>NW_026889774.1:8157500-8622500 GCF_033153115.1 Saccostrea echinata
CCGACACAAAATTAACAACACTGGGAGTGTTAACGCTAGAAACAAATCCAGAGCAAAACTGAAACTCTAATTCTAATGTATTTTGTGCCAAATTGTGCTTTGCATAGAGACCAGTTTCATAATCCATATTTGTATTCACTTCCAGTGACTTTAGTTGTATGCACTGATTATTAACATTTTCCAACGAGTCAAAAAGGAAATAATGCTTCATGTGGGTTTTCCGATCAAATTCCATAAGATCCTTGATTTCAACAAAAGGGAACAGACAATGATTCATACACTGATTGACAACGGCTTTATTTTCCACTAGCATATCACAGACTCTAGCAAAAGAATCCTCAAAACTGGGGGATGCAAGGGGAATCAAATTAGCACATGGTAAAATCACATCTTGACATTCCGGAAGCTCTGAGCGCAAATCAATCTCTGTTAATAAAGAAACTCGTCCGGCATTAGTTAATTTGTTCAATACTATCTGAAAGGCACTGCATACAATGATAAACATGGATAAATCATGTTTTTTTGCAAATTCGATAAGAGCTTTCGGAATTTCGATTTCTTTTTTTGTATTTTCTAATTCAAAGCCATTTGTGTAAGATATACAACTGTCTGATGTGCTGCACAATCTAAGATGGTTTTTCCAAAATGTTCTTGACTTTTCAGCAATTTCATGCAATTTGTTTGCATACACGTTTACAATGTCAATGTGCGGTTTATCAAACCAAGGTGGGACGGGTTGTGATGCAAGAACATGCGATACAATCCTTTGTAGGTCATTCTGGATAATTTTTGCACAAAAGACATCCAGTCCCACTCTGTTGCAATTTATGTGAAGTTGTGGTTTATTGTCTATATCTTCATATATCATAGATACTAAAACTTCAACATTCTGTAATAAAGAGCCAGATACACTTCTCGTTTTCACAAACTCGAATGGAAAAGTAAAGTCTTCACAATCCACTGTATTGTTTGAATCTTGCAAGCACAAGTAATTTTCAGTACTTTGTACTCTTAAGTTAGGATTCATTCTAAAAAAAATTTGGAACACCTTTTCCCAAAAGTTTGGTTGATTTCGTGAGTTGGATATGGCATACGTCGCAACAAATGACAATTCCTTATGAATGTCATGGACACTTTTTAGCTGCTTTTCTACGACTGACATTGTCTTAGATAAGGATTGATTCTCTCCCGATAAGTCACTGGATTCTCTGCTCAACATTTCCTTTTCTCTCAAAAATTTGGCAATTTCTAATACCGATAATTCCCCTGACAATATCAGTACAATTGGAATTCT
Source organism: Saccostrea echinata (assembly GCF_033153115.1). Lineage (NCBI taxonomy): Eukaryota > Metazoa > Mollusca > Bivalvia > Ostreida > Ostreidae > Saccostrea > Saccostrea echinata. The sequence continues at coordinate 8,158,795 of NW_026889774.1, forward strand.
GACTTTTGTTTCGGAAAATATTATGTTTGTGATCTCGACTGCGTTCTGAGAATCCAATCCAAATCGAGTTAATGAATGCGTGTCAGCAATTTCTGAAATTTCAACCATTAGAATTTGAGACGAAGTTTTTTTCACAAGATCTACAAAATTTTGAATCGATTCATAGCTGCTCTTTTCATCATCATTCTCCTCGAAAATCGATCTATCAGCAAAAGATATTAGATTAGTAAACTTTGACTTTTCCCACCTTTTGCTACTAGCTGTGAGAAATTTTTTTAAGTCAAAATCAACAAAAATGCCTTGTGTATGATCTGACAAAAGCATTTGTGTTAAAACACTGTATATTTGGCTAACAGACATCAAATTAATTCCTTTGTGAAGAAAGAAATCCTTTAAACTAGGATCAGATCCCAAACCAACGTCTAATGCACCCCAATTTATCACCTGCGCTGGAAGTCCTAAAGATCTGCGGTAGTGAGAAAAGCTGTCGAGGAATGCATTTGCTGCAGCATAATTGGATTGTGAGTGGCTTCCGAATGTGGATGCAACACTAGAGTGCAAAACAAAGAAATCAAGATTCATTTCTTTAGTGGCAAGATGAAGGTTCCAGGTTCCTTTTATTTTAACCATAAGAGGTATATCAAAAGTTTCAACCGTCATTTTTAAAACTGTTTGGTCTTTCAACTCTGCAGCTCCCTGAAACACTCCCCGAATAGGAATATTAGGCATTTGTTGTTGGATGGTGTACATCACTTGTTTAAGATGCTCCAGCTCATTTAAGTCGACTTCTCTATGCACCACACTAACTCCATGGAGAAACTTTATGTTTTGAATACGTTTTTTATTTTCACTAGAGAGCGAACGTCTTGAAAGTGACACTATCATTTTGGCTCCTCTTCTACATAGATACTTGACTATTAACCATCCCAACCCAGTCAACCCTCCAACTACGATATAAGCAGAGTCCGTTCGAATGAGAAATTCGTCTGGTATTCTTAACTCCATCTTATCTGAGAGTTTATCGATGTCTAAGAGGCTAGGAGTTGGACTGTCTATCTTTTTATTGCATCTTAGTGTTGTCAATAATCTCTCCCTTAGTGACGTAACTTCCATACAATTTGAACGAAATAAATCAACAACATTAATAACATGAAAGTTGCATAAAGTTTGATCTATGAAAGAACTTGGCATTGCGCCTTTTAAGGAAATGCATGTTCGTACACTTGGAAAAAGAACACGGAACATGTGAGGATCATCATAACCCTCTTCAGACAACACAACTAACTGAACTGCTTTAATATTTTGAGTTTTCTTGGAGTATGCAGTCTCGCAACTTGATATAACACATTTCTTTTCCAATAGAGCAGAAAACAGAAAATGATAAATCAAGGAATATTTTTCACTAAAATCAATAAACACATCTGATTTGTGTTTCACTAAATCTGCAATGGCTATTGCAATTATAGCTGCGTGCAAGCTGCCTAGACTATATCCAGTTAGTTCTGATTTTTGGAAAACGCATCTTTTGTCCACCCTGATTTCCGATCTTAATTCCATCTGCCCAAATGCTATAACTTCTAGTTCTCTGCCATCAACTTCTGCTGTACCAACAACTTCACAAACTGTTATTCCAAAACCTTTGATTTTGTTTTCCGAACAGTAACGCTCAGGAGTTAAATTATCCTGAATAAAAAAAGTATCATGTATGCACGGAAGAGCTTGCTTTGGTTTGATGCAACAAAACTCAAGATCGACAGAATCTTCATCACAAGGTATTGCGAAATAAGATAGCTCAGATTTATCGCCGTGATATCTAAAGCACACCTTGTCCGTCTCCTTTGGGAAAGTTGATTTATACACCGTTGAATGAAATTCATCAGACATCCTCTTTAATTCATTCTTGTAAATGATGTTTTGGCGTACAGCATAGTCAGAAGGAGCAAAAGTATTTCCAGGATCCATTTCTGTTATAATTCTGATGATGTAGTCCATTGATTGCTCAGTTAGATCCTCTATATCCAGTAGAGTAAAAGAAAGCTGTGTTCCCTCCTGCGATACAGACCGAACCATTCCCCATAATTCAGCACCGATAATCCCTGTTTTGATAGATTGACAAGCCTGTGTTTTATTTGTTATGACTAGAATGTGTACCTTGTTGTTGTAAAGTATCTTTACAAGTTCGAGAAAACAATGGGCTGTTTGTTTTACTGAGTTCATTAGTTCATCTCCCGTTGTTTGTGTTTTTATTTCAGGTAATCCCGGAATATATATTATATCAAATTGCTGCGTGTCAACTTCCTCTTCAAGGAAAACAGACAATTGATGTTCAAAGTTGTCTGACAAAGCAAGGCAACGAACCTCTGAAGTCCTAAATCTTTTTGAAAAGGCATTTTCCAGAAGTGAAAGATATTCTTTGTTCCAAGAAAGTAAATAAAGTTTTTTTCTGTCCAAATCTCTTAACTGAGGCAAAGTTATAGCATTCCAAGTTTCGCTGTAGGAGAGAGAAAAAATGTCGCTTTCCAAAGCAACTTTGGTGACTTCATAATTTGATATTTTGGCAATAATGCTTCCATTTGTATGCAAAAGTAGAATGTTGAAGGTTGCAGTTACTGAATTTTCGTAGACAAGAACTGTATAGCATATCATACGTGCGCATGGTTTTTGCTTTACAGTCAGACGGGACACACGACTAGGAAGAGTTCTTGCCTTCACTTTGTCTTTCTTTTGAAAGTGAATCCCACAGCAAGACTGAAACATGCTGTCTATAATGATAGGATGAAAGAAAGCCCTATTTAAATTTGTCATTACTTCATCAGACAGATTTATTTCACTGATGCATTCAACTCCGCGACAAACACACTTCTTTATCGTTTGGTACAATGCGCCATGATGAAATCCCAGACTTCGCAATGTTGGGTAAACATTGGTTGTTTCTTTTTCGTTATGTAATAAAGAAATGAGCCTTTCTATGTTCAGTGTGGTAATTCCTGAAGTAGTGGACTGCTTTATCGTACCAGAGGATAATACTGACTGGCTTTCTGATGAAATTGCTTCGAAATAAATAGTCTTCTCTTTTTCAAGTGCTTTTACTACAATGTTTTGTTCTGTATCTTTGACTAAGAGTGTTCTATGGATATCCCAGGAAATGTCCATTTCCGTCACTCCTCTGCTTTGCAAAAGCATTGTTCCTATTTCTAAAGCAACGTCCCCGTACATTGCAGCCGGTACAACTATGTTCCCATCTAAAGTATGGTCATAGATAAATGGCGTATTCTTTCGACTTAAAGTGATCGTAAATTGCTCATTATTTCCAATTCTAGTTCTGGTAAGCAATGTGCTTTCGTCCTCTGTATCTCCATTTAGTATGCTTTTGATTTTTTCTGACTTTACGAGATACTTCCGTTTACTGAATTGGTATTTTGGACACGAAAGAAATTTCTGCATTGGAACAATCTTTTCCCATGAAACTGGGATTCCTTTTCCAAAGAGGTTGATGAAAGTTTCTCGAAAAACATCGATCTCTTTATCTCGTTTCATTGAAGGCAGAGCTTCTTCTACGGAATCGGGAAATATGCTTGATAGGTGAGCTCTTAGAACCGGACTCGGGCCAATTTCAAGAAAAATTGAATTAGGGGCTCTTCGTTTTGCTTCCTCTAAAGCGTGTTGAAATCGCACGGGTTTAAATACATTGTCAGCCCAATAAGAATTTGATCCAAAATTTTCATCAGCTATTTGGCCAGTGACCGTTGAAATAACGGTTGTCCTTGGAATTTTTTTCTCGATGCCTGATAGAATTTGCTCCAACCTTTTACTTGCATTTTTTGTCAAATGACTATGATATGCACATTTTACATTCAAATGAGTTATTTTTGCTGATTTATCAGCAAGTTTAAGTTTTAATTCTTCAATAGCCTCTTTGTCACCCGAGACTGCACAGGAAACACTGCTGTGATAAACTGCAACATTAGCTTTTCCGGCCACAAGATTCTCGCAAGTTTCCTCAATTACTTCAACAGGGCAATGTTGAATAAGAACCATTTTCCCGAAGGTTTCACTTGCCAAATTAAGGGACCGAAAATAAATCACTCTAACAGCGTTTTTCAGGGTAAGATTTCCACTTGCATACGCACCTGCAACTTCCCCAACAGATTGGCCAATTATAGCAGTTGGATTGACACCCAAATGTTCCCACATCGCTGTTAGACCAACTTGACAAGCAAAGATTGACAGATGATTTTTCAGAGGATCTGAAATATCTTCTTCTGTTTCAAAAATCGTACGAACAGAAATGTCTGTGAAAGAACTCAGATGCTTATCAATTTCTATAATGGTTTTTTCAAAGACTTTATCTTGAGTGATGAGCTGTTTACACATTTTTACCCAGGTTGTACCAACACCACAATACACAAATATTATTTTAGGTCTTTCTTTGAGAGCTCCTGGTATGGGTAACTTTTTATGCACAAATTCGTCGATTTCTGAAATTAATTTTGAAGTGTTTTCAACAACAAACACTTTTCGAAATCTATAGTGACTCCTGAAATGAACTGTTGTGCTTGAAAGATCAATAAGCGAGATTGTATCCATATCATCAAGAAGAAACTCAAGTAAATGCTTGGCTGTATCATATAATGCACTCAAATCCTTGGCTGATAAGAGAACATAAAATGCCATATTAAGGCAGCTTTCCATATACTGTAATTGAACAGAAGAGCTACCAGTTTCCTCATAATTTCTCACAATAGCGTGTGAGTTAGTTCCACCAAAGCCAAAACAGTTTATTGAAGCTATCCTCTTCCCCTCAGAATTTGCTGGCCACTTCTGAAGACTGCGACTAACTTTCATTTTACAAGCACTAAAAGGAATTTTGGGATTTAATGTTTCAGCATGAAGGGAAGGAACAAAATGCCCGTATTTCATCATCAGAAGTACTTTGATTAAAGAAGCCATTCCGGCACCTGCCTCTAAATGACCAATATTGGTTTTTACCGAACCTATCGGTATTTCTTCTTCACAATATTTTGAAAAGAAAGATCCTAGAGAGCTTACTTCAATGTAATCGCCAACTGGTGTCCCTGTCCCTGAAATATTACACCTCATTAATTTATACAAACATTATTATGAGTATAAAGGATAATATGATTGATTGATTATTACTGTTTAACGCCGAGTCGGCAATATTTCAGCCATATTTTGGCGATAAAAAGGATAATAAAATATATATAGAAAATGCACTAATTTAACACCTTCTTGCAACTTAACGTATTTGCATACTGATAAAATAGAACATTTGTAGCCTTTTGAGATTTTAAAGACTTCCCTCTTTATTTTTGTAATTGAGAACCTAAACTTCTTGAACCCCTCTTTCCCCTTGAGCCATAATTTGACCAAACTTCCACACTAATAAATAAAGATTATTCATTTTGATGCTACAACTAATATAGTAGAATTTCTTAATGATCCGAATTTTCTTACAGGTCTGTCGTGGCTTCAGTGGTTTTGGGTTTCTGACTCAGTGGTTGAACAATTTATGAATGATCCCATTTTTATGTTTATATTGTTATACCTATAAAATTATTTCCTTTATAAATCTATACTAAACAAGAGGCCATGGGCCATATCGCTCATCTGAGCACATTGGCTAGGAAAAAGCAGAAATCAGTTCAGTATTGAAAAGTTTATGAGGGTAACTTAAATTTACACTACCTCAAGATGCTTCCACATCAATATTACTAATCAAGGCTTTGTTGTTCTTGAGCATAAGAATTTTAAAGATTTTTTTCCTTATGTATTCCTATGTAAAAATCTGATAGCTCATTGTGGCCCTAGCCTAACTTTATACTACCTGAGGATGTTTCTAAAATAAAATGACTAATCATGGCTTTGCTGTTCTTGAGCAGAAGATTTTTTCAAGACAATTCCTACACATTCTTATGTAAAACTTCTAACCCTCTGTTATACCCCCCACCCCTCCATCCTTGGAGGGTCATAATTTGAACAAACTTGATTCTACAATACCTAAGTTTGCTTCTGTATAAATATGACTAATAATGGGTTAGTTAATCTTGAGAAGATTCAAGAAGATTTTTAAATATTAATATATTTCCTATGTAACATGTATGATCAGGTTCTTATAAGGGATATATAGGTTTTCTTTTTACTCTGTCTGAGATAATGATTGGAATGATCATTAAGACCACTCTGTCTGAGGGTACATCACACAGTCCTTAGATTTTTCTCTTATTTGCAGATGGGGACTGGGTAAGGTACTACTTGCACCGTGTTTCTCCCCTAGGTTTAAATTTCCTTCAGGTTTACTACACCCAAAACTTAACATCAATTCCCTAGTGTACTTGCCTCTGGTATTTATAACTTTTATACTTTTATTTTGTCTAACCAATAACTTCTTTATTGCTGAATCAACGTCCAACTTCTTCAGCTAGCTTCTGAATGCCTGACTATCCCAAAACTTTGCCTTATATACCCTTTGACTAGTCCATTCCTAGGGTTGTCAGGTCATTTCACTATTTGAAGTCTTCCATGCGTTTTACGCAAATGCCTCTTAACCATTACGTCTATATATTCCTATGTAAAACTTTGACCCACTGTTGTGGCCCCACCTTACCCCGGGGGACATGATTTGAATAAACTTGAATCTACAGTACCTGAGGATACTTCTATATAAATATGATTAATAATGGCTTGGCTGTTCTTCAGAAGAAAATTTTTAAAGATATTCCTATGTAAACCTTTGGGCCCCTGTTGTTTCTGCACCAAACCTCCAGGGGTCATGATCTGAACAAACTTGAATGTACACTACCTGAGGATACTTAAATATTAATCTGACTAATGGCTTAGCTGTTCTTCAGATCTTTAAAGATATTTCTTATATATTCCTTTGGTAAACTTTGACCGCCTTTTGTGGCCCTGCCCTACCCCAGGGGTCATGATTGGAACAAACTTGAATCTACACTACCTGAGGATACTTCTATAATAATATGACTAATCATGGCTTTGCTGTTCTCGAGAAAAAAAATAAAGACATTTCCTACATATTCCTATGTATAACTTCGACCCCCTCTTGTGGCCCCGCCATACCCGCGGGGTTATGATATGAACAAACTTGAATCTAGAGTATTTAATGAAGCTTTCACATAAGTTTCATCTTTTCTTGCCCAGTGGTTCTTGAGAAGAAGATTTTTCAAAGATGCCACCAAATTTTCACGAATTCTTTATTATCTCCCATTGAAAGAGGGCATGGTACTTCCTGTGAACAAACTTAAATCCCCTTTACCCAAGGATGCTTTGTGGCAAGTTTGGTTGAAACTGGCCCAGTGGTTCTTGAAAATGTCGAAAATGTGAAAAGGTTACAGACGAAACACGACAGACGGACGCAAGACACTCTTTGATCATCTAATATTTTCGTTGTTTTACTTAGCGGTTCAAAAAATAATTCAAAGTTGACCACTGATTGAAATATTGGTTCTGTTGATGATATTGGAATTCAATGACGTTTTTTAATGCCACAATATAGGCGGAATCAGATATTTCTTACTTTATTCGACATTTACGAAATTCTCTGAGTTAAATCCGCAGTGCGAGTAAACAAAATTTATATCAAATATCAAAAACACATGACAGCCAGCGCCAGGTGTGGCAAAATAAAAAGTAAAAGGTATAACAGAACATTTATTGACTGTGTTCCCGGGTAAAATGCGTTTTGCTGAACCCTCGAACCAAACTGTTTGCCTTCGCTCTAACGGCTTCAAGCAAACAGTTTGGCTCTTAAGAACAACAAAGGCATGTTGCCCTCGAACCCAATCAATAAATGTATAATCTTACACTCCCCCTCCTCCTGGAAAGTTTATTGACCTTCATTTAAAATCATTATATGAATAGGCTTTTCCTAACTAAAGCATATGAAAAGGTAGATTCAATATACATATGAGCTTGTGGAGAGGCCAAGTTCCTGTTATGTAAAATTTTATATGACGAATGCCGAAGATGACAATGTTAGAGTCAATATATTAAGTATTTAGACTTATTATTAATGTTAATGTGCTATTCTCCCCTTACCATGTGCTTCTATATATTGTACGGAGGACGGTGAAGTCTTGCTTTCCTTGAAAATTTTTTCCAACAAATGTTCTTGCTGTTTACCAGAAGGGGATGTGATTGGCGTACTCATATGACCATCCTGGTTAAGCATTGTATGGATTGTCCCCCATATTTTGTTTTTGTCGTGGATTGCCTGAATAGAAAAAAACAACAACTCAGAATACATGTTTATGTAAAACCGTCTAGCATTTCATAAAACAAGATACTGTCATAAGACAGTAATACCCGCGCGGAAGTGTTTGCTTATAAAGGTACTCTCCCTTGTACCTGGGCAATGAATAGCCACAGTAGTTACTAACTAATCAAAATAAAATATATACACATGTATCAGATTGAGCAAAAATTGCACATATGAGCATCTGACCCATGAGTTTCTTGTCAGAATTTCAAAAAATAAGGTCATTTTCGGTCTGAAATTGAAGATTTTAATGAAGTAAATTCTGTGTAGGATCTCGAATCAAGTTTTAAGAGCCATTCTCTGTAATGACTTTAACTTTTATATAGGAGGTGTGGCACTTATAGTCTCAGAATTTCTCTCAACTCTGTCTGGTAAAAGTCTTTGATTCCCGAAACTCAAGTCAGGCAAAAATTGGTTGCTATGTCCATGGTTATCATGGCAACATGCACTGAAGTTTGGAAAATGGCATCTTCGAACATGTTTAGAGTCCTATGGCCATAGTTAACGTTCGTAGCGATGCAAACAAATGACACTGTTTCAAAAAGTTGAAGGCATAATGTTTAAATTCATGGTAAACATAACTCTTGTACTATATACCAAAGAAATGTTATGTTTCTTATTGGTTGGTAAGAGCTGCCATGGTTTTAATACCACAAAAGGATTTCAAATTTACTCTCTATATGTTTTTATCTGACCCTATCTCTCTAGAAACACATTTCTATATAACTGGTAATCAATTTTTAAAGGCATTTATGTGGTTCTAATTTTCACATTTCAAAAGATTCAAGTTAAATTCTTCAAATAAAGTGTTGCTTTGGAAATTATAGGAAAAATATGTATATAAAGCTGAAAAAAGAGGTTTTTTTTCTTGGATACGTAGCCTTGTATGTAGATTTCGAAAACTTTTATGATTAATATTTATGAACAACTTACCTGAATTTCAATTTTTACTACCCCATAATCTCTAACATAATCTGATGCTACCATAAAGGGTTTAATACATGTATTGCTATATAGTTAACAAAATCGAACATTTCCCTTATTGGTAACCATAGCAACAATGTTATTTCTTCATCAAACTATCAATATATGTTATTCAACTTTAGTTCTATCTGATAAGTACAATTCAAGGTGAGTCAAATAACATGTTTCTTGATTTAAAGGTACCTAAATTCTTTAAGCAGCAAAATATTATCCCTAAAACCACTGGTACCTTGTTTCCATGGTTACACAACACAGTATCAATTAATCCCAATTTATCTCAAGCTATCTGTGTTACAAGGTCCCAACGATGTATATTTGCCAGTCTTGAATTTCCATGTTTTTCCTCAAGATAGCAGCATAAAAAATCTCAGCAACAGATTTTGTATGGCTACACTGTGTTACCATGGCAACCATAAAAGTTATTTTAAGAATAATATTGCCAATAGCTTATTACTTGAAATCATTTTTTTCTTGTGTTGTTGATTTAGTTTGATCATTTTACGCCTATTATCAGTGAATATTGAGCGTTTTTCAGCATATAAAATATATTACAAATGTACCCATGGTTACCACTTACTTAGAGATATATTTATAAATAGTTTCTTTATAGCACAAGTGCCAACAAGTTGTTATGTTTGGTTCTCTTAGTATACAGTTAAAGTATATCTTTGAGGGAGTTAGCAAGATTCCAGTTCCCCAAGGCCAGGACTATTTCCTGAGGCGAAGCCGAGGGAAATAGTCCTGTCGAGGGGAACTGGAATCTTGTTAACTCCCTCAAAGATATACTTTTAACTGTTTTATTATACCGATACAAACGTAAAATTTAGAGGATTCAGATGGCGTGATTTCAAAGCAGGGATTAGCTCATTGAACTAACTCACGGGGATTAGTCAATTCACGTATCACATGGCCGTAGGAACCGGGGTGGGAGGAGGAGGGGCGGGGGGGGTTTCCCCCCGCCCCCCCCCCCCCAATAATTTTGCCGATATATTGATCAATATAGTAAACATAGATACCATATGCTTGTGCTCCCTCAATAAAATCAATAAAAACGTCTGTTGACTTTTTTGGTTTTTGCTTGTCAAGGAATTTCTGGTAGTGCCCTAGCTGCAATAATGTAGCCCTCTCCGATTTTTTTTTTTTTGGGGGGGGGGGGGGGGGGAGAGGGCTAAAACTCCTTAGGATCTCCGTAATGGTGCAAGTGCGGGAGTGATTCACTACCGCACCGATTTCGGCTCAAATTATCAGTAAGTGGGTATTTTATTAACATATCTTACCTGAACTCATAAAATGTAGTTATGCAAGACATAAATTGATCCAAAAATATACAGAACAATCCGTATATCGGTTATTTTTCGTGTATGTCAACATCACAACTTGAATTTATCCGCCATGTTTACTGACCTTGATCGATTTTATTTTGGGACAACCAATGAGAATTCGGGATCTAGAGGAGCGGATCGTTTAGGATTTCCCATATTTTAAGCATAAATATCACTGTATATGAAAAAAATATCCCATGGAATGCTTTTATTTATCGATGTTTAATGATATCATACAACACAAACATTTATCAACCGATATTTACTTTATCAAGTGATTCTAAATTTCAAGCGCAAGTCTCAGTACATCACGCGAGAACTGTCATGGCTGCTGAGGAGAACGACTGGTAAACACGCAGATTTATTTTACTTGGTTTTCGCGTATAAAGGGCTATGATGTTGACAGTGAATAAAAATTCCGTCTCATTGGAAGTAAGTTGAATGCAAAAACAATTTATTTTGCATGCAGTCGCCCGTATCTAAAAAATATATTTGCACCATTACGGAGATGCAGTGGAATTGTAGCCCTCTCCTGAAAATGTCCTATTAAAAAAATCGGAGAGGGCTACATTACTGCAGCTAGTAGTGCCCCCTCAACTGAAAATGTATGGCTGCCCCCCCCCCCCCAACTGAAATTGCTTCCTACGGGCCTGTATCATACCAATGTAAAAGTAAAATCTAGAGAATTACGGATAACCGGGAATTAGCTTTCGAAGCAGGGATTAGCTCACTTGACTAACGCACGCGGATTAGTCCATTCATAACGATTTCTAGGGAATAAATCACATCTAACGATCTAATGTTATATAGGGAAAAATCAGTAGAGTTATAATAATCTTTATTAAGGCTCAATAAAGATTAAAAGAAGCTGAAAATCTCGGGGTTTTTTTTCAAACTTTTCTGGCCGTTACCATGGTAACCAAGACACATAGTAACCAAATTTTATTCGATATATGTTTCTGGTGTCAAGTTTTAATAATGGGAAAAAATTCATCAAAGTCGGTGACCATGCATGGCAAAGATGTTTAAATGGCTACAGGAAATAAGCTCTTTTAAATTCCTTTGGTATTTTAAAAAGTTCGAAGGTTTTTTTTTTAACTAGCTGACAATACTGGTCACTTTACCATCAGCTCATACATTCATTGTATGTCTGAGAGAGGAAAGAACGAAAATTCTGCAATGAAGATTGAATACAGGTTAGTATCTGAAAAACAGTTGAAAGCTTTACTTTAAAACCATATAATAATATTGTTCTTAATTTCATGACACATTAAATAGTAGTCGCCCGAGTGGTGCAGTGGTTAGAGTATGCTCTAGAGTCGCGGTGTAAGGAGTTGATCCTTACGTCTTGGGTTCAAATCTCAGTGCGGGACGTGGAGACAGGTCCTTCAGATGAGGCCGTATAAACCGAGGTCCCGTGTCGCAGTAGGTGCTGGCACGAAAAAGATCCCTCACTGCTCAATGGCCCTGAGTGCAAAGTATAGGTCTAAATTTGCGGAATTTTTCTCTCATATGGAGACAAATTAAACACACCCGGTGAAACGTAAACTGTTTTTGTAAATAGGGCACGAGCTCTGTTATTGTTAATGTTTACGATTCACCTGGTGTGTTCATTTGTCAAACTCTGCACGCATCACTGCGCACGGACTGACAAAACTGATGTGTTGGTTTTGCTTTCTCACATTTGTACTCTTGAATTTTCTGGATTATAGTTTTAATATTTTTTTCAATAATACACAACAAAATTTCTACTTTTCTTAAGTATTAAGGACAAGTTTACTTTGTGAACGTACAAGGGTGTGTCAATCAAATGCGTCTCGAAATTCGTGCTTTCAGTAATTTCCATATAAAATAAGTTTTTATTATATTTCCGTGTGAAATGCTTTAGCAACTTTTAAGTCATGATATTATACAGAAAATTTGAGAAAATATTAACTTCAAATCTGTGTCTAGGCCCCTTTAAGAGAAAATAAAACGCTCACAACCACTAGATATTGGCATTAAAAAAACACATATAAACGTTCCCAACTACAATTGATTTTAATTTTGCGACTCCCCAAATGCGTTGAATTTTCCCAGAAACAACTCCCCCCTATGTAACAATTACTATCGGAAGAGAAAATGTCCCGATTATTAATTATTATAAAGTCTTGTATAGTTTCAATTGCTGCATTTCAAAGATAAACGTTTTCTTTTGCTGGTTTAACTGTCAGAAGCCGTATGCAAGTCGTAGATTGTGCAAATCATGCATGTTTTGACCACTCGATCACCGTAAATATGAAATCTGTCAAATAGTTTGGAAGTGTTTTAGAATACTAGACGTATATTGTAGCCGGACCAATGACTAGCACAAAGGTTAACTATCGCTGTCTTCCGTGGGATATTTGATTTTTGTAAATACCCCTTACAAATACCGAAAAAAAGACGAGACCTACATCCCTCCTGATTCCGAAATGGTGAAAATATGCTCCCCAATCCGCTGAAAACGCGTCCCCCATGCTTTTAGCGACTTTCCGTGTTACTCGATGTATACGGTGAATCACCTTACCAAGGATGATTCTTCTATTGCGTAAAATGTAAGAGGTGTTCTGTGAATCAATTTTTGTAGAAAAAAGATAAAACGTCATTTTTCAACCCCATTTGGCCTCTAGGGTGAAAATGAAAATCCGAAGCCTTATATCTTCAGCACACCACCAATAACTTTGCCAAAGATATTTAGGCTACATCCTTAATTGTAAGAGTTGTGGGAACCAGAATATTGTAGAAAATCGTCGTTTTTTAACCCCCATTTTGCCTCCAGAATGAAAATTAAAGTACTGAAACCTTATTGTTTATCTACAGGACACCACCTAATCATATTACAAAATATGAATCAGTTACTGCTTTAAATAAAACAAGAGTCGCCCGCGTGGCGCAGTGATTAAAGCGTCTGCTCTAGAGTCGCGAAGTAAGGAGTTGATCCTTGCGTCGCGGGTTCGAATCCCACTGTAGGACGTGGAGACCGGTCCTTCGGATGAGACGGTATAAACCGAGGTCCCGTGTCGCAGTAGGTGCTGGCACGAAAAAGACCCCTCACTGCTCAATGGCCGTAAGTGCCGAGTATAGGACAAAATTTGCAGCTCTCCACCGGCAAGTGGTGGCGTCTCCATATGAGTGAAAAATTCTCGAGAGGGACGTTAAACAACAAACAAACAAACAAAAAATAAAACAAGAGGACCAATGGCCTAAAGGGTCACCTGAGTATAATACAACACTGTAAAGGAACCATAGATTGCAGTATAAAACAAAACAAATAAAATGATAGATGAAGATAAATTGCCCGAGATCAAGAAAAATAAGATGTTCAGGGGTCAATAAAATAGTTAATCTAGTACTCGGTAGCAAATCAAAAAGGAGATCTATTTACGTGCCTGTACTTGTCAGTGATAACACACTTCCGTTTGTCACTATCACTATGTAGACTACTAAACAAAACAAAAGTGCTTGAGCTCCTAAACTTATCTCAAACCCTCTCAGATTGGCCTCTCTTGGTCTTTAAAGAACATTTAATGTACAAAGGTATTTTTATCTCATTTTTTATCTATCTATTAAATAAAGGGGACGTATTTTCAATTAGCAATGGTTATTTCCATGTCGATTCGATATATCCCGGTGAGCTTGAAATAAAAGATACCACAGAGTCTGACACATCTGTTTCATATTTTGATATTTTACTAGAAAAAGACGTTAATGGTAATCTAACAACCAAGCTTTATGATAAACGTAATGACTTTAACTTTTCAATCGTCAACTTCCCTTACTTATGCAGCAATATACCTTCATTACCTGCGTACGGGGTTTATATCTCTCAGTTGATTCGATACGCAAGAGCATTCTCTACGAATGAGCAATTTCTAAAACGAGGTAAGTTATTGACAAACAAGTTGATGAAACAAGAATATCAGCAGTCTTGTTTAAAGTCGTCATTTCGCAAGTTCCATGGTCGATACAATGACCTTGTCAGCAAATACAATTTATCATTAAGTCAAATGCTGACTCACGTTTTTCATACTAATTTTTAGGCCATTATATACACACTAAATTGTCGACAGATTTTTCCTCCATTTCCCGATCATGACAAGGAGCACACGGCGGGTGTGACCAGTCGGCAGGGGATGTTCACTCCTCCATGGCACCTGATCCCACATCTGATGTTTTAGAGGTCCATGTTTGCTCTCCTCCAAAATTTGTATTGTTTAAGGGACTTTTGAGTTTGAATACTGTTCGTTATCTCCATACATTTCATTTAAAGGTATTGTTTGACAAATGCCATGTCCTACAGTGTCTAAGTGGAGTTTTGATTCTCCATGTTTACGAGCCTATTATTCTGTCCATAATGGGAATTTTTAAGCATGGATAAAACACACGTAAGTGGACATGTATCTTTTAAAATATTTTGGAATATGAATAGGGGATAACATATCAAAAAGCAAGTTTCTATTATCACACTGCATTTTGATAGGGAAAATTGCGTACTATTTAAAGAATCTAAACTACAAATAAATTAATTTGAAAAAAAAATCTATCAAAAGGTGAAGCTTACCTCAATATTACACGGGACATCGTTAAACAAGACATAAGCATGATAAAAATGTGTCATGTTTACATTTCTCGAGTGCGGGAAAACTATGACGTCACACGTAAGCTAAATAAACAAATTAAGATATACTTACCTAAGATTTCTGTCATTAACCATGCAAAAATAGATTTTGTCTTCCTGTTTCATAAAACACCTCACCATGTGCTGATTATTAAGCGTTCTACATAATAATACTGCCCGTGTACTCATCGAGTATGATCTTGTACTTCCAAACGTATGACGTCACCGACTTATTGGGTGTAGGGAAACAGAGGAGTGGACTAATCTATTTCATAATTTGTTAATGTTTACAAGAATGTTTAAACAAGATCAATAGAGCCCTGCCAAGCAACAGAACACTTGACCTACTGATCCAGAATTTCACAAATCTAGTAAAATTACCCTTGCTCATTACAATTTTGTACTCTGTTTGCCTCCCAGATTTCAAAGAATTAATGCAATTTCACTAAAAAAATTAATAGACTCTCACCCTAACACCAGAACCCCTGACCAAGGGCCATGGATATCACAGACTGGAAGAGACACCCTTGCTCATCATAACCACACACTTAGTTTATCTGCTAAATACCCACGAGGAATGAACATTTTTCACAGAACTGATCCATTTTCAGTATTCAATCAATAGAGCCCCACCATTATACTTGAGATGCTTACCCAGAGGACATGAAATTCACAATTTTGGAAAATTTCCAATAAAATATCCATCATAACAATGCACTTGATATGTCTGTCAAATACACAGTAGCAAAGAAGATTTTCAAAGAATTTTTCACTATATAATCAATAGAGACCCGCCCTTACACCAGAACTCCTGACCAAGGAGCCATGAATTTCATAATTTTGGAAGAGGTACCCTTGCTTATCATATCCAAGCACTAAGTATTTAGTATATATATGTTTGCCAAATACTAAGGGACAGAAGATTTTCAAATAAATAATGAATTTTCACTATTTAATCGATAGAGCTTCACCCTTACATTAGAACCTCTGACTCAGAGGCCATGAACTTCATACTTTTAGAAGAGGCACCCTTGCTCATCATTATCCTTTTAGTTTGTCTGCCAAATATCCAGGGGCATAGAGAAGAAGAAGATTTTCAAAGAAATTAATGCATTTTCACTCTATAGTCAATAGAGCCCCCCCCCCCCCCAGCACCAGAACCCCTGACCCAGGGGCCATGAATTTCACAGTTTTGGAAGAGACACTCTTGCTCATCATAACCATGTGCTTAGCATGTTTGCCAAATACTCAGAGGGAAAGAGGAAGATTTTCAAAGTAATAATGCATTTTCACTATATAATCAATAGAAAGAACCCCTGATCCAGGGGTCATGATAATCACATTTTGGAAGAGGCACCATCATAACCATGTACTTTGTTTACGTTTAATATACAGGGGGAGAGAAGCATTTTAAAGAATTTCTGCAATTTCACTATGTGATCGATAGAGCCCCAATCTAACTCCAGAATCCCTTACCCTGGGGCCACAAATTTCACAATTTAGGTAAAGGATTCACTGTATGTTATAATCATGCCAACAGTTTTTAATTAGTGTTTGATATCCAGGAGTAGAGAAGAAGATTTTTGAAAATTGCATTAATTTTTATGATTTTGGTCACAACCCTATGGCCCGAGGAGAGGAGGGTAGGAACCATGGAAATCACATTTTTGCCCCCTTTTTCCATGGATACTCTATACAAAAATTTGTTGAAATTGGTTCAGCTGTTGATGAGAAGAATCTGAAAATGTTCAAAAGTTTACGAACGACGGACGTCGCACGACGACGGACGAAAATGATTTGCAATAAGTCACATGAGTGACCTAAATAGGAGTTTGAGGAAGACGAAAGTGTGATAGACGGACGGACAACGAACGGACGAATATAGAATAACAACAATATACCCAAACTTTCTTTAGAATGTGCAGATATAATTATAATCTCATGAAAACTTGAACTTACATCTGCAAGTCTTTTCAACACAACAACGCCACATCCTTCTCCACGGGCATATCCATCTGCTTTGCTCGAGAAGGTATGACATTTTCCTGTTGGCGACGCCATTCGTGCGCAAGATAGGTTGATGAAAGTATCTGGATCTAGGATGACATTGACTCCACCGCAGATAGCAGTTGATATTTTACCTGTTTGATGTTGTAGAATGAAATCATGTTTTGTTTTTTAAATTAACTAAATTGAATGTTTCTGATTGTTTGGGTTAATTTTATTTCTGGAAGTTTTCAATTAATAAACTGGGCAGATTTTCTGTTGATGTTTATTTATTTATCTCTCAAAGCCTCTTTTATTCCATCCATATCAAAATCATTTATAATTTTATTCTTTAAAAGCCGAGGTACATGTAAAGTTTGCGTACATATATATTAACAATTTTCGAAAATCCCAAACTCTTTTCGATATGTTTTTATATGAAACACTGCATTCCGTCAGACTTCCAATTCAGCTGTAAAGAATGATTCGTGGAACATTTTCATAGCATTAAATTTGAAATCATGTGAAAAGTTTTTTTTTCCCCTGTACTCCTGAGTTATTTAAAATTTTAGCTGCAACCTAATCTGAGGGTCCATATTATTTTTCTTAAAAGGGGTTCCTACCACTTATGAATGTTTGCATATTAATATGATTTAGTATACGAACCTTCTACTCTTGAAAAGAATTGTTTTTATATATTCCATTGTAAAACGTCACAGTCCCACCCTACCCCAGGGACTATATGACATAATCTAACTTGAATCTACACCACATTGGGATTCTTGCACATTATTATGACTAATTAGGGTCTTGCTTTTCTTGGAGAAAAAAGATGTTTTCCTATATATTCCCATATAAACTGTGATCCCCTATAGAAGCCCTCTCCTACCCCCGGGGCCATGACGGATAAATTGAATCTATACTACCTGAGGATGTTTGCATAAAAAATATAATCATCATGCCCTTACCGTTCTTGAGATTTTTTTTTTTTTTTTAAAAGATTTTCTACTAGAGTAAATATCCAATATTGTATTTCGTTTCTCTATATTGAGGCCCCACCCTAACTCCGGGGGCCATGGTTTGAACAAACTTTTATTTATGCAACTTTCTGATGTTTTTTTTTTTTTTTTTTTTTTTTTTTTTTGGATTAATATGATGAATCCTGGCCTTGTTCTTGAAATAAAGATGTCGAAACATTTTTCCCCGATATATTTTCATGTAAAACTGATCCCTCGTTGTGGCCCCACCATATCCCCTGAGGTCAGGATTGAACCAATTAAATCTTAAAGATGTTTTCATATAAATACCGCAAACGTCAAAGGATAGAAAAAGTTATTTAGGCTCAAGCAACTAAAGTCAGCAAACCTTCAAATCAGTACCCGTCAATCTTCGAAATGACGTGCATTGTTTAGTATTTCAGAAGCCAGAATTGTTGTAATGTTGTTGAATGAGGGAATAAAATACACCCTTAGGATTAAGAGAGTAAAAAAAAATAGCATCATGAAGAGAATGTCCTCTGTAGCAGAAGAGACCAGGGGCAAGGGATCGATTATCGGATTCTAATCAGGTAATGTGCAAATTAGTACATAATTCAATTTTTTAAACATGCAATCATTTATATGCATAAAAAAAAGATTTTTTTCTATTAGAATGTAAACCATGAGGTTAAATCAAATGTTTCATGAAAAAAAAATTATATTCAAACCCTAATTTGTAGCCTTAACTTTATTTAAATAGGTATTATTATCATAACTGAACTCACCATTTTTCAATGCCTGCGATGCTGTATCAATGGCAACCATTGACGAAGAACATGCTGTGTTTATCGTCATGGCAGGTCCTAAAAGGTTGTAGAAGTAAGCAACTCTTGCAGATAGAATACTGTTGTCAACACTTGTAACTGTGGTATTCCTGCTCCTTTCATGCGATATCCGTAATAAACTGCCCCAATCACGATTTAGAGCTCCTGCAATGTTTATCAAACATTCCACGACTTTAAAAAAATGTCAATTTCAGATAGATTCAAGGTCACAAAATGAATTATTTAAAGCACTAAAAATGTTTTTTTCCACACTATTACGAGAAGCCTATTGACCACATCGCTCAGCTGTGTAACACCAGCCCAATACTCTTCTTCATAAGAAGATTTTTAAGATTTTTACACTGAATTTCCATTCCCCTATTGTGGATCCAACCAAGCCCTATGATATGGAGGGTAATCGTGTTCAAAAATCCAGACGTGTACATTCACAATTGCAATTTGTAAGCTTGAAAATCGCATATCTGATTAATTTCTAATTTGTTGATCTCAGACTCTCATCTCGAACACTGCACCGTGTAATAATTGACGTTACTTATTTATACTTTACAGCTGAAACTTGAAACTACCATATTTTGAGTAAGTTATTGTAAAAATTCAAACATTAATGAATCCGTATTTGATATGTTCCCGTACCTGAGTCTGAATTTTACACATCTATGCTGATGTTAATATATACGCGGATCTAGAATTCCCCCTGGAATTTGCAGAGTTATTAAATGTATATACTAAACGAACTAAAAGTGACCTTGGACCCCCCCCCCCCCCTTTCGAAAACGCGGATCTGTGTAAAATTGGTTCGAAAAGTCATAGGTATGTAGCTTTAGAATTCAACGACTACCTAACCCCCCCCCCCCCCCCCCGAAATAGTTTTTTTCACGTTTGGGAAAGGAGTTAACTTTTTTTGGCTTGTCAAGAATTTTTCTAGGTTTGATTTATTTAGAGAGGAAATGTAATGAATTGTCCCCTTAAAGCCGTTTTAACAATAGCAATCCTGAAAATATCAGCAAGAATCAACATGAGATCGATTCGTATCAAATTAGTGCTGCAACATACATCTGATAAATGACCACCGATATTTTGAAATTAATTATCAAATTATTTTCACGCCATTTAAGACACAACTGAATGCTATACTGATCTTGAAAACAATTACAGAATACAATGAGCTTACTGTTTGTACATGCATCACGAACGTAAATATATATGGGTCAGACTAATCTCAGTAAACGGACAAAAAATGTCATCCAATCATTTTTTTTTAATTTCTATTTAACATAGGTAAGAAAAATATATTTGTCATTTGTTTTATTTAATCTTATTAATCATAAATATTTAAGAAAACAATTATATTTTTACAAAAATAAGTCTGCCAAACTTTTTTTTTTTGGTAATAAATCTAAAGAATGTTGAATCATATCGTTTGCTGCATACTGATTTTCTTTAGATAGATTTGAAAAAGAATTTAATTACGAATTCATATTGACTAATAATTTTTTTAATGTTTTAAAATAGAAGGGAAGTAAAAGTTGTTAATCATAGGTGTATCAAGCATCCCTTAATTTTTAAAAAACCTAGATTTATTTCTTGTTCATTATGTTCAATAGATATTAAATATCCATTTCCTACCCAACACATTTTAAGACTTTACAAGGGATACACTAACTTCCGGTTAGGCTTATAGTGTATGATAAAACCAGAGACTTTCGAGTAAAAGTTCTCAGGCTGTCTTCAACCTCGCGGCCTTAGGCTTGGCATGAGGTCCGACAAAACGCATGTTGCACTCGAACCCATAAATGTACATGAATAATTATTATTACTGTGCTTCATATTTATTTGGGGGAGGGGGATTCAAAAGTATCTGAACGATAGATTTAAAAAATATACTTTAACTATTATAATAATGAAAAACTTAATATGTATATAATATACAATTATGGACTCTTTCGGTGGTGAATATGGTTTGTTATTCACCAGAAAAATATCAATATTGACCGAGGCGAAGCAGAGGTCAATATTGATATTTTTCTGGTGAATAACAAACCATATTCACCACCGAAAGAGTCGATAATTGTTTTATTATATAGTCCGGATTTGAATAAATAAGACATTGAAGGATGCATGATGATACCACTTCCATTTTTGAACTTCTGTCGTAGAAATTTTTTTAAAAAATGTCCAGATTACAAATTATAACTTCCGTGTTTTCCTTTTGCTATTTGTAAGACATCGTAATGTTTAGAAAATAACCCTGCGATAGGCTTGACTAATGTTTTTCCTACTCATAAACACAGCTGGCTCCGGCGTTGCAACCATTGTTTACAACGTTGTTTGAGGTGTTGATTGTGACGTCACAATGCCGCTGCACGCGCACCGACCCTCCGGTGAATACGGCTTCAAAACCAGTGAATATGTAGTGTTATGAACTGTTTGCGTTTGTATAGATTATATAGGGACTATAAATAGACTATGCAATTAATATCGTTTCTGGTACACTTAAAGATTTTAGTATACAATATACAACTTCAAACCCCCCCCCCCCCACCCACCCACAAAAGCCACCTAATAATACAGTCTAATCAAAGCCCCAAAACGGAGTATACCCTCCAACGAAGGTTTTTACGTCCCATCATGCAATGCGCAAGAAGACTCTTGTCGTATCCAATATAAACAAATGCCCATATCATCTATCTCGGAAAAATAAAACGATAATGTTGTTATTTCTGCTATGAACTTGATAAAATGTCAACAGAAAAATAAACAGGTTAAGTTATCCATAATTTGAATTTATACTGTAGGAATAACGAAATATTTTCCGTCATTTCATCATATACATGTAATTTATTAATTATGCGTGTCTTTTCAACTTAGATATTTTTAAATTATGGAATTCAAAACACAAGGGAAAATATTCTAAGAATGAGGAAAATGTTTATTTAAAATCTAGATTTAAATAAAGTAAAATAAAATATACATGTAATCGTGTTTTTCACCAAACAACCGTTTTTATTAAAAACAAAAAACAAATTGCCATACATTTTATTTATTTCTTATAAGATATAAAAGACAATAAATACGATAAATTGCATTTGAATTTTATTTTTAACTGTATTCTTGTTATACTTCCTTAGCATGATTATCGATATAAAAGACCGCCGATTGCTAGTCAGAGGAAACGTGGACTGAAACCCACGATTATGAATAAATTGATATAAACACTTGTAACATTTTCGTGCATTTTATTATGAAAATAAAAGATACAAAGTAGAATATTATATTTCTTTTATAATTTCAATTTAATATTAGTTGTTTTTGTCTGTTTATCAAATATTTTATCGTAAATACCTGAATATCAAGGAGCAAAAGATCGCCAACTTTCAGTGAAATAAATCCCGAATTGTACTATAAAGTTATATTTTTGTAAAATACAAACTCATTTAATCTATTATCTCCGAGTGGTTTTACATTTGCAAAATGATCCGTGCACCGGCATTTTTTGTAAACCTCCACTTTTTGCGTGATATACGCACATTTTAAGTATCTGTGCATGCTCGTATCCCCTTTTGGGGGTAGCGTTTTCCTATTTCCATTTACTCCGTTTTGAGGAATAGTTATTGTTTTGTTTTTCTATTTGGACAATTAATTCACATTTTGTTAACCTATGCGTGCACGGGTTTATGTCTAGTTGGTATAAGTGGTATAAACACAAGGGCCATTAACATACTCTGCTGGATTTTACATGATCACTATATATACAACAAGGAAAAGGGAACTGGCGTAGGTCTGGAATCAACTTAAAAACACTCCGTATTTTCAATAAAATACCTTGCAGCCAATGACAAAACGACTGTAATCGTTCAGCAATAATAAATATGTAATATAAATGTTATCAGGATCACTCACGAAGCATTTAAGCCGTGTTTCACAAACCCGATATCCTGTCATACAAGTTGATGTAGTTTAAGTCGTTTAAGATCGCTCAATACTGCATCCGAGATTTAACGCGGGACGTGATTGGTCAACAATGTTTATCTAGAACATTTTTGACCAATCACTTTACGCCTTCCAGCTTGCATGGGGTTTCCCAAAATGTTGTCCGTTCTCAGCTTGGGTCTTACTGTATACGAAAAAAGCCATCTGATTCTTTAAATCTGAGGTACGATGTTTTGACGCAGATAATATGTTTTACAGTGTGACCTTTGGGGTGTGCGCAGTCAAAAACCTTTTACACAGCTTACACTTGTAACTTTAATCCGCCTCTTTAAACATCAAATACATGTAGTGATCATGTACATCAACTCACATGACTGGATATCGACTTAGTATAATCCAAATTAAACGCTATTTTATAAATGAATGAAGTTACATTTTTATTACAGAATAATTATTGAAGTATTTTTGATGAAGAATTTTAAAATCATAGACAGTTCAAGGTCATTTTCTGATAGTGATACCCCCAACACCAATGATAGTCTACAACGTCATCCCAGTGGACGCAAATGAGTGTATTAAAAACTGTATAGGAATGCCTTTCCACTGTAAATGTAGAGCTTGGGTAAGCTGTTGCAGATTTTGGGGATGCGGTTGTCTTTGGCTGCTATGCCTATCCATTTTTTCAATGGATACTCAATGGGGTTTAAATCTGGCGATTTACAGGGCAAGGCAGAACAGGATGCTGTGACTTTGCAAGAATGTGCTTGTCAAACGAGCCGTATGTGGCTCTTCATTGCCAAATTGAAATACGGCTCCAGGATGCTGCATAATTGGAAAGAATTGTGCAGGTAGGACATTGTCAGAGTACCTTTGTGATGTAAAAGTGCTTTGAATATGAACCAAATCAGTCCTCTTTGTGTACAATACCGTTGTCCACATCATTACACAACCACCACCAAATCTACATGTACAAACCTCCCGAAAGCAGTTTTCTGCAAAACTTTCGTCACGAAGCGTATGCACTCTTGACTTTTCCATCAGGCTTTGCAACAAAAGGCCCATGGGCCATATCGCTCACCTGAGCACAATGGCTAGGAACAAGAGGCCCAAGGGCCACATCGCTCACCTAGGCACTGTGGCTAGGAAAAATCAGTTTAGTATTGAAAAGCTTAAATGCATAAGTGGTCTCAACCTATTCCTAAAAAGGGAGGGGGGGGGGGGTCATGATTTGAACAAACTTGAATCTACACTATCTGAGGATGCTTCCACATAAATATGAAAAACCGTGGCTTTGCTGTTCTTGAGATTTTTAAAGATTTTTCCTATATATTCCTATGTAAAACTTTGACCGTCCAATGTGGCCCCACCCTACCCCCGGGGGTCATGATTTGTACAAACTTGAATCTACACCACCTGAGGATGCTTCCAAATAAATATGACCAATCATAGCTTTGCTGTTCTTGAGAAGAAGATTTTTGAAGATTTTTCCTATATATTCCTATGTAAAACTTTGATCGTCCAATGTGGCCCCACCCTACCCCCGGGGGTCATGATTTGTACAAACTTGAATCTACACCACCTGAGGATGCTTCCAAATAAATATGACCAATCATAGCTTTGCTGTTCTTGAGAAGAAGATTTTTGAAGATTTTTCCTATATATTCCTATGTAAAACTTTGATCGTCCATTGTGGCCCCACCCTATCCCCGGGGGTCATGATTTGAACAAACTTGAATCTACACTACCTGACAATAGTTCCACATGAGTTTCATCTTTCCTGGCCCACTGGTTCTTGAGAAGAAGATTTTTCAATAATGCCATTAATTTTTTGCTATTTCGTAATTATCTCCCCTTGGAGGAGGGCGTGGCCCTTCATTTGAACAAACTCGAAACCCCTTTACCCAAGGATACTTTGTGCCAAGTTTGATTGAAATTGGCCCAGTAGTTCTGGAGAAGAAGATGAAAATGTGAAAAGTTTACGACAACAACGACGCTGACGACGCCGACGACGACAGACAACGGACAAATTTTGATCAGAAAAGCTCACTTGAGCCTTCGGCTCAGGTGAGCTAAAAAGCACACATCAATTTAGTATTCAAAAGTTTACATGGGGGGGGGGGGTGAATTTTAAAATACCTGAGGATGCTTCAATATCAATATAACAAATGGCTTTGTTATTCTTGAGCAGAAGATTTTTAAAGATTTTTTCCTATATATTCCTTTGTAAAAATTTGATACCCCTTTGTGGCTCCTCCCTACCCCCAGGGGTAATCATTTGAACAAACTTTAATCTACACTACCCGAAGATGCTTCCATATCAATATGACTAAACATGGCTTTGCTGTTCTTGAGACAAAGATTTTTTTCCTTTACATTCCTATGTCAAACTTTGATCCCCCATTTTGACCCCACCCTACCCCAGGGGTCATGATTTGAACAAATTTGAATCTACAATACCTGAGAATGCTTCCATATCAATATGACTAAACATGGCTTTGCTGTTCTTGAGAAGAGGATTTTTCAAGGTTTTTCCTATATATTCCTATGTAAAACTTTGACCCCCCCTCCCCCCTTGTGACCCCACTTTACCCCCGGGGGACATGATTTGAACAAACTTGAATCTACACTACCTGAGGATGCTTACTTACCCCACCTCTGTTGATTTTTCGATGAAATCCTGGCTTACGATTGGTTGAAGTCTGTCACGTGAAGGGGGTGTATTACTTATACCTAGTCGCTTGAAAATCGATACATGGTCGATATGGAGTTATCGTTCTTTTGTAACGTTCGAACTAGTCGAGTTCACGCGATTTGCCGATTGTCTGTTAACAATTTAACAGTTAAGTAATGTAAGTAACGAAGATGGAACCTTTTCCTCCCTCTACTGAGAGTCTTCAAAACTGTCAGTACAGCACGAAATACTCGCAAAACAACATTACGTCACATAACGTGACGTCATAATAGGCATTGTATGAGTGATGAAACATATAATTATGTAGGCCTAGTGAGAAAAACAATTTTACAAACCACAAGCAATGCATAAATATTTTATCGGTGGGGTAAATTCGTTACATAGTTTTGTAGTGACAGGGTACGGGATGATACCTGGGTAGTAAATTTCATACCTGGCGAGGCGAAGCCTGTCACTACAAAACTATGTAACTAATAATATCAATATGACAAATCATGGCTTTGCTGTTCTTGAGAAGAAGATTTTTTAAAGATTTTTTCCTATATATTTCTATGTAAAACTTTGATCCCCCATTGTGACCCCACCCTACCCCCAGGGGTCATGATTTAAACAAACTTGAATCTACACTAAATAACAAAGGTTTCCTATAAGTTTCAACTTTTTTGGGCCAGTGGTTCTTGAGAAGAAGATTTTTAAAGTATGCCACCAAATTTTCACTATTTCTGAATTATCTCCCCTTGAAAGAGGGTGTGGCCCTTCATTTGAACAAACTTGAATCCCCTTTACCCAAGGATGCTTTGTGGCAAGTTTGGTTGAAATTGGACCAGTGGTTCTGGAGAAGAAGTCGAAAATGTGAAAAGTTTACAGACAGACGGACAGACAGACGGACAGACGGATTACAGACAAAATGTGATCAGAAAAGCTCACTTGAGCTTTCAGCTCAGGTGAGCTAATAAAAAAGTTGGGCTTGTAGCTAAACCAAACTGTTCAGCCGTATTGCTGTGGCCATACTCTGTCTGAAACCTTTTTAATCGATATTTGCGGTGTTGTGTGGTCAGAGGAATGGCGACAATTCCAGCATTCTGTAGTCAATTGCAAACGGTCTTGTTTTAAAGTCTGTGCAGTTCAGGGATAGCTAATGCTGTATAGACGACGTTATTGTGGAACATTGATGAAGATTACGCAAACCAATACACCCTTGGCTGCTGATGTCACGCGTGGTCTGCCATATTGTTTTACCACGCTGTTGGTATCTGTTTTATAAGTTAGATACGGTGCTTTGTGCAAACATTAAAACCTCTTGCAATTTTAGACTGTAGTACAGCGGCCAGTCGCCCAATTTCGGGAGAAAAAAATATTATAAATCATATTCATTTAAAAAAAATGGTATGATAAAATTATTATATATAATTCAACGTATTATTCCTATTATGCGTTTCTTTTTGTGTCGCCTGCAGAGCAGAGCGGCACAAAGGGATCACTTTACCCGGCGTCTTTCTGTCCGTCTGTCACACCTTGTATCTCAAGAACTGTAAGAGATATGGACTTGATATTTTGCACATATATTGCTTGGCACTATGGCTTTTGTGAATTGCCACGGTTACCAATCTTGCGACCCTTGACCTTTGACATACTTTACAAAAAAGTGAATAGTTCCAATATACGGCATATTTTTGATATTTAAGATTAAGTCTTTACTATTTAGCATGTGCACTGATTGTCATAAAACATCATGAAAAATACCCGCCAAACACTGAGCCAATTTTAACCAAAATTGGTACAAAGCATCCTTGGGTAAAGGGGAGTTTAAATTTTTAAAGTGAAGGGCCAACCCCCTTTACAAGGGAAGATAATTAAGAAAAGACAAAAATAGGGTGGGGTCATTAAAAATTGATGAATACTTCTGATATATATGAACTAATAGGTTTAGCTAAGTTTTGTAAAACTGTTCTTAAATTATTTCATGCCTGAACATCCCCAAAATGTAAACATTAAACGATTTTTTTATACAACCGTCAGAACTGTCCATATCAAAGAACTTTTTGTGGTTCATTATGTTTTAACTGTTCACATATTGATTTGTTCAATTGTTAAACTCTTACTGTACTAACATACCCCATGTGGGGGCTTTTGTGAAAATAAAAGTTTCAAGTTTTAAGTTTCAAAATTTTTTTTCCCAAGAACCAATGGGCCAGAAAGGCTAAAACTTATGTGGAAGCATCCTGGGGTAGTGTAGATTCTAAATTCTTCAAATCATGACCCCCGGGGGTAGGGCGGGGCCACAATAGGGAATCCAATTTTTACATTGAAATATATAGGAAAATTCTTTAAAAATCTTCTTCTCAAGAACCACTGGCCAGAAAAGCTGAAACTTATATGAAAGCATTCTGGGGTAGTTTAGAATCTAAATTGTTCAAATCATGACCCCCGGGGGTAGGGCGGGGCTACAATGGAGAATCCAATTTTTACATTGAAATATATAGGAAAAATCTTTAATAATCTCCTCTAGAACCACTGGGCAAGAAAAACTGAAACTTATGTGGAAGCATCCTAGGGTAGTGCATATTCTAAATTGTTCAAATCATAACCCCCGGGGGTAGGGCGGGGCCACGATAGGGAATCCAATTTTAACATTGTAATATATAGGAAAAGCATTTAAAAATCTTCTCCTCTAGAACCACTGGGACAGAAAAGCTGAAACCTATGTGGAAGTAACCTGGGGTTGTGTAGAATCTAAATTGTTCAAATCATGACCCCCTGAGGTAGGGTGGGGGAACAGTAGGGAATCCAATTTTTACACTGAAATATAAAGGAAATTCTTTTTCAAAAAATTCTCCTCAAAATCCACCGTGTCAAAAAAGCTTAATTAAACTTATGTTGAAGCATCCTGGGGTAGTGTAGATTCTAAATTGTTCAAATCATGACCCCGGGGGTAGGGCGGGGCCACGATAGGGAATCCAATTTTTACATTGAAATATACAGGAAAAATCTTTAATAATCTTCTCCTCAAGAACCACTGGGCCAGAAAAACTGAAACATATGCGGAAGCATCCTGGGGTAGTGTAGAATCTAAATTGTTCAAATCATGACCCTCAGGGGTAGCGCGGAGCAGCAATAGGTATTACAAGGGGGAAATCTGGTGAAGAACAGCAAATCCAGTTACTCAGGTGAGCGTTGTGGCCCATGGGCCTCTTGTTGTTGTTTTAGCTCACCTGAGCCGGAGGCTCAAGTGAGCTTTTCTGATCGAAATTTGTCCGTTGTCTGTCGTTGAAAACTTTTCACATTTTTATCTTCTTTTTCAAGAACCACTGGACCAATTTCAACCAAACTTGTCACAAAGTAGCCTAAAGTAAAGGGTATTCAATTTTGTTCAAATGAAGGACCACGCCATCTTTCAATGGGAGATAATTACGATTTTGTGAACAATTAATGGCATCATTTAAAAATCTTTTTCTCAAGAACCAATGTGCTTGAAAACATGAAACTTATGTGGAATCATTGTGAGGTAGTGCAGATTCAGTTTTTTTCAAATCATGACCCCCGGGGGTAGGGTGGGGCCACAATGGGGGATCAAATTTTTACATAGGAATAAATAAGAAAAATTTCTAAAAATCTTCTTCTCAAGAACAGCAAAGCCATGATTGGTCATATTTATATGGAAGCATCCTCAGGTAGTGTAGATTCAAGTTTGTTCAAATCATGACCCACAGGGAGGGGATAGGGTAGGGTAGGGGCCACAATAGGCGATCTAAGCTTTACAGAGGAATACATGGGAAAAATCTTTAAAAATCTTCTTCTCGAGAACAGCAAAATTGAGACCGGTCATATAAATTGAAGCATTCTCAGGTAGTGTAGATTCAATTTTGGTCAAATCATGACCCCCGGGGCTAGGATGGGGCCACAATGGGTGATCAAAGTTTTACATAGGAATACATATGAATAAATCTTTAAAAATCTTTTTCTCAAGAACAATAAAGCCATGATAAGATATATTTTGTATGGAAGCATCCCCAGGTAGTGAAGATTCAAGTTTGTTCAAATCATGACCCCTTTGGGTAGGGTGGGGCCACAATGGGTGATGAAAGTTTTACATAGGAATACAGAGGAAAAATCTTTAAAATTCTTCAAGAACAACAAAGCCATGATTGGTCATAATAATATAAAAGCATCCTCAGGTAATGTAGATCTAAGTTTGTTCAAATCATGACCCCCAGCCCCCCCCCCCCCCACCCCCGGAGAATAGAAGGGCCATAACAGGGAGATCATAGTTATACAAAGGAATATAAAGAATATCTCAATAAAAATTTTCAACTTTAAAGAACAGCAAAGCCATTATGTGTCATAATGATTCAAAAAGTATCCTTAGGAAGTGTAGATTCAAGTGTTTAAATCATCCCCCTTTTCTATATTTAAACTTTTCAATACTAAACTGATTTCTGCTTTTTTCCACCCAAAGTGCTCAGGTGAGCGATGTGGCCCCTGGGCCTCTTGTTTAAAAATGTCATCCGAAATACATGTAACCTTCACTATTAATTCCAAAGGAACAGTCAGTACAGGGTCTACATGTATGTAAAACGTCTTATAATTGACGTGGCACCGGGAATGAAAATCGAACTCTGATCTCCAGCCCTTCCCCCTAGGGATCACGAAAGGATCGCCTAACCACTAGGCTAAAGTGACCGGTATTATTACTGGTAACAAGAACTTATAAAAAATAGTAATATTATGGCTTGTAAAATGGTGTTGTTTCGCAAGACATCCGTGCATATTCAACGTGCATAAGAGATCGAAGCTCCCCTTTTCGTCTTAATTTGCTTATAAAATTTCATCCAGGTAACTTGTTCTAACTTTCTTATTTTAACTTTCTTAGTCTTATTTTTGTATTCCAACTTTTGTATTTTAACTTTCGTTTCCAACTGAAAATAAAAGAAGGTATACTGAAACAGAGTTGTAGATGTTAGAATCAAAATACAGACCCGTAGAATGATGGAGGGCCAGGGGGTCCGCCCGCTCCCACTTTATTCGGAGTATAGTATTTTTGCTATAGTAATTTTTCCTTCAGATGCTTGTTGCCCCCCCCCCCCCCCCCCACATACACACACACAACTTTTTGTTGCTTTAAGGACGGGTACTGGCAAATTCCTGTAATTGGATAGTTAACAAAAATTTTTCTTGTCAGATTCTTTTTGGGGGGGAAGCCCCCCCCCCCCCCCCCCACCTATGGGCCTGAAATAAGAAAGCTTGTAATGTTCAAATAGAATGTACGGAAGGCGTTAGGTGCCAGGTAGAAAAATATTCTATCTGGTGGCCGCCACATAAACAACTGGCGGCCGCCAGAAAATTATCTGGCCGCCGCCATATAATTTTCTGGCGGCCGCCAGATCTATATTTTTTTTGTACCTCTCACCTACCGGCTTCCGTAATAATGAAATTAAGAAATTAAAATAAAAGATGGAAAATTAAAACACGAAATTTGAATTAAATCAAGAAATAAAAACATTAAAAATAGAAGTGAAAAAACAAGAAATGAAAAATAATATAAAATAAAAAATAAAAATATAAAATGAATATTAAAATAAAAATAAGATATAAAAATAAAATTTTTGAAAGAGAAGTGTGGCACTAAAATCCCTTATAACCTATAAGAATATTACCTATATAAACACCGGTATCGGAACTATCCAGTTTTTCTTGCGTAAAACCGCCGTCTTCGAGAGCCATATGCACAGTTTCCAAAACAAAATGTTGTTGTGGATCGACGATTTCAGCCTCCAGGTCGCTGATCCCAAAAAATTTGTTGTCCCATTCATCATAGCTGGAATTTACAAATTTACTGACTATATATATATATATATATATATATATATATATATATATATATATATATATATATATATATATATATATATATATATATATATATATTATACCAAAGAGATAATGATGATTTGAGATAGAGATCAGAAAGCTTTCTTCACACCGGATTGTCCGGTTTTCTATAAAAAGGATTTATTCGGTGCCATTCAGGAACTTATTATTTTAGTCTAAGTCATATCTTATATTAGTGTTATACAATTACAATGTATTTGTGAAAATTCAATGTAAACTCGTAAGGTATGCATTGTGGTCGTTTATGGCACAAACCAAATGAACATAAATTCAAAGATACGTAACATTAATGTTTTCAGTTTTAAAAAAATGATAAAACATAATTATAAAAAAAAAACATCAAAGGTTCAAGAAAAATTAACATACTTATGAAATAATGTTAAGTTTTAGTTATAATTTTGAACAACCAATCGATTATTTGTTACGAAAGCCTACTGAGCTCATTTTCGTAGGAAAAAAAATCGCGACATAACGCGAATCCGCGTTAGAAACTTTCGCGTTTTAACGCGTAACTAACGCAAAATTATATATATATATATATATATATATATAGCCTTTTTATGAGGTCGATCCATAGATATATCGACTTCACAGAAAAGCATACTGACCGACCGAGCACGAAGTCGATATATCTTTGGATTGACCGAATGAAAAGGCTACATTTGTTATATCATTTTTTTAGAGATCGACAAAGCAAAATTTAAAAAAAGTGGAACAATCCACAAGTTTTCTCTTTCGTCTTTTTTAAACACATATTGACTAGTGATAAAGATAAATAAAGCTGTTTAATGTAATTATGTTTTCTTTATACTGATAAAGTAATTTAAGGAATGTACTACATGTTATTTAAAAGGCTACAGTTTTTGAATTATATTATATCAATTCATGAAAAACATATCTTATATGTTTTAATATAAAGTAGATCCTTATCAATGCATTGTTACATCTTGCCAGTTATTACAGACCATCACAATTATAAATAGGAATTGAATTGTAATTTTTCCCCCCAAAATATCAAGTCATATTAGCTATTGTGAAGTCATCACTACAGTTTAATAGAAGATTATTTCCATTTATAGAAACAAGATCAATATGCATTTCAGAATCTATAAATAGTAACATAAGTCTATATGCTGCAGCATATGTTATATACTTGATCATGTGATCAAGTTTGAGCCAATCAAAGAGTTTGGAATAATAGAGAAATCTCTCTCTCTCTCTCTCTCTCTCTCTCTCTCTCTCTATATATATATATATATATATATATATATATATAAAATATATAAAATACAAATATAGCCTTTTTATGAGGTCGATCCATAGATATATCGACTTCACAGAAAAGCATATCGACTGCGCACGAAGTGCGAAGTCGATATGCTTTCCTGTAAAGTCGATATACCTATGGATTGACCGAATCAAATGGCTACATTTGTTATATTATTCAGGGTTGGGGTCAATTACTTTAAAATGTAATTAAATACTTTCAAATACATTGAGAATTTTGTCAATTACTTGCAATACAATTACATTGATTTTTACAAATGTAATTAATTACTCTCAATTACTTTGAAGAATGTAATTAAATACAATTCAATTACTTTTGTTTCACTTTCAAAAATCTTGAAGAACAAATACAGTAAATTAAAGGTAGGGGGAATATTTAAAATAAACAATGTCAGGTGTCTGTCATGTTTGTGTGTAACTGCAGGTCTGTAGCTTGCTGGTCTGAAAAATGGGGTTGGATGACCAGAGAGTTTGTGTGTTTCATCAACACAAGACTTAGTACATGTACATTTATCAATTGACCGCCTTTATGAAATTTGATTAAAAGCGAGTTTTCAAGAGTTTATGAATCAACCATAAAATAATTTCAAATTATTTCACAGGTAGGCAATCTAAACACCTTAAATTGCAAATGTTGACAATTTTCATGCAATAAATAATACTTGATTTATGTAATAACTATTGAAGATACCAAATGCATACATGTACATAAAGATCTGTTTAAATGTTAAAATAGTGATTCAATATAATATATATTTCTTTTCTGAAGTATATAAATTGTAGAGCATTCTTAATAGTATTTAATAAATCACCTCTAATGGTCATTTCTTTGAATTTAAACAAAGCATGGTATAGAATTATATAAAATTTTGGAGGGCTGTTTTGATAGCAATTTACAGCTGGGAGTTGAAGGGCAACAAGGCAGGTCTTTATGACACATTAAATTATTTTCTATTCTTTTTTTTTTTTTTTGGATAATCAAGCAACACAATTCATGCCTATACCAATGAGAGGAAGAACAAAATTTTTGATAAACATTAGACTAGTATTAATTCTTTCTGTGCATTTTGATTATAAAACAAACTAATATTTTTATAAACAAGCCAATATATCAAATTCATTTATCAAGATATAAAAAAAGTTTTAAGATTTTGAAAAACAGAAGGGCTTCCTATGAATAAATTAGAATAACTGTAAAATGTGAAATTTTCCTACTAAATACACATTATATGTATTATGTAAAGTAATTGAAATGTAATTGAAAAGTAATTGAAATTACAGGGGGGTTTTTTCAATGTAATTTTAAATTATATTCAATTACAAATAATTGAAATAATGATCAATTACAAATTACTTCCAATTACTTTGAAAATTGTAATTAATTACACTCAATTACAATTACTTTTTTCAATTACCCCATCCCTGATATTATTTTCTTTGGAAAAGAAAGAGACAAACAAATCATTATGAAGGGATTTGTAAGTTTTAAAGACTTTTCACCATTATAAACACATCTTTGGTTTTTCCCTAAGTTATTTTTAGTAACTCAAGTCAATATCGTAAAATATAATTTTGCACGTGATAGCAAGCAAACCAATCAGATTTATTGAATTACACAGTAAAAAATTATATACATATATATATATATACATATATATATATATATATATATATATATATATATATATATATATATATATTACATGTATAGGGTTATAGGGTTATTGAACTTATATTGGCACGAGTTGGCTGTACAAATGCACAAGCTTGAAAACCCCTGCTTGTATATTTCTTTCTTTTTTTTAATTTAGAAAGATCAATGAGCTCTGAATGAAAATGAAGAAATAAAACTGAAATGATATAAACAAAATAAAAATGTTCATACCCATTACCATGGTAACATTCTTAGTTTGAATTTTAAAATCCTGATTGCAAAATGTATATATTTATGTATATTTTGTACCAGCAATGATTTTACATGTCAATGTCCTGTAATCTTGATTCTGAGTATCAAAACAGTTGTATTTCCTACAGAGAGTGACTCTTAACTCTACATAGGTTACATTGGTTGCTATGTGCTCAGAATCGTTTCCATGGGAAAATCAAGTGAAAAATAGAATTTTACAAGATGCTAAATGCATTGTAAAATTTGCCTAATCACAATTTTACAGCATGCTTTGAAGAATCCTTAACAACATGTACGTGAACATGCTAAAATTATTATTCTATGATGTGTTGCTAAGGGGAAATTGCTGTTACCATAGAGATAACAAATTGTAAATTATTCCCTAGTTTGCAGAATGGTCTCAAAAATTTCAATTTTTTTGTAGAATTTGTTTAGAGTATTTAAGAAATAAGGTATCATTTTTAAACATCTATCGGGATATAAATACGGGTTGGTCACGAGATCAAATTCCATAAAGCCCGAAGGGCTTTATGGTAAATTTGATCTCGTACCAACCCGTATTTATATCCCGATAGATGTTTTAAAATGATACCTTATTACTTATATTTACATTTGTGATTTATTCATATTATTTATTAGCCTGATTATAACCTTTAACGCGTGAAATGTTTTATTTTTTCAAACTCAACGGCACGAGTTTGATCTATTGATTGCGCGTCGACCCTTTATGACGTCACTGAGAAATTACGTCGAACGTTTATGACGCGAGGAACCCGTGTTTATACGGATATAGATACGCGTTGCTTTTAATAGTGTTATATAAAGGAAAACATTTGCAAATGTAAATATTCAAAAATAACAAGCTATGTTATTTATGACTTTAGCATTTTACATTTTTTCTCTTTTTATTCATCAAAACATCCATTTTTGTTGCTGGGCAATGGATAGGATTAAAAATTATATGCTTCTGAATTCAAATTCTAAAAGACAAAATCCTCTGCTTTCATGTTATATACACAGGATGTCTGTATGAGGTCCATCACTGGATTAATTAGACCTTGAGTAATTCCAAAATCAAGGAAAAAGCTGAGTCAGCAAAAAAAAAAAAGGAAAAACATATTCCCACATCTATCACAGATATATCTTTAAATCTTATTTCTATATTTTTGATTGTGAAAACTGTTAAGACCATTATCTTGAGAATAACAGCAATAAAAAAGAAATTCTTTTAGTATTTACATTTAATTTGAGCCTGAAAGATAAGAGATTTTTTAGTTCATCGTAACTGAAAATTCGCTGGTTGCTAGGGAATTTCTTTACCCATGTTTCCATGGTAACCTCAAATCAAAACTTTTTTCCTTTTGCATACATGGTTCATAGCGCAACAGAAAACTATGTCAGAGTGGAAAATCATCAAATTCTGAGACCCCTCATATATCACCCTTTGCATGATTTTTACACAGAACTGTACTTAATTAATAATTTCAACTTTGTGTGAAAATAAACATATCTTACCTAACTGCCACTGTCTATCATAAATTTGCCATTGCAAAATTGACCAGACGACATTTTTTGTTTACAACGGGACGTTCGATATTGAACGCTCGTATTCGGAATGTTTCGGGTATACTCATATACGTAATACAAACTCAGCGTTCAATAAAATACCAAGATATTGAACGCTAAAATTCTCTAGACTTTCAGTAGTTTTTATTATAGACTATTTATTAGCTATATAATATATTGTATATTGATCTAAGAGAGAAATTTTTGAAAAAGTATTATTATAACAAACCTAGTGTCTTTAAATTAATTCAACTGTTAAGTTCTAATATTACTAGAGATCTCTTAGATGCTGCCATATATATATATATATATATATATATATATATATATATATATATATATATATATATATATATATATATATAGTGTCATTAGTGTCATGTTAATCATGCAGGAACCCGTGATTGACAAATAAGAAACATGAACGCAGACGGTGACTTCTATGAATTTATATGTGACATTTCTTTAGAATTAAATAAGTAACTACAATTAATACATATCAAACCATAAACCATTTACTTATTTCATATACATGGGGATTGTAATAAGTAATTAAATTACCTGTTGTAGACTAGTCCATTTAGTAATTAACTTTCTTTTATATTCTATTTCTACCCATGTCGAAATATTATCTGTTGATTTATTTATATAATTAACAGTCCAACATCTACTTTTCTATGGAGTTCAGTATACAGTAAAACACGCTTATAGCGAACCTGCTTATAATGTATTGACACTTACAGCAAAGTGATTTCGATTTCCCATGGCATTAAAATATAATTATGAATTTAACTTAGTTATAAACGTTTCTTACTGTATTAAATAGCATCTGATTTCCTGTACACATTTATTAAGAAAAAGTATTTAAAATAAAAAAAGAAGAATAGTAAGTGTAATTCTGTAATGCATTACACATATATAATTTGACCAGAAATATAATTATGTGATTTATGTATCTGATTTGACTAGTTGAGAGTTACAATAAATGAGCACTTGAAAAAAAAACTTAAATCTCTATAACCAATTTGATCATTTAGGAGGGCGGGGTGATCTTTGACACTTTAGGCTATTAAAGGCTCCTAGAAAAGGAGCAATAAAACTATCGGAAAATGCATTAGATTTAACAATAAAGTACACCGCGAAGGCGTGTGATACGCCCATATCACTGGTTCCTGATTAACATGACTACATATATATAATTTCGCGTTTATTCGCGAAAGTTACGCGTTATAACGCAATTTTTTTTACATACGAAAATGAGTTCAATGGACTTTATATTTTTTTGCTATAGTAAATTTTCCTTTAGATGCTGGTTGGTCCCTCACTTTTTGATGTTGTAAAGTCGAGCATTGGCAAATTCCAGGATTTAGACAGTAAATGCGCTTTTTTTTTTTTTTTTTTGCTTGTCAGATTTTTTTGGCAATTCCCCCCCCCCCTTTAATTTTGAAAGCGTTGCTACGGGTCTGAAATGAATATTTATATATACACGTACCACATATTGTATATAGTTCATGATATGCTTTTTTTAATTTCGTGCGGGGGCTTTCAAGTTTTTATCAGTGTAGAGAAGATAATATTTTATCATCCAACAATGCGGCTCGTAGTGTAAGGCTGCTCCCGCCCCACATTTTTTTAGCGCACCTGAGCCGAAGGTTCAAGAGAGCTTTTCTGATCGAAATTTGTCCGTTGTCTGTCGTCGTCTTTGTAAACTTTTCACATTTTCATCTTCTTCTCACGAACCACTGGGTCAATTTCAACCAAACTTGCCACAAAGTATCCTTCGGTAAAGGGAATTCAAGTTTGTTCAAATGAAGGGCCACGGAGAGATAAGTATGAATTAGTGAAAAATTATTGGCATCATTAAAAAAATCCTCTTCTCAAGAACCACTGTGCTAGAAAATATGAAACTTACGTGGAATCATCCTCAGGCAGTGTAGATTCACGTTTGTTCAAATCATGACCCCTGGGTTTAGGGTTGGGCCACAGTGGGCGATCAATATTTTACATATGAATACATAGGGAAAATCTTTAAAAATCTTCTTCTCAAGAAAAGCAAAGCCCTGATTGGTCATATTTATATGGAAGCATCACCAGGTAGTGTAGATTCAAGTTTGTTCAAATCATGATCCCCGGAGGTAGGGTGGTGCCACGAGGGAGATCAAAATTTTACATAGGGATACATAGTGAAAATCTTTAAAAATATTCTTCTCAAGAAAAGCAAATCCATGATTGGTCATATTTAGGGGTATATGAAAGCACAATCTGATTAAAATCAGATCTTTGTTACGCTCCGAAATTCTGATAGTCGACTATCAGAATTTCGGAGCGTAACAAAGATCTGATTTTAATCAGATTGATGGAAGCATCGCAAGTTAATGTAGATTCAAGTTTGTTCGATCATGACCCCCGGGGGGTAGGATGGGGTCACAGTAGGCGATCAATGTTTTACATACGAATACATTGGGAAAATGTTTAAAAATCTTCTTCCCAAGATCAGCAAAGCCATGATTGGTCATATTTATATGGAAGCATCCTCAGATACTGTAGATTTAAGTTTGTTCAAATCATAACTCCCTGGGGTAGGGTGGGGCCACAGTGGGCAATCAAAGTTTTAAATAGGAAAACATAAGAAAAGATCTTTAAAAATCTTATTCTTATGAACAGCATATCCGTGATTGGTCATAATAAAATAAAAGATATATCTCTTTGTATCTGTTACCTATGTGCGATATTTGCGTGACACAGCATTGTACATTTATTGACTGGATTCGTGGGCAACATGCGTTTTGTTGGATCCAATTGCAAGAACTTGGAGTCGACAGCACGCATTTTGCCCGGGAACACACTGTCAGTCAATAAATGTTTTGTTATAACTTTTTTGACATATGTATCTTGTACTGGCTTCCATGGTCAGAATTTCCTTTACCCGCATTGCGGTTAAACTCGGTCAATTCCGCACTGTCGAACACGAACGAATGTAAAATTTTTTTTTTTAGCAGATTCCGCCTTCAGTGTGACGTAAGCGGTCCAATATCTCGTTGACAGCTCCAATATCTCACTCTGTGGTCAAACATCGATTTTTTTTTAATTTTTTTTTTCTACCGCTCAGTAAAACATTGGAAATGGACTTTTTTTAGTATTGATTCATAATAACCAGTTTCAAGGGCATAACAGACTTTGTAATTAGGTAATGATGAAATGTTTTACATTCTTACCTTTTAGATATTGTGCATTTCTATAGCCTGATTTATACAGAATTAAAGAATGAAACACGTTTGGGAATATCTTATAAATTTTTATTATTTAGCTTATTAGATTCATTTAGTTTATCAGATTTTGGAAATCCTGTTAAAATAAAAAGAAAATAATTTCGTTTGAATAAACAATTATGTGTTTTGTTTTTGCTGTTTATCAATGCATAGACTCTTCACTCCTTTTACATATGTGCTTAAACTGTTTCGTAAATGTTTATAATAATAAAATTTGATGATGTGTTATCTTGATTATGTTATATTTTTTTTTAATTTTTTCCATTCCAGTTCTGCCTCATCAACATCATGTACATATCTTGGTGTGAAGGATGACTGCACTTAAAGGGTTTCTATCACGTCTCAAAATTTTTTATATGACAAAGTTTACATGTTATCAAAGTCATATATTTAAAAATCTTTGCTAGAAAATTGATATTGTTGATGTTTCAGTGATTCAAAGTTTGAATTTCTCAAAATGCATAAATTATTTTGATCGCCGATGCTATGCGCCATTGCTCTGATCCTTGGTGTCAATTCTGGTCAAGCAAAGGACTTATTGTGTATACAAAACTGCTCATTCGTTGTGTCTATTAAACCTGTTAGTAAATAAATAGGGTGAGTTAACCATGCATCGGACACATACCTTGCTTCGGACAACTTTAAGCAATAATCTTTCATTGAACCCGAGCCTCCTCGTGTTTTTACTTGTTTCTGTCTTAAAGGGGAAGATTTAAACTTTTTAATGATGCCGATTTTTATTTTCATGTTGTGATAAAAATACCATAAGAATGGCCTTGAAGTTACGTCATAGTTTGCATCATCAAAGGGGAGTAACCAGAATTTTACGATTTTGCAATTTTTAGAGTTGTCGTTCTTTTAAATAGACGTCAACGGAACGAGTCGGACCTAGGTAAAATTTATCAATAATTGATTATTTTACAGAAATTTTTCAAAAATTTTACTTCAATGTTTGAATAATATATTTTACAGTTGTTTTTATCTAGTATATTTATTTCACCGTACATCGGACACAAATTAACCATGCATCGGACACTTTCCGATGCATGGGTAATCACTTCCATTTTCATATAAAACCCAAATGACAGCTGTTTTTTACGGAAATAAAAAATAGAAACTCTAAATATTCGGTGAAAATACAAATAATCGATATATGACGACTAGAAGTGGACTCAATTTATTTCTTTAAACTAGATGATGATAACCCACGAGACAAAGGCGCGAGTTGCCATATTACTAGTACTGTAAAGCCTTTCTAAGGCGATATGATGCAACTAAAATCTCTTCACATTTGTGGATCGAAAAAGTCATTCAAATTTAATTAGAAGTTTAATTTTTAAATAAAAGATAAAAATGTTTCGATATCACTCATTTTAAAGCACGGAGATCAAGGTATGATATTTTTCTGGTTTAAATATCGTATGTCCGATGCATGGTGAATATTGTCCGATCCATGGTGAATTCTTACTTATTCCGAAAAAATCGGTTTAAAATGATATTTTCTCAATAAATAGGGCGCGGTTGTGTCAAAAATTTATATTTTAACCACATACTACATATTAAGTTCCATTTTGATAATATTCGGTCGGTAGCGATATCGCTAGAACTTGTTGAAGTGCGAGGGTGTCCGATGCATGGTGAATTCACCCTAAGTGATAATTGGATAATTGGCAGCTAGTAAGGTACGCATCACAGTTAAGGCTGCAGTAAGGAGGCGGGGCCTAATTTATACGGGAAATGCTTACTATGACATCACACAAAAATATAAGTTCTTCAAATTACCACAAAATGAAATGATTGCTATTATAAATTTAAGAATAGCTTTAAACTACATCAATACTAACTAGTACATGCATTATTGTCGTTGGTTAAATCCCACACAGCAATATATAAATTATTCACTGATCGCAATGCACTTGACAATGTGACGTCATATCGGAAAATTTGACGAAGTTTGTATGCAGTGAGAGGCGGATCAAGTAATATTT
The DNA here is from genome assembly GCF_033153115.1 of Saccostrea echinata. Classification (NCBI taxonomy): domain Eukaryota; kingdom Metazoa; phylum Mollusca; class Bivalvia; order Ostreida; family Ostreidae; genus Saccostrea; species Saccostrea echinata. Next base: position 8,200,371 of record NW_026889774.1, read on the forward strand.
ATACAATGAAAATGTATTTTGTAATTAAATAAGATATAAATTGTAGATATATAAGAGGCCGTTAACTTGGATGCGATGTCTGTTTTATGATTTTATTCATATACTTCCCGTACATTCCTTAGACAAGCGATACTGTCGTATATTTGTATGCAGATTCATTGAAGGGTAATTGAAGGGTCGTAATAAATCGATATATTGCAAGGGCATACCCTCAATGAATTATGACAAGCTTTTACACATAAACTCAAGAAGTATGAAGATATTTGAAAAGTGCTGCGAACCTGTTGAAATCTTGTAAATGAATTAATTATATCTATATTTGATGTACTTGACCAGCAAAATATTCAACATACGGTCTAACAAATGTAATTTTAGCAGTTAGATAGTAGAATCTATATAGGTTCGCAGCACTTTTCACAAACTACAAAGAGTGCTGAAAATAATTATATGTTAAACTTAGATTTTTAACTTGGTTATGCCCTTGCAATATTAGAATTTATAGATGACCTCAATACTTCAGGTATATTTGCTAAAATCACGTGACTGCCACATCACGTGACAAGTTTTAATAAGAAATCTAATCGTCCTCAACATTTAGTTTTCAACCACATTGCATTTGTTCGATAATAGTAAAGTCCTAAAAAGAAATGCGCATCCTTGTAAAGAATGTATTTTCTACCTAAAAAATTCGCCGGTATTTCCATTTGACTCCTTAACTGTGCTGCGTATAATTTGTGGCTTTACGATGCACAAATGCACACAACAAAGATTTTAGGAAGACTTTTTTCACATTTTCTTGGACTTGGTCGAGAAGTGAACAGGTCTAGGTGGCCTCTGTTTTTGGAGGATAAATTTTATCCTCTGAAAACAGAGGATAGCGGTCTTGCCACCTACCGGAATTTTCAAAACTAAGGGTAGTTAACTCTTAACCAAACAAATATTAACCACAACTCTTGCATTTATGAACCGTACGCTGATTTCGCAATCAAAACAAATAAAATGTATACATGTAATTTCATATGATGATAGATAACTCTAGATATTAATTAAATCAATATAACTATAATTGTCGTCAATCAGTTATTCCGTATACAGCTTGGAAAACATATTTCACTTACCTGCCTGTGACTGAGGTCAGCCTAATTATAACCACGCTGATTTTCTAGTGTGATAAGCAGGTTAGAAATTTTTATAATCATTTTTTTTTTTGAAAAACTAAGTTTAATCATTTATTATTTCTTTCATTTAATAATTCTTAGGCACATCACTTTGTAATATTTTATTTGTTTATGTATGCACATGGCTGTATGAATAGATGTTAATTTCTTTCGTAAACATGTTAAATTATTATCTTATTTATTTCTGCTATTCAAATTATTTATTTATTTTATAATTATTTATTCATTCCATTTATAGTTTTATTTGCTTAAATCATAAGGCAGAGTATATTTTGCGTTTTATATACACTTAAAAATTTCCCTTTGTCCTCCATTTTGAATGAAAAGAAAATATGAAAGAAATATCAAAGTTTTTTTTTATTTGTCTACATAGGGAAAAATCATAAAAAATAACACAAAATAACAAGAAATATTCAGTAATAATGGACCGCAAAATTGTCAACTTTGAAAATAAACACAATATCTAGACATAGAATCTCAAATCGCCACATACAATTTATAGTTTAATGTTTGAACTTTTATTTACAAGTACTCTGGTGCTTGCACTTTTTGATTAAAGGTAGACACGAGGCCTGTGAAAATTACCTGTGTTATCTTCTGAAATCGGAGGATAAACTATCCCACAATGCAATGCGGTTTCCATATATGGTAAAAAAAATTTGGCCGCCATATTGAATCTAGCTATCCTCCAAAAACGGAGGCCGCCCAGACCTGTTCAGTACCACGTGACCCCTATCTAATTCGTGGAGATTTTTACGTCGAGAACTCTATATTACGGGCGTTTTATCCCCTTATAATGACTGTTTTCAAAGTTATTTCATAATTAAAGACGTACAACACACTGGGGGAGATAACTCTTGCAATTTCAATTAAACGTTTAACTTGACGACAAATTTGACGTTTATAATAAAGTGTCAAAATGACGACCAAATGGATCCCGACCTAATTAAAAGAAAATGGGATTAGGGACTTGATGTGGTTTCTTTAGAAATACCAAATCGTATCCTTGATTATTTGCGCTTTTGATTTAAAACCCACCCCTCCCTCCATAAAAAGGGAAGAAAAGAAAGATTATGTCTTAAAATTTCTTAAATTTTATATATAATGTTATGTATCCCTGATCAATATTAGCAGAACAATATTCTTTATCTTTTTTATGATACATTGCTTTCTTTTGTTACAGTTAGCTATGTACCAGATCTCGGGCCTATCTTAAAATTAAGAATTAGCCATATAAATACTGTTTTTTTTTTCTCCTTTTAAGAAAAAAAAATGTTTTACAAGTACAACCCGTTTCCGAAAGTTCACTGATCAAAGAGGAACAACTCTAAAAATGTGGGAGATTTTTCCCTCCCCTTCTTGAGTTATTTCCTCCTGTTTGCCGAACAGTTACAATGAATTCTGATGAACTCAGGAACTGAAAACTATAATATAGGCTATACTAAGTAAGTACCGAAAATGTTATAGATTTGTTTACGGAAATGGTCTGAATTCATGAATATCTTATATGCGGCAAACTGGCCCTATCCGACCATCTAGATCTAGGATCTCCCACTGTCAACAGTGTCAATGCGCATTTCCTCGAATCAAAACAAAACGTTTTATGTACATGTATCGTTGTACATGATTGAATATTTTGACACATGAATATATTTAAACATAGATGGAGAAGTTTGATAAATTGAAGTTAATGTAGACGAATACGATATTTCCATTTTATCTATGTAGTAAGGTCAGATTAATAAAATTTATTAAAATATTAAATGTGTTTGTTTATGTAATTTCAATGTTTACCTGGCCATGTGCTTGTGTTGTGTTTTGTGTTCTGTGTAGTGTTTTGTCCAGTTTGGTAGTGTCATGTGATGTATTATTATTATAATTGAGGCCTTGCCCTGTCTTGCTATTGGTTAAGTCATTTTGGTCAGTCAGGTGGTACATTTATCCCATGCAGTTCATGCTTTTCACTTTCTAGCCAGACCTTGATCCTGATACATGTAGCAGCAGGTTAGATTTCTCTTACTAATTTTACTAATTTTGTTGTTTAAATTAATTCTCTATACTTTTGACTATGACATTTAAAGTTAATATAAAGTTTATCTAAAGCTTAGATTTGAATAAGTTAATTATTTTGCTTGATTAAAAAACTTATTGGTTTTAAATAATCTGAATGTTAAAAACTACATTTAAGTGTGTATGCAGCACCTTGAACTGTTTTATATTATTTTGATGACTAGGTGCTGGGTTACCATATGACAAGTTGTTGTAAATATATAAATCTGAATCAGTAAGCCTCCAGACACATTGTCTTTGGTAAGAACATGTATTATATATTTTAGATATTTTTATTACTTTGAATTGATAATGAAAGTATTGGTTACAAAGTATGTTTGACAAATATTTTTGATTTACCAAGCTTAATTACCAAAATCCATTTTTACCTTTATTTTTTATGTTTTATCTGTAAAGCCCTATAAATCTGTTCAGTTAAAATTAAGAGTTATTGCCCTTTATTCAGAGTACTGTACATACTGTGTCATGAAGGAAAGTATAATGTTGAGCATAATGTTATACCATTGTATTTCATGTGATATACATGTATATGATTGTTTGTGTTTGTAATTATTTGTTTTGTAGATTTACATGTATTTATAATATATTTTCAATTTTAGGGCTCAATTCATCAAGATTTACTAAATAAAAGAATAGAACCCATATAGCAATCTTATATTTATTGGACCTGTAACATTTGGCACCCACGTTGGGATCCAGCTCTGCAAGACTGATGTCCGTGTGATGGTGGATGGTATTCCCCCACTCGTTGACCAGAGAATACCCACTCTGTGATTGGAGGATACCTACTCTGTGACTGGAGGATCCCCACCCCACCATGTGACCGGAGGATCAAATACACCTCAAAGACCAGATCTGTGTACATTAACTGCATTAACTGTGTGAAATCTTCAGTGATCAGCAGTATTCAAGCAGACTGCATAGAAAACCAGTACTGGTAGGACATGTAGATTAAGTTTAGTTAGAATTTGCTAGTAGTTGTTTACATTTATTCAGCCTGATCAGCTGATTTTTACTTCCTGTTTAAGACAAGGAGTCTGAATATTTGTCTGTCTGTTGTTATCTATCTACTTTGAATTTATTTTGTTTGGTTTACTGGAATCACATTTCATTTATAAGTGTTCTGATGATTTGTAAGGTTAATTTTTTAAATTCTACTTTAATTTTTTTAAAGTTCATCAAATTATTTTTGTTGTTGTTTACATTCATTTTTTTTTAATTTTTCTGAAATCATCTTTTGAAATTTAAATCCAATCAAATTTCATTTCATTTTTTGAATTTTAATTTTATAATTTAAATTTTGCTTTCAAATTAGTTGACGCAATTTGATTTAATTTAATTTAAAAAAAAAAAGAAGACAATTGACAGTTCTCCATTTCTATTAACTTTGGGTACTAATCAATTTTGATACTAATTACAGCCCCTTAGTGTAGTTACAGATAGAGTTCTAGTACAGACATAGCATAAAGTCCCTTGTTCCCCACTGGCTGACATTTATTGTGGTGCATACAACTTGTTTGTCTGTCCGTCGCTACATAAGCCCATTTATCATTCATTGTTTGTGTGTTTGTCAGTTGGTTTAGTGCAGGTGCACTTAGAGTTACTATCCCATTCCCATGGTATTCAGTGTCAGTGTGTTTGTTGGTTTGGTTTATTACTTGTTGTTGAAGGTGTCCAAGGTTATTTATCCCCTCTGCCTTACTTAGTCATAGTGCCATTAGTTATTTAGATATAGGGATACTTAGTATATGTGCACATTCATGTTGTGTATCGTATACGATTAAATTGCGCTTCGGTTATTTCAAACCAATACTTGCGTGCACAGTCATGGCGAACAAAGAGGAAATGGAAAAACTTAACAAGGTCTTTGATGAACTTGGCGTAAAACCTAAATGTGACAGCAAAGAGGACTTAGAGGAATGGATTGTTCAATATGCAGCCAATTTAGGTGCCAGCAAGCCAGTTGTTCCTCCGTCGCCAACATTTGCATCTCAGTCTGTGACAGTATCACATCCTCCAAGGATTTCTAACTTTTCTGGAGCAGAAAAAGGAGACGTATCATATGAACAATGGAGATATGAAGTTATGTGCTTAATGAAAGAGAAGTTTTCTGCTGAAACAAAAGCAAATGTACGTCAATCCCTTAGAGGAGAAGCTGGAAAAGTAGCAGTTAGACTGGGAGCAGATGCCTCAATAATGACATTGCTTAATAAATTAGACAGTATCTATGGAATCATTGAGAGGAAAGAGACAATATTAGAGGAATTTTACAGTGCACATCAGAATCCAGGTGAAACCATCTCAGCATGGGGATGCCGTCTTGAGGACATTTTGAACAAAGGAGTTCAGAAAGGACAGATATTAAAGATCAATGCACCTGGTATGTTGAAAGATAAGTTTTGGACAGGGATGCAGCAGTCTCTTAAGGATGTCTCAGGCTATCTATTTGAACAGCTACATTCATATGATGAGCTTCTGGTTGCAATGCGTAGGATTGAATTGGAACACACAGTTAAACCTACTCACTTAAAGCAAACTGTCAAGATTGAAGATAAGGAGAAAGAGGAATTAAAAGCAACAATCAAGAGGATGTCAAATGAGATAGCTGAGATTAAAAGTGCACAGTCACTTACTTACCAGAATCCTCAGGTTAACACATTCAATAGGAGTTATCAAAGAGGATCTACAGGATCATACAGAGGAAATCAAAGAGGAAAGTTCAATGATAGGAGACAGTTGTTCAAACCTCAAAGCAATCAACCTCAAGTTAAGAAACCTGATGAGGAGCCTACATGCTTTAGATGCGGTCAGAAGGGCCATATTCAACTTGGATGCCGTGTGAGGTTGGATCATTCCAAGAGTGATTTAAACAGGAAACAACCTATGCCAAGGGACAGGTTTTAGGTTGTACAACTTTTAGTCCCGATGATTTTACTTTAGTCGGAGAGTCAAATGAAGTTGAGATTATTATTGAGGGAATTGAGACAAAAGCATTATTAGATACTGGCTCAACAGTTTCCACAATTAGTCAATCATTTTACAAGGCACACATGCCACATGTTGAGTTGCAGCCCTTGGATAAGTTACTGCAGATTGAGTGTGCTGATGGAAATTCATTGCCTTACCTTGGTTATGTGGCAGTATCACTAGAAATACCTACCCTTGATGCAAAGGCTAGCATGACTCTATGTTTAGTCATTCCTGACAGCAAGTTTAATACCACCGTTCCCATACTACTGGGCACAAATGTGCTTGTACGCCTTATGTCGGAATGCCGTGACACTTATGGGGTCAGATATTTGCAGAAAGCAAACCTGTCAAGTCCATGGTATCTAACATTTCGTTCCATTTCTCTGCGAGAAAAGCAACTTACCAGGAATGGAGACAAAATAGCCCTAGTAAAGAGTGCAGAAAAGTCGCAGGTGATTATTCAGCCAAACACTAAAGTCACTATTCAATGTTACCTGGATAGAAGAATACCTTATTACTCTACTTGCGCTCTTCTACAATCTACTAAAGGCTCGGTAATACCAGAAGACCTTGACATAACCCCATCACTCATCACTTATGACTGCAAAATTACAGATACTGTACCAGTTGAGATATCAAACATTACGACAAGGACAGTGGCAGTAAATCCTAGATCTTTGGTTTGTGAGATGCAGCCTGTCAAGATAGATAGTACAAACAGTGCATCAGAGGAGACACAAGATAAGTTAGAACCATTATTAGAATCCCTCAACATTGATAAGGAAGCATTGACATTAGATGAATTTAGGAAGGGAATAGAGCTTATAGATTCATATGCTGATGTATTTGCCAAGAGCGATACTGATCTAGGATACACTGGAAATGTTAAACACAGGATCCTACTAAGCAATGACACTCCATTTAAACAACGCCATAGGAGAATTCCCCCAGCCATGTATGAGGAGGTCAAAGCCCATATAAAGCAACTCTTATCAGCAAATATCATCAGGCCATCACATTCCCCATTTGCATTGTTCTTGTTAGAAAAAAGGATGGAAAGCTGCGGATGTGTGTGGATTTCCGGCAATTAAATAAAAGGACAATCAAAGACTCTTATGCTTTGCCACGAATTGAGGAACTTTTGGATAGCCTTAATGGATCAAAGTTTTTCTCAGTCCTTGACATGAAATCTGGTTACTACCAAGTGGAAATAGAAGAGACACACAAAGAGCGAACTGCCTTCACCGTTGGACCATTAGGCTTCTATGAGTTTAACAGGTTACCATTCGGTTTATCAAACGCTCCCGCCACTTACCAGAGATTAATGGAGGAATGCCTTGGAGATCTCCATCTGAAGACCTAGACAACTGTAGGGGATGCATTTTGAGGAAGTCCAGTGTGAATATACGCTCACCGCTATGCAACATTACCACATCTCAGGCCATGGAGCTAGTATGCATGGATTTTCTTAGCGTGGAGACATGCAAAGGTGGATACGAGTACATACTTGTCATAACAGAACACTATACAAGATACGCTCAAGCTTACCCTGCTAAGAATCAGACTGCTCATACCACTGCTGAGATACTATACAACAAGTTCATAGCTAACTACGGTTTTCCTTCCAGACTCCATTCTGATCAAGGTGCCAATTTTACCAGTAAGATCATCAGTGAGTTGTGTAGACTTTTCAACATGGATAAGTCCAGAACCACCCCGTACCACCCGTTTGGTAACGGGATGTGTGAGCGCTTCAATAGAACATTGTTAGACATGCTTGGGACACTAAAGCCAGATGAAAAGAAGGACTGGAAAGCCTACATTACTCCTCTGACTTATGCATACAACTGTATTAGACATGAAGCTACAGGTCAAGCCCCATTTGTTCTAATGTTTGGGCGAGAGCCTCATCTACCATTGGATACAGAATTACAGCTTCCGAAACATAGTACAAAGTATGTTGAGAACTTGAAGAGGAGAATACAGGAGGCACATGATATTGCAACTCGTGAAATAATGAAATCTAAGGAGAAACAGAAAAATTACTATGACAGAAAAGCTCATGCCAATAGACTAAAGATTGGAGACAGAGTCTTAGTAAAAATCCTAGCTCATGATGGGAGACACAAAATTAGCGATAACTGGGAGCCTTATGTTTACTTTATTATATCACAGCCAAATTCAGACATCCCAGTATTCATAGTTCAAAGAGAAGATGGAGAAGGAAGAAAAAGAACTCTTCACAGAAACAACTTACTTCCACTAGGAAACAGAATGAAAGACAAACCACCTCTCCCACCAAAGCCAAAGATTCCACCAAAACCTCCATTTAAGTCACCAACAATTGAATCACCTGAAAGTAGACATGTTGATGAAAACAAGGATGAGTCCGAGGATGACTTAATCATCACTGTGGAGCCATACATCAACACTGATGATGGTCATGATGTAGATGATGCAGGAAGTGTTTCACAGGTGGGGAGTGACGGCTCTAGCCATCCTGATGAAACACTGGAAGTACAGTCCTGTGGGGACGCCCACCCTCCAGAGGAAAGGACAGAAGGATTGTCTTCAGAATCAGATGTACAGAATGATGCAGACAGTATCTCTGTAAGAAGATCAACCAGAAACAGGAAACCACCCTCATGGTTGAATTCAGGTGAGTTCATTACAAATATGTTAATAAGTAACAACAAAGATCAAGACTGGTAATGCAAGGTAAATTATTTGAAACTTCTTGCTGAGTCACCAGTATTCCACAACCAAAGAGAAGACATTCTTGAGGTAATGTTGGGAATAATCACCAATTCTTGATTCAGCTGTTTCTTATGTTCACGTTTTTAATGCTTTCTTTGCGGTTTTAGATGTAAATGACAGGGACGTCATTTCCCCGCGAGGGGAAATATGTAGTAAGGTCAGATTAATAAAATTTATTAAAATATTAAATGTGTTTGTTTATGTAATTTCAATGTTTACCTGGCCATGTGCTTGTGTTGTGTTTTGTGTTCTGTGTAGTGTTTTGTCCAGTTTGGTAGTGTCATGTGATGTATTATTATTATAATTGAGGCCTTGCCCTGTCTTGCTATTGGTTAAGTCATTTTGGTCAGTCAGGTGGTACATTTATCCCATGCAGTTCATACTTTTCACTTTCTAGCCAGACCTTGGTCCTGATACATGTAGCAGCAGGTTAGATTTCTCTTACTAATTTTACTAATTTTGTTGTTTAAATTAATTCTCTATACTTTTGACTATGTCATTTAAAGTTAATATAAAGTTTATCTAAAGCTTAGATTTGAATAAGTTTATTATTTTGCTTGTTAAAAGACTTATTGGTTTTAAATAATCTGAATGTTAAAAACTACATTTAAGTGTGTATGCAGCACCTTGAACTGTTTTATATTATTTTGATGACTAGGTGCTGGGTTACCATATGACAAGTTGTTGTAAATATATAAATCTGAATCAGTAAGCCTCCAGACACATTGTCTTTGGTAAGAACATGTATTATTTATTTTAGATATTTTTATTACTTTGAATTGATAATGAAAGTATTGGTTACAAAGTATGTTTGACAAATATTTTTGATTTACCAAGCTTAATTACCAAAATCCATTTTTACCTTTATTTTTTATGTTTTATCTGTAAAGCCCTATAAATCTGTTCAGTTAAAATTAAGAGTTATTGCCCTTTATTCAGAGTGCTGTACATACTGTGTCATGAAGGAAAGTATAATGTTGAGCATAATGTTATATACCATTGTATTTCATGTGATATATATGATTGTTTGTGTTTGTAATTATTTGTTTTGTAGATTTACATGTATTTATAATATATTTTCAATTTTAGGGCTCACTTCATCAAGATGTACTAAATAAAAGAATAGAACCCATACAGCAGTCTTATATTTATTGGACCTGTAACATCTATAGAAGCAAAAGAAGGATGCATACAAGTGTGTGTGTGTGTGTTGGAAGGGGGGGGGGGTACTTTTAGACCCCTCTATTGTTTGAAATAAATAAGAAACAATATATTCCAGATGGGAAAAAGTGATCACGTATTTTTTATACATTGCTCTTGTTATTTATCAAATCTAATTTTAGACTCATTCTTACAATGTTAGCTCCAACTCTCATACATATGTACGAGGGGTGATCAAAAAGTTCGCGAACTATCTCCATATTCACAAAACCACAAATCAGATCAGAATGAAATTTGGCACACATATAGTCATACATGTGGTCTATAAATAACAGATGTTATATAATGTTTTGCTCCGTGTTTGTGACGTCACAAAGTGAAAATGACGTCAATATGCAGGTGACTTGTGGCAAAAAATGGTTGACTCAGTCGTACTCGAGAAACTAACGGCTGTAAAGTTTAACGTACATCTTGGAAATTCTTTTGCAGTAGAATATGATAATTTGTACAAGGTTTTTGAAGACAAAAGACTTACCAAAAGTTCAATCATTAATTGGATTGATCGTTTTAGTGAAGGCAGGGAGATGGTTAAAAATAATGTTTGTTTTATTGCCCAGCGAAAGCAAGCCGGGGGAGAGATGTGTCCTTAGTTGAGCAATTTGTTATGAAACCTCGCCGACTTACGATTAGAAAAATACTTAAATATCTTAACAATAATATAATTATTAAATCCCTAAAATATCGTTTACTTTAGACTTTAAACATACCAGATGTGATAAAAAGAAGGCGACCATACTTTATCTATATTGGATAAACGACGCTCTCTTTGACAGAGGACTCGGGTTGTGATGGTCACCATGCTAATTCTGGGAAGGGATATCCTTATCCACCTATCCTATTGCCAAGATTCGGCCATTTCTGACAGGTGGACTGTTCTTGTTATAAAAAATAACTTGCATGGTAAGAAATATAAAACTCGGAAAAATCTTTAAGCTTCTGTGAACAGACCGCTCCAGAGCATGTCACGTGACCGCCTTGATCAAGTGATTCGCGCATGTGCAGAACAATGGCAGATGTGCATTAAAATCGGAGAGGATCACTTTAGAAAATAATAAACATTGAAGCCTCATTTTATTTCTTTTAAGGAAGTTATTCAATTAGTTCGCGAACTTTTTGATCACCCCTCGTAAATGTTCAATCAAGGGCAAGTAAGTGTAAATTCTCTATATTTGGAAAGCAGTAAGGACAAAAAACTTCAAACTATTTTATTGTATCACAGTCTAAAATCATTTTGACATTTAAACTTGGTTCCAGGTTTACAGGATTCTTTAATAAATATTCAAAGGTGAAAATAGGTTAAGATATAAAAGCAACAGAAGCGACAAAAAAAAAGACCCCAAACCCAGCGTTAAGTGCAGTCATCCTTTAGTTTTCGAACAACATTCAATTTGATGGAGGTCAACAAAACACAGCATGAAGTATGTAATCCAAATTGTGCTTTTTAATAACAATAAACTAACATTCGAAAATGTTGGTTTCAATTCACATACTTTTGCACAGACCGGTTTAGCGCTGTAAATTGTTTTTTGTTTGTAGGGATCTTTTTCGTGCCAACACCTACTGCGACACAGGAACTCGGTTTATACGGTCTCATCCGAAGGACCGGTCTTTACGTCCTACAGTGAGATTCGAACCCGCGACGTAAGGATCAACACTCCGCTACTCTAGAGCAGACGCTCTACCACTGCGCCACGCGGGCGACCGCTATAAATTGAGAATACGTGTAATGTATTCACGCAATTCGATATCATAAAAATATTGCATGCTTTTAAGCTAACGTGTGAAAACTATAATGTTATATGCTCTGACATAGATATCCTTAGGCCATTCCATTTTTAGGTCACCTGAGTCACTCAGGTGACCTATTGCTATCCGTTTTTGTCCGTCGGCGTGCGTCGTGCGATGTGCGTTAACATTTGAACATTTTTAGCTTCTTCTCTGAAACCGCTCAACCAATTTCAAGTAAATTTGGCATATAGCATCTATGGGTGAAGGGGAACAAAAATTGTGAATTTCATGGTCCCTGCCCCCCTGGGGCCTGAGGGGTGGGGCTAAAACCACCAAAATTAATGCAATCTTTAAAAATCTTCTTCTTTACTCCTGGACATCAAGCAGTCAAACTGTTGGCATCATTGTGATAAGCATTGAGTCCTCTACCAAAATTGTGAAATTCATGGCCCCAGGGTCAGGGGTTCTGGTGCTAGGGCGGGGCTATATAGATCATATAGTGAAAGTGCATTATTTCTTTGAAAATCTTCTTCTCTGCTCCTGGGTATTAAATAAACTAACTAAGTATATAGTTATGATGAGTAAGAGTGACTCTTCCAAAATTGTGAAATTCATGGCCCCAGGGGCAGGGGTTCTGGTGTTAGGGCGGGGCTCTATTGATTATATAGTGAAAATGCATTAGTTCTTTGGAAATCTTAGTCTCTGCTCCTGGGTATTAAATAAACTAACTAAGTATATAGTAATGATGAGTAAGAGTACCTCTACCAAAATTGTGAAATTCATGGCCCCAGGGGCAGGGGTTCTGGTGTTAAGGTGGGGCTCTATTGATTATATAGTGAAAATGCATTAATTCATTTAAAATCTTCTTCTCTGCTCCTGGGTATTAAATAAACTAACTAAGTACATAGTTAGGATGAGCAAGAGTGCCTCTTCCAAAATTGTGAAATTCATGGCCCCTGGGTCAGGGGTTCTGGTGTTAGGGTGGGGCTCTATTGATTATATAGTGAAAATGCATTAATCCTTTGAAAATCTTCTTCTCTACTCCTGGGTATTATTGAAACACATTAAATACATAGTTATGATAATCAAGGATGCCTCTTTCAAAATTGTGAAATTCGTGGCCCCTGGATCAGGGGTTCTGGTGTTAGGGCGGGGCTCTATTGATTATAAAGTGAAAATGTTTTAATTCTTTAAAAATCTTTTTCTCTGCACCTGGGTATTATTTAAACAAACTAAGTACATTGTTATGATAAGCAAGGATGCCTCTTCCAAAATTGTGAAATTCATGGCCCTGGGGACAGGAGTTCTGGTGCTAGGGCGGGGTTATATAGATCCTATAGTGAAGGTGAATTATTTCTTTGAAAATCTTCTTCTCTGCCCCTGGGTATTGCTTAAACAGGCTTAAGTACATTGTCATGATACACAAGGATGCCTCTTCCAAAATTGTGAATTTTATGACCCCAGGTTTAAGGGTTCTGGTGGGGGGGGGGGGGCTTCTATTGATTATAAAGTGAAAAAGCAAAATTTCTTTGAAAATATTCTTTTCTTCTTCTGGTTAAAAAAGCAAAGAAGCTAAGTGTATAGTTATGATGAGCAAGTGTGCTTCTTCCAGAGTAGTGAATTTCATGACCTCTGGGTCAGATGTGCTGGTGTGAGGGTGGGGCTCTTGATAATTTAGAGAAAATGCATTAATTCTATTAAATAATCCTGTTTGCTCCTTAGTGTTAAGCAGATAAACAAAGTGATGATGAGCAAACATATGGTCCCAGGGTCAGAAGCTCTGGTGTTTTGGGGGTGGGGGGGGGGGGGGGCTCTATTGATAATATAGTGAATCTGTAGTAAAAATGCATTATTTATTTAAAAATCTTCTCCGCACCTGGGCATATCTGAGGCAAACAGAGTAAAAGTTTTTATAAGGAAGGGAATTTTTACCAGATTTTTGAACATCTGGACCATTTGGTCAAGTGTTCTGGTCCTGGCCAGGGCTCTATTAGTTTGTATTCTACTGAGAGGAGTTATTCCCCTTTGCCATTTACTTTTGATAATTTATCACTGTAAATAATGTACTTGAAAGGTAAATAGAGAATTATGCAAAAACTTTTATTGTATAATACAAAAAGTACTTTCATAGTTTTAATGATCAGATAGATTTGTAAGTAGTAGATAAATAAAAATGAGACAAAAATAACTTGTCTTATTAAATATTCATCAAAGACCAAGAGATGCCAATGTAAGAGATTTCAACAAAGGATTAAAATAGTACAGAAGCATTGATAATTTGTTAATATACTGTATAGTGGTAGTGATAAATGGGGAACAGATTAGAACCTAATTTATGAACTGTTAATGAATATTAAGACCAATTATTTTGTTGATCATGATCACCCTATTTTTCTTGCTTTTGGGCAACAAAGCTTCACCTTTTAGTTCATCTTATACTCTATGCGTCCTTGAAATTGTTTTATCATACTCAGGTGACCGTTAAGGCCCTTGGGCCTCTTGTTTTTCTAAGTTTAGCATCCGCGAACGGATTGCTTTTACACCGGTAATGAAAATGACACACACCCCGCACACACACATACATTTGTAAGTCAATTTACTCCACTGGGATCGGTATCTATACATTTTTTAAAAGTTTTGTACCAAAGATTTGTATTTCAATTTACTATGTGTTTTATTTTTTTTTTTTTTTTTCAAAATTTTATTACGTGAAAAAAAAAATCTCAAACGATGATGAAAAAATTATGATTATTCTAATAATTTTTTTTCCTGTTGGAATATATATTTTTCCGGATAAAAAGATAGGATTTGGATTTTTGGGTGGACAAAGCTAAACATATAGAAAACCTCTGAACAGCATAATTTAACATAATGTAAATCATATACGGTACCAATTTTGATGCACCAGGTGCGCATTTCGACAAATTATGTCTCTTCAGTGATGCTCAAGCCGAAACATCTAAGGTACAAGCTTAAAATCTTACCAAATAAAGGTTTACTTCTATATAAATAGGGATCTGACCTATAGGACCGGGCTTGGTTTTTTTCTCTACAAAAAGCTTGTCGATTTCCGATCCGGTTAATGACTTGAGGCTGACTACATGTAACAATTTGTTTTTCATAAATCTTTATTTCAGTGAGTAGAGGTAGGAGGAACACTTTCATTGATATTCTGAGTTTGTTATTTCCAAATGTAATAATTGATATTTTTCTTTACTTCTCATTGTACATAATGGTAATGTCTACTATCTCTAGAATTCTATTCTTTATGTATAGGCTATTTATTTTACAACAATATTCCGTAGATATAAAAACATGCCATTAATCTGTGCAAATTATATAGGCCTAAATGAAATCCAAGGGAGTACAGTTACTGATATATGTAGCCCAACTGTTTCAAAACTTAAGATCTTAGAACATTGACTGAAAACAAAAGTATGTGTATGTTATTCTAAATATATTAAGCTCAAATAATTCAAGCAATACGTAACATACTACATGTAACCCAGACAAGCACTAGAAGCACAGACAGAATAAAACCAATGTGATTAAATTCTAAGGAATATATACGATTGAAATTCATTGCAGCTCAATGCTGCCGAGAATATCTGTATCGAGTAACACAGAGTGAGTTATTCTTGTCCTCGGAGAAAGTGTGCTTATACTGAGATTGGTTCCGCCTGACTGACAACTGTACATTGGAATGCTACGATTTGATCTCTCTCTAGTGTTTTTTTTTATATCAAGAATGGGAATGCATAAAGGATAGATTATTGAAGGAAAATAAACAAGCCTCTAAAAATTTTACAAAAGTCTTTGAAAAGGCAAAAATTTAAAACTATAAAAGTGTGGCACCAGGTGGATTCGAACCCCCGACTTTAAAAAGATAATATCCACGATATAATAGTCAGCGCATATATCAACTGAGCTATTCTGACTATAAGATTAACTCGTATAAATTTGAAACAGATTGTAAAAATCAGGTTTCCTTATTTTGTGTAGGTTTTTTGTGAATTTTGACCCTAGGGCAGGGGTGCCCCTAAAAAAATCCTATCTTAAATTATTCCTTACACCCCAACCTATCAAAATGTCACAATTTTATTTAGGGGCAGGCCTGCCCCGAAGGACTTCTAGGCCAAAATTCATGCAAAAATCAACGCTTTAACGGACAAAATGGTGCTTCGGCCAACTTTGGAGGTTTATTGTAAAGTTGTAAATAATAAATTTTAGTTGTAAAATACAAATTTGAAAAATTTAGACATATATACGGTAGAAAACAACAAATAAAGATTGATTTTTAAGGAGGCTGGGGGGTCAACAAATTAACCACAAATTAACCAACAGATTTAACTTAATTTTTTAGATATGATATCTTAAGCTGTCAACTATCATTTGGCAAAGAAAAATTTCAAAAATTTTAGTTTTAAAATTTGATCATTTTCTATATCTTCATATGGAGCTCTTCTTCTAAAGGAGATCAATATAGTCTAAAAATGGCCACAACCCCGTAGCCTCTTTAAATGTCACTTTTTCCGGGAAATTGTTCTCTCCTATAGGTCAATTCTTTTGTAATAGTGAATACATCCTTGTTCGGATAAACATGTATTTTGTATTCATAATGCAGAATTTCGTATTTTAATTTGTGCGTATTTAATTCCTCGCATTTTTCCGATAACATAAAGATTAACTCAATGAATTAAGCATATTAAATAACATGTAGAGTACCTTTTTACGAGTCCAGCTTTCCTAACATAGGTCTTCCTTGGGTTATCTGGATCCGGGTCATAAAAAGCATCAACATTAAACCTTTCTGGTGGTATATCTTGAACGTGGTCTTCTCCATTGCAAAGAATCTTCCAGAACTCATCTATGTTTTCAGCTCCTGGAAACATGCAACCAATGCCTACAACAGCAATGGTTGCCTCTTCTTCCATGTCGAAACTGTAAGAAAAACGGTACGTGCCGATCTTTTTAAGTCATCTGTTAAAACACCTACTTATACCATTGGTTGAAAGCTGCGTTGAAGATCTTGTTGCCAGATTAGCTCCGCCCCTTATGTAACGAATCGTACATGATTGTTGTTTTGAGTGCCAAGCTTTGAATCAAAATTTTGCTATACACAAGTTCTTTAAAAAATATGATTACACTGAAAACAAGATTATATACCAAGAAAAATATTACATATATTATATAAAATCTGAAATAGGACGTACATTAGTTTGCAAACAGACATTTTTGAACAGCTTATTGATATTGAAAAAAGACACAAACGTATGACAAAGAGCAAACCTCTTACATGAACCATTTTCTGTAGATGACGCTTGGTACAGAATAAGTTCCTAGTGTTCACATTGTATGTTATCCTGGTTTTTTGACACCTAAACATAATGTAAATTCTCGGAAAAGGACGCTATGTTTTATGATGAATAAATAAAAATATGAAAGTCGAAGTGTTGGTTATTTAAAGGCAGAAATTAGGATGAAATTCATGCACACACTGTACGTGCTGTGTGCAACCACATCAGGGCATACTATAAACCTTGGCGTGACCTCGATGGCCTGACCTGTGGCCAGAATTATTGGTCTGATCTTAAATTTGGTCACCGTAAAAATGGCTTTGGGTGGAAATTAAACATTTTCAGAATTTTGATTTTTTTAATTGTTTTTATTTGGTGTTGGGAAGATAGAACAACATTCAAACACTGAAGATCTGGTAGATTTCATTGAATCTGTATCAAATCATATTTTACAAACGTATTATGATTCACGTGACAGGAAGATAAATGAACACAGATATTTTCATCGATGAAAGAACTCACACTGAACCTAACTGGGTTTTTTTCGTTCCAAGTAAATGAACATGTTTGTAGTTTAGTAAGGCTATAAATTATGTGGGATATTGAAATCAATTTCAACGTTTTTAGTTGAATACGGAATTATCTAAGTAATATGCATTTAATAAATCTAATTGAATTATTTGATACTAGTAAGGGGAGATGTCATAATTTGTTTTGGCACCGTGGGAGGAATTATTAAATAAGCCGGTCGTAAAATTATGAAATTTTACTTCATGTACTGTACCTAGTGTTGTCAAAGACGAATCAAGCACCGGTATCTCCTACCCCGTTTGATTGTTTTGTTTTGTTTATTTGTTTTTGTATTTTTGCATTCTTTTTTGTAAAATTTGATTGTTTGATTTGTATATACTCTCAATTTAATCCACAGGTAATATTTCATAATTTCATAATTAAACTATTTAACATACACAGTAAAAAACCTTCACACACAAATGACTTCATATGGTATGTGGAAATATTTGTGATAATCTGGCTTAAATATAGGATGAATGCTGAGGAGGAGTAGACAGAATAAAACACTGCCTATGTCTATAACCCAAAATGAATGTTTGGCATAAATGATTAAAGCATGCCCAAATTCAGATTCTTGCCTGTAATGCAATATAAAAGATTGACATAAAGATTTTTTTATGTAGCAAAATAGCCATATGTATAGAATATGGGTAAACTGTGGTGTCCAGTTTGACAATTGATGAGTTATTGATAGGTAAAGTCATGGAGCCCATAGATTAATTGGTAAAAGCCTGCATAAAGTTGTTTTACACTTGTTTTTCAAAGTTACCAAGTGATTACAGAGAGCCAGAAGTGGCTTTTCTTATTATATATATTATATACATCTATGAAGGAAAACAGCCAATAGAGAAGACCTACCCTGAACCAATTATTATTATTATTATTTTTTTTTTTTTGCTTGTCAAAAAAATCTTACCCCCCCCCCCCCCTCGTTCTGAAATTTTTGGATCCAGCACAACTTCACTATCCAAGGGTTTCTGATCCGCTACTCTCCTCACAAACCCTTGGCCTTTGCTGTCAAAAGTCGGGATTGTTTACGCACGTGATCTCGAAATCTTACCACATACTAGTACGCACAGATTGCGTCATCGACGCAAATAAAAAGCGTATTTAAAAATAAAAGTATTTAAAGAATAATTAACAAGCAAGTATCGAGCAATGTTTATTGGTTAGGTAAGGTGCAAATCTATATTGTAATATAGATTCCTGGTCACATTATGTGCACATCTGCTTAAAATTGGATGACACCATAGCTATTTATAGAATGGCACGTTAACTTAAGGAACATCATTTACTCGGGTTTTTCATTCCCGAGGCTAAAGAGCAAAGATATATCCCGAATGGAGATATCGTCATTTACAAAAGCATTCGTTGATTGGTCGAAAAATATCAATTGACTCCAATCACATCTCGAGAAAAAATCCCGACTTTTAATTTGATAGCACCATAGGCCAAGGGTTTGTGAGAAGAGAAGCGGATCAGAAACCCTTGGTTAGCGAGATGGATCCGCCACTGATAGTAATATTTAATTTATAATCTTAACAATCATTGCAGGTTATATATCTGACCTTAGAGATCCTGCTCTTTGACAAGTAAGCCATATATATTTTGTAAGGTCACCTGAGTCACTCAGGTGACCTATTGCTATTTTTTCCGTCCGCCATCGTATCGGTCGTCGTCCGTCGTCAATCGGTCGTAAACTTTCGAACATTTTTAGCTTCTTCTCTGGAACTACTGAACCAGTTTCAACCTTTTTTGGTTGACATACATTTTTGCCCCAGGTCTGCACGAACTTTCATACCAACACAATGTGCAGATATGATTAATCACCTAAGATTGTTTGAAAATTCACCTCATTATCAAGCTGGATTTTATACCATGAACCCAACTAGTTTTTTAATGGAATTGTTTGGCTATGATTTATATTTCTATTTTCTACTCGAGAAGCAGTGTAATATATTATCAGAATACATCCATAAAATATACACTATATTAAGATTTCCCAAGGAAATACATGTATGTATATAAATTAATCTACGGCCATTCCATTTTTTTTTTTTTTTTTTTTTTTTTTTTTTGTATGTTTAGCAATGTCCACCCTAAATCCAAATCTTATCTTCTTATTCGGGAAAACATACCAACCAACAGAAAAAGCGACATCTTTTAAAATAATTATAACATTTTTCATCATTATTTGAGAATTTTTTTTTTACATTGTAGGAAAATTTAACAATTAAAAAAACCTCGCTACTACACTGTAAAAAATAAGTGTTTTAAAAATAAACACCAAATTGCCACAGATAATAAACACTTTAACACGTTTAAAATTTAAACACTTCGTGAAGTGTAGAGAGAGAGGGTATTTATAGGCATTGCCTGTTACCCAATCGATTCATTATTTTTGAATAAATATTGTTTAAAGTGTTTAAGAAATAAACACGTTAGAATGTTTAAATTCTAAACACATGAGGTTTAATATTTAAATACTTCTTTCTCATTCTGTTTAAATACTAAACACTTCAAAAACACAAAACGTTTAAAGATTAAACACTGAATAAACACAAGGAGTTTAATAAATAAACACCGTACGTGTTTAAAATTTAAACATTTCATATTTATTAATAAACACGTTCAACCTAAACACTTAAACATGTTTATTCGATGCAACAGATAATAATCACTTAAACATGTTTATACGCCATTTTTTAAACACTTTAACGTGTTTAATTTAAAAAATAAATAAACACTTAAACGTGTTTAAAAGTTTTCAACATTTTTATTTGAAACAAACATAAAACAGTACAAAACACACTGTGCTTGATGATGAACATGTACATAAAGCTTAATTACTAAATGATTTAATGTTGAATAGAGATTCAAACTTTATAAACAATTATAACATTTATCAACACATTTGCTAACACACACTTGCAGATACATAATTCAATTCAAGTTGAAAGATAGAATTATTAAAAAAAAAAAAAAAAGCATGAACATGTAAAACCTGCATGTGAACTAAAATTCAATAAAATTGGTGGCCCGGGGGGGGGGGGGGTGAAATAGGAAAATCGCTAAATAAAATGAAATATTATTTTTCAGGAATAAAATTTTGAAACTTTATTTTTAAAAAGGGACAGGGCGTCCATTACATCTTTTTTTAATAAAACAAACAAATTCATAATTAAATATAATGCACAAAGACTGAAAATGTTATTTATTGCCTGGGTACGGGATATATACATTGTGTATGTATTGCAGTTAATAAATCCAGTTGTTGTACCTGTATAATTTTACTTTCACTAATATTCAGAGTTTTAACCAGATGAAGAAAATTTCCAGTTTTTACCTGTAAACGACTAATTCATTAAATATTCTTGCAACTTCACAAGAGCTACCGGGGTATCACTCACTAAATTTCATATTCTAACCGAGTTAAACAGTCTCCTCTGCTTGTGTGTAAAATTCAGGTTCTTCTGCCACGAATGATGATCTCCAGTTTTCCATTCTCCAAAATTTTATTCAACCTTAGTATTTCTAATTCCTTCTTCTTATAAGAAATATCCTGAAAAATAGATAGATAAAAAATATTCACTATGCAAATTCAGAAAATTATCTGTAAAAGAATACATTGAGATAAAAAAAATAATTTTTTATCCTTCATGCCAATTTTAATTATATAATACATACTGAGAGACAAGTTTGAAATAAAAATCTGCAATACAAATAAATCATATATTAAGCATACAAACAGTGTATACACTAAAAAATTAAATATTAATGTACCTGCAGGAGCAGCCCAACAGCAACAATTAAGAGAAGGGAGGGGGGGAGGGGGGCTACCCAAGGCATTTTCTATCAGGTAAACAACACTCCCCAAAAATGTAAAGTCTCCTTAAAGAATACATGCGCGGGCAAGGGATGAAAAGTGTTGTTGTTAACGCTTATGTGTTAAGTTATGTTTGGTCAGCAAATAATCATAATAATGCGTGATAGGGAGCATAAATTTTATCAAGGGCAGGTAATTGGATTACATTTACTTAAATTTCATGTTACTGGGAGACCCAAAACTAGTGTAGGCTAGGAAACAATGATGTTTGTGTGTGTGTGAGGGTGTGTGTGTGTAAGGGGGATGACCCTTCTTCTTTGAAATGCCCTTTAAACTCACCTCTCAAGGTTAAGTGTGATCTTCGTTTAAAAACACTTTCTTTTATCAAGTAATGTATTCTTCTCAGGATTCACAATAAGAGATGAACGTCCCTGCAAATTAATTAGATATCGCAATATACTTAAAGACTACAAATATTTTATGCCGATCGCTGCACATGGCCGCATTTGCACTCAGACGATAGGCCTAACAATCCTGCATTTCAGAAATAAAAAGCAGTATAAATCTCTAATGTATTAAGCATTCAATTTTTTTTCAGATTTTATATAAGGAAATGTATAAATACCTCCTGTTTTCTTGTTAGATATGGTGTTTTTGCCAGTATATGAGTGATTCTACATCTTCTGCGTTCAAATGGCATGTTATGACATAATCAATTGCGTCATTTTCTATCATAACGCATTAAACACAGGTGTTTAATTTGCATTTTCTATATATATACCATGTGTTTAATTTATAAATATATGATGGTTAAGAAATGGACACTCGTGTTAAACACCGGTGATTAAAATATTGGTAAAATTATAAAAGTCACCATAATATATGTTTCTCTTTCCCCTTTAGCAGTTTATGAAATTTATGAATTTTTGGCACAAAATTACCATAAATTAATGTTAATTGTAATTGCTTTTGGTATGATCTAAACTCAACGTATTGCCTGGCTATTCGTATTTTTTCTGTGTCGAAAAATATCTACTAGTATGTACGGAATTACTTCGTAAATTAAAGAAATTGTACAAATGGCAAATGCACACAGCAATACTTAGAAGCAACACCTAATTTAATTTTTTGATTTGATGCATATGAACATTGCGTGTTTAAGATGGATGATTAAACACCATACTTATTGAACACCAATTTAAATAGTCGTGTTTATATGTTAAACGCTAATGTTTTGTATTTAAACCCACCATGTTTAATTGTAAAACACGACTGTTTAAAAATTAAACACAAGTTAAACATCATTTTTTACAGTGTAGTACTGTAAATTGAAATACAATTCTATTGTACAAAACTTATCAAAATAATGTATGGATGCCGATCATAATTGAGTTGGAAATATTTGTATGAGTGGATTTTTTGGTGTGTGTGTTTCATTTTCATTTTCTCAAAACTAATCCGTCTGCGGATGTTAAAAATAAAAATTCTTAGAATTGCCTAGATGTAACTAGTCCCGAAAAGGCATTTGATGAAATAGAACTAGAGTATTTAAACTTAATAAATCATTTTGATTTTGTTTGTATGACAGGCGATTTTAATGCTAGGGTGTCTGAAAAAAAAAGATTATTTTGAAGAAAATGAATTGTCTGAATTTGAATTATCCTTAGATGAAGATTGTGATAATTTAAGTGATGTTAACAAGTTGGGTAAATATAATGTAAATATTAACAGAAAAAGTAGTGATAGTAAGACGAATGCTTATGGGTATCAGCTACTGAATTTTTGTAAGGCAAATAGCTTATATATAATGAAAGGTAGAGTACCAAATGATGATGAAAAGGGGAATTTTACAACTACCAGGTCAAGTATTGTTGACTATTTCATATGCAATGCTGATTTTTTCCAATTCGTTAGACACTTTGAAGTATTAGATTTTAACTGTTTGTACTCAGTTATCCATATGCCCCTGGCATGCCATCTCATCTAAGTATTATACGTAGTGACAATGAATTAGAAGTTATGTCACAAAGAAACTTATCTGAAAGAATTAAATCGTGGGACTCCACTAAATCGAATGATTTCTGTAATAATATAAGTACACTATATCTACTAAATATAGAGCAAATTACATGTATAAACAACAAAATTTTAGACCCTGATAATATAAGAAAAGGCGATGTTGACTTTTTGTTTAATACCACAGCTGACCTATTACTATCCTCGGCCAAAACAACAGTTGGCACATTTTTACCTCGCAATATTGATGTAAGTAGAAATAAAAGAACAAAACAATGGTTTAATGCTGACTGTTACAAGGCAAGGAAATTTCGTAGAAAATTATACGTAAATACAAACTATATGGATCTAATGTTTTCAAACAACAATTACAAGACGCACAAAGAAAATATACATCTACGCTGAATAAATCATACAAAGTTTATAGAATTAAGTTACAACGTAATATTAAAAAGTTAAGAAGTTCAAACCCAAAAGAATACTGGAATATTGTAAATGGTAAAGGACCTAAAGAGCACCACAACATAAATATTGTAGAGTTTTATAACTATTTTAAGAATGTTAATGAAAATGAACAGGACTCAGGGGGCTCAGATAGCGAACTTGATAAACATATTCTTGAGTCGTTTGAAGATAGTTCTATTATTAATGACCCAATTACCTCAGATGAAATTCTTAATGTAGTGAAGACAATTAAGAACAATAAATCGCCAGGGCCTGATACTGTTATAAATGAGTACATTAAGGAAGCGATTGCAAGGCGTCACGTGATCGACTCATGTGATGTTTAAAAAAAGAAGATTGACGGTAACCATTTCCGGAATAACAGCTGAATAAGGAGCGTGATTATGATTACCATGACAAAATATCTTCGTGGCAATATTTTTAAAGCAGAGAAAGAATAATATAAAGATGTGATGTTGCAGAGTGTTGGTGAGCGTCGACGCAGACTTTTTTTTTATCCCTGTGTTTTTTTTTTTCGTTTCGACACGTCTACCTTTTGTCGTAGTTCTGAACACTGAAATCTATTTCATGAATAAATTTAATTCATATCTGGATCTTTACGTCCTCTAGTTTTAATTAAAATATTAATATTAGAATTTTATTTGAGATCGGTTTCTTTCCTATAGGATCTACATCTATGAATCGATATTCATTTCTTAGAAGCTTCAGACGGCGTGATTTTCTCAGTGATTATAATGAATATAGGCCTATATGGATGGACAGATAAATGAATGCGATTTTCATATATACGTGTATAGACCAGTTTGAGGCCGCGTGCTGGACATGAACGTATTTTTAAAAATATCGCAGAGGAAATTGTTTTCCTCTGTAAGATCTTCTCTAGCATTTTCAACTCTTACATCGATCATGTAAACATTGAATCGTCGGCACATTATTGCGTAAACATTTAATTGTTGTGGTAAAATGTTTTATTCGTCGTATTTGGTAAAAAATTGAAACTTAACACACTTCTTCTGACAGAAAAGAAAGTTTCTTTTTGCAAGTTTTCACAAATCTAGCAAAAAATACGCGAGTAAGAATGACAGACGAAACTAAGAGAGGTTAATTCTGACAATCGAGGTCTTTATTTTTGAAACAAAACAGTTTGCACTATAGTTTTGACGTCAAGTGTGGCATTATGACGTCACAATGGAGATATGTAGGCTTACCTAGTTCATGAAAAAATGAATTGTTTTCTAACTTGCATTGAATCTGAAGGAAAAATATTTGCAAAATGTAAATATTAAATAGCAAATCATAAAATTTGTCAAATAAGATAATAGTTAGGATTTTTATATACGGTATATATTGCAGGTACAAGTTCTCTGAAATAACCTATTCATTCAATGTGTTCAAGTGACCCCCCCCCCTTTCCGATTCCAAGTCACAGTGCAGAGAACTCGATGAGTGTTCAGAGCATGAATAATTTGGCCCTTAGACCACTGTGCACTGGTTTAGAATGTATATACATGTACTTATGTTGATATAATAACGGAATGAATATTTTGGAGATGGGGAAATAAAAAAAAAATATGCATATTGTTGTTTTTTGTGTACATTATACTTATATCATTCTGCTCTACGTATAAAATGAGCAACCACTACAAGATTTTCAGGAAAAAATATTTATTAATCTATACGTATTTTCTATAGTTTGTAACAGATTATGCATATTAAAGGTTCAGCAACAAACCATCAGATTAAAATTTATGAAATCTTTTAATATTTTAGGAAGGGGGGGTATTGAAATGCATGTAGCTTAAAAAAGAATGTGATGACCCCACTTCATATTTTAACCATAAGTCACTTATAATAATTGTTACAAAATATATTAATTTTAGGAAAATTCATTGGGTAATTTTTTGTCAAGACGTTGAAAACTGCTCTTGGGGTGAAAATATTGCTTCAAATTTACAATGACTACTCCCCAAAGCAACTGTGGCATTAGTACATCTATCAGTAGTTTCCGATACAATTTTTATTTCCGATGAATATAAAGCATATTATTTAATATCTGGTGAAAATTATTTAATTTGTTTCAATTTTGATACCTGTATGGCATAATTAAAAATTCACTACATAAATATCAAAATATTGAAAAACGGTGGTTACCATGGCAACCATATCTTCCTTATAACCCTGATGACCATAGTTGAAATTTTCATATTATGATACCATTAAGGTAAGGCAAATTATATGTAAAAATGAGAAAAATTCATAGAGCGGATTTTTTTCATGTACCCTTGCAATCTCTTCCTTAAGTCATCTATTAATGTCATGGTGTCACTTTATGTAAAATTGTTTAATCTAGTATTTGATACCGGCATTGTTCCCGAGGCGTGGCTAGTTGGAAATATAAAACCAATCTATAAGAAAAAAGGTAGTTATACCGACCCGCAAAACTATCGCCCTATAACATTGTTAAGTTGTCTTGGAAAAGTTTTTACATCTGTATTGTGTAGAAGACTGACCTCATATGCAGATAATGTTGACCTCATTAAGGAAAACCAGAGCGGCTTTAGGGCAAATCATTCTACTGTTGATAACATGTTTGTACTTCATTCTTTGATAGAACTCACTTTACTAAAGAAAAAGAAATTATATTGTGCCTTTATTGATTTCAAGGCTGCATTTGATAAAGTAAGGCGAATAGGGTTGTGGAAAAAGCTTGTTAAATATCACCTTACGGGGAAATGTCTTAAAGTCATTATTAATATGTATAATGATTGTAAATCTAGAATATTTTATAATAATGATTTTTCTGAATATTTTTCAGTCCGAAATGGAGTCCGACAGGGAGAAAATTTGTCTCCTCTTCTCTTTGCATTGTATCTTAATGATTTAGAAGAATTTTTAATACAAGAAAATGTGATTGGATTGAACAGCCTGTCTGAAGAAATTGAACAAATGTTAGATGTATATTTAAGAATTATGATTATGCTCTATGCAGATGATACTGTATCGATGTCTGAAACTAAGGATGATCTTCAATATCAACTCAATTGTTTTCAAAAATATTGTAAAAAATGGAAATTACACGTAAATATTGATAAAACAAAAATCATAATTTTTTGCAAGGGCAGACAATCATCCAACGTAGCATTTACCTATAATAATAATGTTATTGAAATTGTAAAAGAATTTAAATATCTAGGAGTGTTTTTCTCAAGATCTGGTTCTTTTTATAGCACGAGAAAATATACTGTACAAAGAGCAACCAGAGCTATGTATGCAATAATTAAAAAATCACGAGAATTGAATTTGTCCATCGATTGTCAAATTGATATGTTTGAAAAAATGGTTATCCCTATCCTTCTTTATGGTTGTGAGATATGGGGATTTGAAATTGTGAACATTATTGAGAAACTTTAACTCAAATTTTGTAAACTTATACTTCATCTTAAGACATCTACTCCAAATTATATGGTTTATGGTGAGCTTGGCAGATATCCATTGAGTATAAATATTAAAATGAGAATGATAAAATTCTGGGTAAAACTGTTGAAATGCAAAGCGACAAAATTGTGTCATATTTTATATAATTTTTTATACAGCTTATCAATGTTCAACACTGTTAATTGTAGTTTTAAATGGATTGAATGTATACGAAGTATTTTACAAGAATGTGGATTGAATTATGTCTGGATGACGCAGAATGTTCACAATGAAAAATGGTTGTTGATTGTAATTAAACAAACGCTAATTGATCAATTTAAACAAAACTGGAATTCAGATTGTAATACAAAATTTACAATTTGTTCACTAATAGTATTTTTACAACTAGAAACTATTTAAACATGAATGTGTCAATGAATATTATAACTACATTAGCAAGATTTAGAACTAGTAATCATAACTTACCAATCGAGACAGGCCGATGGAGCAATATACCTTCAAATCAAAGATTTTGTACTTTATGTAATAATGATACTGGAGACGAATACCATTATATTATGTCATGTCCTGCTTTTTAGTGACTGTAGAAAATTGTATTTACCATCAACATATATAAGTCGACCAAGCGCTTTTAAGTTTTTAAATTTATTTTCATGTAAAAAGGTATCTGTAATTAATAACCTTTGTAAATTTATCAATATCTATACTACTATATTAAAATAATAGACTCGAATTTTTGGCCTTTAATACCGATAAATCGGAAGAGTACTGTCTTTTGTTTGATATATTTTAAACATCATTGGTACTTGAAGATTACCAATTTGTTTTTATTTTTTCTCAATTAAGCTTCGCTAATTAATAATCAACGATAATTCCTAAAAAAATTCCGGAAATCATCTGGATTCTTTGGATTTTACAATCTTGCGCGTGCGCATTACATTCACGCTAAATCACGGTGTTCAAATCAATCTCCCTTGCAGAGTTGTCGTTCGTTTCTCTCTCATACACGAATGTATGAGCCGTTGGTCGAGAGTGTGTTCAAATCAGAGAATACAAAAGTAAATACTAAGTAGATATATATTTGTTATTGTATAATTTCTCTAATAAGAAATCAGTAATATATATGAACAGAATATATAGCAATTTTCCAATGAAAATTTAAACGTCGTATTTGTCATAGGGGTCGGAACCGGGGGGGGGGGGGTTAGGGGGCTTAGCCCCCCCCCCCCCCCAACTTTTTTTTTAGCAAAGATAGACATAATATAGGCATTGAAAATTGGGGCTTACCTTTTTTCGTTGGTTAAGCCCCCCCCAACTTTCAAATAGCCACCCCACTTTCAATTTGCTTCTGACGCCTATGTTTGTATCATTTATTTGTCGTAATCGTTTCTGAGTTTATATCCATACAAATGTGATATTGTGGCCACGTGGGTAATCATTCGCCATCTCGGAGACACATTTATTATATGTTATTTATATCTCTGGCCATCTCAACGGAGGCAAAAAGCTCATGATCGTAGGAGCAACATTAATGTAACTACCCGATTTATTTTATCCCTCCTTTCTTTTATGCTTTTTTGAGGGGAACTGAAGGGGGGTGTTACAACTCCAGTTAGAATCACATCTTAGTGAAGTAGGCATTCTTTTTCCGCCAAAAATTACAATAACTACTATATAAAAATTATAGACTCGAATTTTTGGCCTTTAATACCGATAAATCGGAAGAATACTGTCTTTTGTTTTATACATTTTAAACGTCATTGGAACTTGAAAATTACCAATTTGTTTTTTATTTTTTCTCAATTAAGCTTCTATTTTTATTACTTTTTCTATGTACTAATTCAAGGATATTACATTAATTTTTATCAAAACAGGCAGTCTTTTACAGATTATATACCTGTATATAAAAAGTATATGTATTAGCCGTGCTTAACTCTTTTATTGTTGAGGTCATATTTTGAACAAGTTGAGACCTGCAGTGTAAAAATTGTTACAAAAATTTTTACACCTTTACTTTAATAACTGATTGTGTAAAAATACCAGCTTAGCACATTTCTTTATTTGCATTACTTTGCTTGATATGTATCAGCAGTGTGCTCAACTCTTTGCTTTTGTCATATTTTCAATGAACATCCATAATTTCTTTTATTAAATTTGTTTGGAAGGGTGAAATTTATGTAAGGTCCCTCGTGATTCGAACTCATGACTTGATTTATAGCTAACTGGTGGTCAAACCCATTCTGCGCTACGCCGTTACGCAACAATTTAAAAAAAAACAAAAACAAAACAAAACAAACACACACAAAAAAAAAAAACCAGAATTATATTCACATTCATTGTTTATTTCAAAAATACCTTACAATATGAATGTGTCGATGTATCTATTTTGTAAATGTCCGATATGCACATGGATGCATTCATAACAATCGCGATGTCAACCCGTGCACGCACGGGTCAAAGTCTAGTAATTAATAAGAGAGTTACCCTTCCAGGTTAATGTAAACTGTACACTCTTGCATCATGTATTTTGTTTGATATCGTTCTTCTATTTTCTCTATGTTGTTTTATACAATGTGAGAATAAACTGAATTGAATTGAATTGAATCGAACTATTTGAGGCCAACTGTTCATCCATATTTAGGTAGTCCTATTGTAGGAGATTTTAACGTAGTAAAAACTGAATGTGTAAGATTGAGATATTGTCATGCTTTTATTCGATAAATAATAGCTAAATAATACCAATAATGTAATTATGAGGAGAAAGGGCGCTTCTTCCAAAATTTTGAATATCTTGGCCCCTGGGTCAAGGGTTCTGGTGCTAGGACGGGGCTCTATATAGTGAAATGGCATTAATTCTTTGAAAATCTTCTCTGCCCCTGGGTATTTAGCACATAAACAAGGTGCATGGTTATGAAGATCAAGAGTGCCTCTTCCAAAATTGTGAAATTTATGGCCCCAGGGTGAGGGATTCTGCTCGGGGGGGGGGGGGGAGGGGCTCTATTAATTATATTGAAAAAGTGCATATTTCTTTAAAAATTTTCTTCTGTGCTTCTGGGTATTTAGCAGATAATCCAAGAATATAATTATGAGGAGCAATGGCACCTCTTCCACAATTTTGAATATCTTGGCCCCTGGGTGAAGGGTTCTGGTGTTAGGGCGGGTTAGTTATTGATTATATAGTGAAATTGCATTCTTTGAAAATCTTGTTCTCTGCCCCTGGGTATTTAGCAGATATACTAGGTGTATGGTTATGATGATCAAGGATGCCTCTTCCAAAATTGTGAAATTTGTGATTCCAAGATAAGGGGTTCATGTGGGGATGGGGGGTCTATTGAAAATTAATATAGTTGAAATGCATTATTTCTTCCTTTTTAAACTCTACTGGTCAGAGACCAGAAGAGCTTATGCGATAGTAAGGTGTCCATCCGTCTGTCTGTCTAGCTGCCTGTCTGTCTGTCCGTCTGTCTGTAAATAATTTTTCCAAATGCTAATCCTCCGTCATGGTTACTAAACATAGAAATGTCTGTGAAATACTTTCAAAACGCTACTCTTCCTAAAGTTTTTGTCTGATTTCAGTATAACTTGGCACAGAAGTAGAATAGACAAACTTAAGATACATAATTCTGTATATCGGTTTTTGATTTCGATGAATGGTGATGCCATGGTTACTAAACATAGAAATTTCTGTGAAATACTTTCAAAACGCTACTCCTCCTACAGTTTTGGTAATAATAAATATAGCTTGGCATGCAAGTAGACTTCATATAGATACATATATGTAATTGTCCTATCATTTAATGATTTTGATGAATAATGTTGCCATGGTTACGAAGATTGAAAATTCTGTAAAATTCTTTTAAAAGGCTAATCCTCTTACACTTTTAGTCTGATTGCAATAAATCTTGCAACAAAAAGGGACTAAACCAGGATCATCATTCTATTTATTGCTGTTGCAAAGTTTCAAGTCCAATTGCTTCTTTTCTCTGTCTTTGTTATAAGTACAAACCAGTAGAGCTACAGTCTCGTCAGAGACTTCTGGCTTGAAAATCTTCTTCTTTGTCTCTGGGTATTTAACAGAAAACTAATTGCATGGTTATGATAAACAAGGATGTCTTTTCAAAAAGTTTGGACGCCTCTATACAAGTGAAAAATCCTCGAATGGGACGTTACACTTCAATCAATCAATCAAAAAATTTGAAATTCATAATCCCGGGGTCAGGCCTAGGGATTTTGGTGTTAGCGTGAGACTCTTTTGAATATATAATAGAAATGCATTATTTCTTTGAAAATCTTCTTCACTGTCCATTGTTATTTGGAAACATATTAAGTACTTGGTAATGATGAGCAAGGGTGCCTCTTCCAAAATTGTGAACATCTTGTCTACTGGGGCTCTGGTATTATTCTTATATTGAATCTATAGTGAAAATGGATTATTTCTCTGAAAATCTTCTCTGCTCCAGCTGGGTATCTAGGAGGCAAAAAGAGTATATAAAGTTGTAATAAGCAAGGGTAGTTTTACTAGATTTTGAAATTATGTAGTCTTTGGTCAGTTTATTAATTTCTATTGCAAGAAGTTATTCCCTTTTGCCATTCACCTATTATAGTTTTAAAATCACTGTAAATAACCCTTAGAAGGGTCAATCTAATAACAGAATTATACAAGAATTCTTATAATATTTAGTACTTAAAGTACTTTTATAGTTTTTAATGGTCAGGTAGACTTTTGAATAAAAGAGAAATGAAGATGGGAAAAAAATACTGTATCTTCGTACATTACATAATCTTCACAGACTAAGAGAGGCCAATGTGAGGGGGAATGAAATGTGTTAACTACTGTAATAGTGCCCTAGAACTATTGTTTTGTTTAGTCTGCATGAGGATAGTGACAAATGGGGGAAAGTACAGACAAATAAATAGATCAACTTTAAGATTTGTCACTGAGTACTAAATGAATATTTTGCTGATCCCTGATCATCCTATTTATTTCTCTTGTTTTTGGAGAACATAGCTTCATTTATCAGCTTATTTTGCTTTAATCTATGAATCGTTACCTTATACTCAGGTGACCGTTAAGGCTCTTGGGCCTCTTGTTATTTTGTGAGTTTCGTCAAACAAAACTAACCGATGGCGTCTACGATCCACTGAAACAAAGCTACCAATTGCAAGAGATTGTGATGTATGTTATTTATTTCATTATGATCGTAAAAGATTATAAAACCCTTTATCACAATATAGATTCTTCTTTCTTCATTAAATCCATAGCTAGGAATGGGAAACCCCCATGATATGAGTTATCAGACCCAAATATGATTTAGTGGTACCTGCTACGAGTTAGATATAATTAATAACAGTTTAATAATTCACAAAATTTAAAAGTGTTTTCCGGCAATTTAATTCAGTTGACTGCTTAAGACAGGCCCGTAGCAAGGGTTTCAAAAGTAGGGAGTTGGGGCAACTTCCCAAAATTAACTGACAAGAAAAAAATATCTTAAAAAAACCTTATTTACTGTCCAAGTCCTGGAATTTGCCAGTGCTCGATCTTATAACAACGGCGGTGGGGGGGAGCATCTAAAGGAAAATTTACTTAAGCAAAATACTATACTCAAAAACAGTGGGGGGGGGGGGGGCTGGCCCCCACGCGTTCTACGGGCCTGTAAGATATCTCAAGATAAAATGTGTTAGGGGTCTTGACAACCAAATCGCAAAGACTTATTTTTCATTGACCTTAATGTTACAGCTACATGTATATAAAACTGTTTGTTCGAATCGCATCTGATTCCTACGTAGCAGGCCAAGTTCCGCTGAGTCAGGTTGAATTAAAAAATTCAAAAACGAAAAAAGCAGTATACAAATGGTGTATACAGACCCGTAGGAAGCAATTTCAGGGGGTAGGGGGGGTTATAACTAAGCATTTTCAGTTCGAGGGGGGGGGGGCACTAACATGCCAAAAATTCCTTGACAAGCACAAAAAGGTCACCAGTCGTTAGTATTGAGGGACACAGCAAGCATAAAGTAACTATATTTTCTATAGTATACTATATATTGGCAAAAATTATTGGGCCCCTGCTCCCTCGGTTTTTACGGCCATTTCACGAGATTCAACTGTTTTAAGATATTTGAATTTATTACTTCAACTGTGATTAAATTTTAGTAGATTTTCAGCTACCAAGGTAATCAACACAAAAATGTGCACGTGACTTCCATGTGATAGTTTTTCAACTTAGAGTATATAGAGCTTTGGATTGTACAGGCACTGTTACAACGCACTTCGAAAAATTACGCACTTTGAATTTTTTTTTTTCAAAGTGCGTTAGATTTGGGACCAATGTAACGCACTTTGAAAAAAAATCTTTTCAATTTCATTAATTATTTAATTAATTATTTTTATTTAAAAAAGTGCACGGCTTGGTCAATATTCCTGCAAATTTTAGGTATAATGAATAATTATTTGAACCTGGTTGGATAACTTTTTGATGATGACGTCACTTCAGAATCTGAGATAGACGTTATAAAGCTTTTTTGGGGTTGTCTTGTTCCCAAAGGTTCTCGTAAATGTTATAATAAGGGAAATGGGTCTTTTAGAAATAATGGAGGAGTGATTGTTTAATAGCACAATTTCGTTTCTTTTTTTTATTTTCTCCAGTCTGTAATAGATCGTCTTTTTATAGTTTAACAAATTGAACACACCCGTGAAACGTAAACTGTTTTTGTAAACAGGGCACGAGCTCCGTTATTGTTAATGTTTACGTTTCACCGGGTGTGTTCAATTTGTTAAACTCTGCACACATCACTGAGCACGGACTGACAATACTGGTGAGTTGGTTTTGCTTTCTTACATTTCTACTCTGAATTTTCTGGATTATAGTTTGAATATATTTCATTAATACACAACAAAAATTTTAATACTTTTCTTAAGTATTAAAGAGAAAGATTGCTTTATGAAAGTGCTAGGATGTATCAATCAAACGCGTCCCGAAATATGTAGTTTCAATAATTTCCAGATAAAAGAAGGTTTTTTTTTAATTTTATTTCCGTTTGAAATGCTATAGCAACATATAAGTCATGATATTATACCGAAAACTTGAGAAAATATTAACTTCAAATCTGTGTACAAGCACCTTTAAGAAGTATGAAAAAAATGTTTATCCCCGCACAGTATGATGGCCATTTTTACAATCATTTGATTAGTATTAAGAGGTATGAATTTTTTATATAAATTTATACAAGTTTTTTTTCTTTTTAACTTGTATTGTATTTGATAATTGTAAGACTACTTAACCAAATTATAAGCAATTGGCCATTGTTGCGTATATCAGCGATATGGTCCTTGAGCCTCTGTTCTTTAATATAATAGGATGCGTTATTTTTTTTTTTCAGGAAAGCTTATCTCAGTTTTTAGCTTACCTGAGCTGAAAGCTCAAGTGAGCTTTTCTGATCACCCGTTGTCCGTCGTCCGTCCGTCTAGCTGTCTGTCCGTCCGTCTAGCTGTCCGTCTGTCTGTAAACTTTTTACATTTTCGACTTCTTCTAAAGAACCACTGGGCCAATTTTAACCAAACTTGGTACAAAGCATCCTTGGGTAAAGAGGAGTTTAAATTGTTAAAATGAAGGGTCAAGTCCCCTTCAAAGGGGAGATAATCAAGAAAATACAAAAATTGGGTGGGGTCATTAAAAAATCTTCTTCTCAAGAACCACTGAGCCAGAAAGGCTGAAACTAATGTGGAAGCATCCTGGGCTAGTGTAGATTCTAAGTTATTCAAATCATGTCCCCGGGGGTAGGGCGGGGCCACAAAGGGAATCCAAGTTTTACATTGAAATGTGTAGTGAAAAAACCTTTAAAAATCTTCTTCTCAAGAACCACTGGGCCAGAAAGGCTGAAACTTATGTGGAAACATCCTTGGGTAGTGTAGATTCTAAATTGTTCAAATCATGACCCCGGGGGTAGGGCGGGGCCACAATAGGGAATCCAAGTTTTACATTGAAATATGTAGTAAAAATCTTTAAAGGCCTTCTTCTCAAGAACCACTGGGCCAGAAAGGCTGAAACTTATTTGGAAGCATTCTGGGGTAGTGTAGATTTTAAATTGTTCAAATCATGACCCCTGGGGGTAGGGCGGGGCCACAATAGGGAATCCAAGTTTTATATTGAAATATGCAGAGAAAATCTTTAAAAATCTTCTCAAGAACCACTGGGCCAGAAAGTCTGAAACTTATGTGGAAGCATCCTGGGGTAGTGTAGATTCTAATTCTTCAAATCATGACCCCTGGGGTAGGGCGGGGCCACAATAAATACTACAAGGGGGGAGAGAGAGATCAGGAGAAAAACAGCAAGACCAAAGTTACTCAGGCGAGCGCTGTGGCCCATGGGCCTCTTGTTTCATCTATTTTATGTTAATTCAAATTTATTAAGAGAAAGAAATCTATGTCATATCGATATCATTTATGTACATGTAAATACATATACATGTATTTAGATAGGAAAGATAAAGAGTTGGGCGGAGGGACCTTGTACCCGTCTGCTTGTTCTCGCAATCTGATTAAAATACAGATCTCTTCATAGCGCAAAGCGCTTTGCGCTATGAAGAGATCTGTATTTTAATCAGATTGCTTGTTCTCGATGAGTGCAGATCAATTCAGCAGTTTTTCGAAACAAAATAAAGCTGTTTATTACTAAAATCTAAGTCCAGAATTTTTGCTCTAAACTTTTCTTTTTGAAAGAACGTTAATTATCTCCATGGTAAAAAAAAAAAAGTTGATGTACACTCTTAACGCACTTTGAAAATTTTTTTCCAAATGCTTTGATTTTATCTCAAATTTAACGAACTTTGAAAAAAAAAATTCAAAGTGCGTTGATTTTATCCCAATTTTAACGTACTTTGATAAAAAAAAAAAATCGAAGTGCGTATTTTTTTGTAAAGTGCGTTGCCACAAGGCACTCAATATCAGCCAACAGGTACTTTCAACAACGCTCGCTCATAATGCTGGTATCTTTGTTCAGTATGGGTGTTATCTATCTCAATCTCAGAAAGCCAGATTTCACATTTTGATATTGAAACAGATTACCTGTATTTTCACTTTTTCTTTACTGTAATTTAAGAAATGAATTTACTTTTTGAGAATTCATGAGGACATGAACTATACGACGCTTCACGCCTGTATATTTCATGAAGCACGTTAGCTCATGTACCTCATGAACTCTCAAAAATTAAATTCATATCTTATATTTACATTATTTTTCTGATGAATTGCCACATAGTTTTGTCATTCAACTATCATTTTTGAAAAAAAAAAAATTTTTTTACCTAATCCCACTGCAGTTCATGAGAACGTGAACTTTTTCAAATTTGCAAAGAATCTTAAGGAAAAATATTTGGAAATGTAAATATATAAAAGTGAATATTTATATATATCTTTTCAGAATGATGCAAAGTGGTAAGGAAATCCTATCAATGCAACCAATGTACATCCTGCCTTCCAGTAATCCCAGCCTAATAGTAATTAAAGATCTCCAGATATCGTCCCTCTAATTTAAAGATCTAAGGAAACAATTTTCTGTATAATAAAGTATTGTACAATAAAATTTACAAAACTATATTTTCATTGCTGTATACAAATTAATGCATAAATAAAGATTAAAGCATTTTTTCTGTCTTTTTAATTTTGATGTGGAAGTACATATACATGCATTAAGCATGAGTTGCATTCTTTCCATGGGCAGTATTCTTTCTTAAAACTACTTATCGCCAATAGTTGGAGCTCTACAAAGCATATTAACAAAGCAAGTATTAGCATTGCATGAGTAACTTAAGTAAAGATATATATGTACCTTAAACAAGACTAAAACTTGCAGGTAAGTTTAAAGTTGTATAAAGCCCTTGGCTATGGGAGGAAAGGGGTATATCTTATTTTAATTTTATTAACAAAATTTTTGTTTCAGTACATGCGCTTAAGCTAATTTTATTAGTAATTTGACCAATTACCATATGACCTCAAATGGAATAGGAGGCATCAACCGCTAAGGAGGATCATATACCAGTGTACCAAGCCATAGAGCTATAGTTCAAAAAAAATTGCGGAATAAAAATCATTCTCCAACTAGATTTTCTGATCGAATAAACATACAATTTCTTAAGATTTTTTATTGTAATCAATATGGGGACCAGGCAAAATTTATCACAGTGATGGGACCGGTACAAACAGGCATGGGACAATGATTTTTTTTCATCGAAGAAAACCAGGGACAAAAACATTTTTAAATGAGTTACAGTACTTAACTCAAGAGACACATTTATTATATCTAACATATTTGATCTTTTTTTTTTTTAAAAAATTCTTCATAAAGTCATATCTTTTAAAGTCTAACAAAGTATATAAAGTGCAACATAAATCTTCCGACTAATACTGCATTCAAAATTTAACAAAGTAAGAAACAATGTTAATAAGCGTTATGAACAATTTTTTTCAATAAATCATTCAAAATACACTGCTAACAAATTCTAGACTAACACCTCTAAAACAACCAGAATCAATCATGTATTTTAAACACGAATGGTCTCTCAAGTTTCATCCATTCAATCCAATTAATTTATGATGAATAAAAAATATTTAAAACTAAAACTTTCATCTGTTGTTCCATCCAATTCATTTATAATGAATAAAATATATTTTAAACTAAAACTTCCATCAATGTTCGAAATATCTGTCATTTGGAAGACTTCTTCAGTTAATATATTATTATATTTAATAGTAATTGTAAACATTGTACTCTTTGGGTGTTTTGTTCTATTTATTTTTTTAATTTTAATTTTAATTTTTTTCTTAGTTGCAATAATCTCACGAACATCAAGATGTAACCATCGGGCAATAACTTTTATATGAGTCTATAGGCATGTGACAATTTTTTTTTCAATACAAAAGCCATGCGTACGAAAGCCCATTGTGTTCATTTTCGTAGGTTAAAAAAAATATAAATATATTTCGCGAATAAACACTATGACAAAACTTTCGCGTTACAATGCGAAACTCTCGCGAATAAACTTGTAACTTTCGCAAATAAACGCGAAACTTTCGCGTTATAACTCGAAATTATACATATATAGTCATGTTACTTAGGAACTGGTGATCTTGACTGACAGATAAGAAACATGAACGCAGACGGGGACATCTATGAATTTATAATTGACATTTTCTTCAGAAGATGTAAAAGAGAATTGATGCGAGAAATGGATAAAATAGTCTTGAGAAATTTGCATTTAATCTCAAAACCCTTCTTATTAATAAATATGAATATTCCTTTAAAGACTTTATTGTTTTGTTGAATCCCAAAATTTCTTTAGACTGATTTTTTTCAGGAAGATTTCCACTTGTCATTTTCTTTTTCAAGGCTTTTTTTTTATCATTTAAGTTCACTACAACTTTACTACTAGTAACGAAATCTATCATTTTGGACAATAAATTATACACTGTAGAAATCTGGCTTAGAAGTAAGGGAACAATGTATCATTTCATGAGCTTGACGTGCCATATGAACCTTTTTAAAGAATAATTATAATAGGATACTGTTAATCACAAATTTATCAGGGATACTTTTCTTGATTTTCCTCCATAATTTATGTAAACGAGAGGTTAATCAAAAGTTCGTCGACTAGCACTATGAATTAAAACTTCTTAAAGTATAATGCAAAGAGTTTGTAGACATTTATTTAACATCATCTTTTCCGTCTAAAGAAAGTAAAGGGGCGTATTTATATATATATATATATATATATATATATATATATATATATATATATATATATATATATATATATATATATATATATATATATATATATATATATAAGGAATCACTGTCTACTTAGAAGAGTATGCCAGAAGAGTATGCCAGGGCATCAACGATAGTTGGAAACGTGGGATAATTTGCATAACGGGCGAAGCCCGTAATGCATAAATTATCCCACGTTTCCAAATATCGTTGATGTCCCTGGCATACTCTACTAAATAGTCAGTGATTCCTTATATTTCCATTTCATTTTGAAATAAAATTGTAAATTTAGATTTTAAAAATGTAGACTAATAGATTTTAATTACACGAGGCCTCACATGTCAATTTCAATAGTCCCCGCCCACTGACGTCAAACACAAAGAAAGCCGCACGAGATTTACATGCATATTAGGCCTCCTTAGCGTCAGACACAAAGACAGCTGCACGAGAATTACATGCATATTAGGCCTTCTTAGCCCCTGACCTTTCGCTTGGCGAAATTTGCATTCCATTAGAATGATCAAGAAATCAACTCTCCTAACTTTCAAAGAGTTATCACAGAGAAAACAATTAGAAATGGAAATATATATATATGCCCGTTATGCAAATTATCCCACGTCTCCAACTATCGTTGATGCCCTGGCATACTCTACTAACTAGACAGTGATTCCTTATATATATATATATATATATATATATATATATATATATATATATATATATATATATATATATATATATATATATATATATATATATATATATATATATATATATATATATATATATAGGTGTATGGTGTATATTGATACGAATATTTGTCATCCAATTTTCAGATTAGGTTACTCATGTGATGTGACACAAATATTCCGTAAAATATGCAAATTCTCATTTTTGTCAATTTTCTGAGATCTTAATTAGTCCCCTACCGGTGAAACCGGAGGGGACTATAGGTTTCCTCTGAGTCTGTCCGTCCGTCTGTCTGTCTGTCTGTCTGTCTGTCCCTCTGTCTGTCTGTCAGTCTGTCCCACTTGGTTTTCCGCACTTTTTTCCTAAACGCTTGCAGATATTGAGCTGATTTTTGGTATGTGACTGTATCTTGATGAGTTACAGATCAAGTTTGTATTTCGTTCCGCTTCATTGATTTTTGACGGAATTACGGCCTTTTCAATTTTTACGTGTTTTCCGCAATTTTCTTCTAAACGCTTGTAGATATTGAGCTGATTTTTGGTATGTGGCTTTACCTTGATTAGTTACATATCAAGTTCGCATTTCGCCCCGCTTCATTAATTTTTGACGGAATTATGGCATTTTCAATTCTTAATGGGAACGGAACCAGATTACACTTGCCGGTAGGGGACTAGTATTGCTAATGCAATACTCTCAGAATGCTTGTTTTATTTCAAATTCTACCGAGAGGGTTAAAAAAAATGACGCCGAAAAGGGGTGGATCATTTTCCCGAAATTCATAATTATAAAGTTTCACTTTGGAAAAACTCGCATAGACTTTGAAAATGTTTGAACAACGATGAGAAAGACAAAATGTGACATCAAGAAAGATTTAGAAAAGGGAAAGACACATTCAATGGCGAGAAAACAATTTGTGATAATCCAAGTTCAAAATAGTCTTTCATTTTTCATCGTAATGAATAAACTAAATCATTAAATTAAAAGAAAATGGAGACTTATGCAAATGTCTCCGTTTTACAGGGAAAGTTACGCGTTATATTGCGTTATTCGCGAAAGTTTCGCGATATAACGCAAAAGTTACGCGTTTATTCGCAAAAGTTTCGCGTTATAATGCAAAAGTTAAGCGTTTATTCGAGAAAGTTTCGCGTTATAACGCGAAAAATTTTTCTTTAACCTACAAAAATGAGCTCAATGGGCTTTCGTACATTGGACAGTCATGTATTTTTTTTAATGAGAAAATTTTTTTGTACCGGTTCCATCATTGTGAGAAATTTTTCCTGCTCCCTAATATCTTTTTTGAATGAGAAAGTCTGAAGCACATATTGTAAAGTGATGCATGTTAAGGATTATTTTTGTTTCATGTCTTCGGAGAAGCAGAGATTGACCAATTTGAATTTAACAATTCCGGCCACGCAGGGCGTCACTCTGCCTCTTCTAACACCCACAGCCTAGGAGTTTGGACGTGTTTTTTTTTCTTCAAGTTTTTGAGTGCCCTCCTTCCGCCCGCCCCGGCTTTGTTGTTGTTGTTGTTTCTTTGCTGGTTTGTTTGTTAGTTTACATTTATAAGGCTACAGAGAGCGTTTTCACACCCATTTTTAATGATTTTTCTGTTAACTGTAAGTTTTAACTGCAAATTGGATTATCTCCACTTACAAAATTGTTTTTTTCTCTCTCATATTTATATTTTGTGTCTGATAAAATTATATGGCATTGTTAATAATACTTTTGAAAATTTCAAACAAATTTTTATACGTCACCAAAACAACAATACATGACAAACTGTTTTACAGGCTTTTTTATTCATTTAAGGAGGATAACACATGGTGTTTTTATACGGAAGCTCTGGAGGGACATTGACTTACTTCTTAGATGTTTTGACTTAGTTCTTATGACTTAATTGTTAATTAATTGTTATTTTACAATTGTTATCACACGTTTACTTCACCCAAAACGTAACGTACAAGATGGAGGCTACGTGTAGTCTCTGAAAAGAGGAATAAATATTTTTCCTTTGAATTTATTGTTAATGACAAGATAAAGTAGCAGTGATCTTCATGTGTTCAATCATTATGCACACTGAAAGAAATGTAATAATTAAGTTATAACTGTTAAGTAACAAGAAATAACAAATGAGAATGAACAAATAACAATTAAGTTATAACAGCTAAGTTAAAAGATATAACAGATAAGAATTAAGTAATCACAACTGTACGGGACGTTCAACTACAATTATAATTAATCAAAAACCAAAGTTACATGTAAACTAGGACTAAATATATCATTTTAATAATAAACTTAAGCAACTACATGTTCTCCATAGCTACGTTACACTTG
This sequence comes from Saccostrea echinata, assembly GCF_033153115.1. NCBI lineage: Eukaryota > Metazoa > Mollusca > Bivalvia > Ostreida > Ostreidae > Saccostrea > Saccostrea echinata. The sequence continues at coordinate 8,242,693 of NW_026889774.1, forward strand.
GTATTAACCAACAACAAAAAAGTCTTAACAAATAAGTCACAACAAATAAGCTATAACAAATAAGTCATAACAAGTAAGTCAGTGTCCCTCCAGGGCTTCCGTAGTTTTAATTGATGAGAGGATTTTGGAAAGAAATAAGCAATTTAATGGGCTACATGTTTTTGCATGTATGTATATTTACCGACATGTATATTGAATTTTGTTATTCTGTATTCGGACATGAAAAATATTACTTGCAAGTGGAACTCATATTTTTAAGTGTGTGTTAAGTCAAGGAAGATGTCGAACAGTTGGTTAATTCAAAGTCCTGTCTTCATTGGTTAGGATGATTGAGGAAGAGCGGGACGAGAGGTCTGACCCAGAAATGTACCAAGAAAAACATTTCAGAAAATTATCTTAGATAAACATTGCCTCTCCGAGCTTCATGACTCAACTCGTTAAAACTGCTGAAATTGCATTCAATCTTTTGATAATGTTAAAAACGTTTTAAAAAAAAAACCAACAATCCTAGAGCAGAGGGGAAAAGTCATTGGATTAAATTCAGCTCATTAAAGTTGCAATTTCCGATATTGCAGAAAAGAAAATTAAAAAATATTTAGGTTAAGTGTCTTATCAGCTTCCTTCTAGATGAGTGTTTGTGGGAAGAGATGTGTTTCAAAAAATGAACTTGGCGGTGTATGTTCACTTGCACTAAAGAAATCCTCGAGTGAATTTCGTTAGCCCATCTGTTCTAAAATTCAAGTGACTGATATCGAGGAATTACAGGAATGTAGTTCGTTTCACAATTGATATGCCTATTTCTGTACAAAAGTGTCATGTTGGACTTATGTAAAACCAAGCCTGGTACAAAGTACAAATACATGAAATCTATACGAGGAGTGAAATTTCTTCTTTTGATCCAAGTGAGGAAAATTGAAAAAGAAAAACACGTATTTATTGTTTGATTGAAAAAAAAAATATATATCCGATTTCGTTACTTTAGATTTGCATACTTGTATCATACGATGTAACAAAAATCGGCTTGTACGTGTTAGTTTTAGGTCACTTGAGTTTATTGACAGGTGACCTGTCAATTACTATATGTTTTCGTCCGTCGTCGTGCGTCGCACGATGTGCGTTAATAGTTGAACATTTTCAGCTTCTTCTCTGAAACCACTCAACCAATTTCAACTAATTCTGGCATATAGCATCTATGGGTGAAGAATAATAAAAATTGTTAGTTTCATTGCCCCCCCCCCCCCCGGGACCTGAGGGATGGGGCCAAAACCACTAATATTAATGCAATCTTTAAAAATCTTCTTCTTTGCTCCTGGACATCAAGCAGTCAAACTGTTGACATGATTGTAATAAGCATTGAGACCTCTATACCAAAATGGTGAAATTCATGGTCCCAGGGTCAGGGATTCTGGTACTAGGGGGAGGCTTTGTTAATTATAATGCACTATTTCCTAAAAAAAATCTTCTCCTCTGCTCCTGGATATTAAGCAGACAAACTAAAAGCATAGTTATGATGAGGAGGGGTGCCTCTATCTATTGATCTTATAGTGAAAGTGCATTATTTCTTTGAAAATATTCTTCTCTGCTCCTGGATATTAGACAAAGTAACTAAGTATATAGTTATGATGAGCAAGGGAGCTCCTTTCAAAATTGTGAATTTGAAGGCCTATTTGAAAAGGCGTTATATCCAAAAATGGAAATGCGTTATTTTATATTAAGAAATACATGAAAGATTGAATCAAAGCCATCTTTATCTATGCAATATTTAAAAGTATTTTCTATATTCATGCACCTCTCGCAGACAACTGTTTACATGCATATTAAGAGAAATCAACACTCTACTAGTGGAAATCTAGGATACAGACAGATGCAGCTTGAGGCTTTGCTTGCCATGTATTAAAAATTCATGTCAATTTTGAAAATATTTTTCTCTCCTCTTGGAAAAAAGCAGGCAAACTATTTGCATGAGTATAATGAGCAATTAGCCTTCAACCAAATTTGTGAAATCCATGACCCTTGGTAGAGGTGTCTGGTATCAGAGAAGAACTAAGTTGGTTTAACATTGAAAATATATTACACATTTAAAATCTTTTTTCCTGGAAATCTAATTACAATATGTTTAAATTATTTTTGAAGAAATTAGCCCTATACGGGTGAAATTTTCCAGTTTTATTGCCTAATGTCTCTATTTCATAAATATGTCTATTGTTTGCTTTAATCACGTCAAAATAAAATTTTAGTAAGAAATTCCACGAACTTTTGGATCAACCTTCGTATATATTTAATTGTGAAATTCGTGTCCCGAGTGTAAGATTCAGCCCCCGGAGTGGGCTAAGTTAGTCATGTATTGAAAATAAAAGGCTTTATTACGCCTTTTGAAAAGGCGTAATAAAGCCTTTTAGAAGGTCTTAATAACGCCTTTTGAAAAGGCGTAATAACACCTTTTAAAAAGGCGTAATAATTTAAATATGAATTTAAATATTTAGGCATTTTATTTAATTTTAATGGAAAATTTTTAAAAATGCAGAAACATGCTGCTGAACAAGGTAGAAAAGCTATGTTTGCTATTTCAAGTAGACTTAAGAGGTATGAATTCAATGTAGAAACTCTATGTTCAATGTTTGATACTTATGTATGTAGTGTATTACTTTATGGATCTGAGATATGGGGTTTTCACAGATGTCCCGATATAGAAAAGGTACATTTAATTTTTTGTAAAAATACTCTTGGTGTTTGAAAGAAAACCTCAAACAGCTTGATTTATTCAGAGCTTGGGCGTTTTCCACTATATGTTACAATGAAACTAAGAATATTTAAATATTGGATCAAATTAAGAACAACAGAAAATTGCATTCTTAAGTCTTGTTATGAAAATATGGTATTACAAAATGACAAATGGATTTTACAAATTAAAAAAGAACTGTCTTTTCTAGGACTAGGACAACTTTGGACAGAAAACCATTTAAATGATAGAGCTTATAACATTATAAAACAACGACTTTTAGATGTTTCAAAGCAAAACATAACAGAGAGTACATCAAACTCTCCGAATAGTTATTTGTATCAACATTTCATTGACAATTTCTGTTTGCAATTATATTTAACAAAACCTATTGACAAAAAATTTAGACAACTATTAACAAAATTTAGGTTATCAAATTATATGTTGAATATTGAAACAGGTCGATACCATAACATACCAAAGATTAATAGATTATGTACCTGTTGTAATCTCCATGATATAGAAGACGAATTTCATTTTATTTTGAAATGCCCTTTGTATATTGATTTAAGAGAGAAATTTTTGAAAAAGTATTATTATAACAAGCCTAGTGTCTTTAAATTAATTCAACTGTTAAGTTCTAATAATACTAAAGATCTGTTAAATTTGGGCAAATTTTTTAATGCTGCCACATTGTTAAGAAAAAATAATATTGATGTATAAGACTATTTTCATCTATGTATTTTTTACCTTCACTCTCTCTGTATGATTTTGTTTTCTTTTTCCTTAATATTCACCATAGATTGATCCTAATAGGCTTTCGTAAATAATAGCTACACCTGTTTAAAAATTCAGAATTTATGGTGAAGCGGATATCGTTGAACTTTTGATATTTTCGAAGGGCAGGACCACTCATTCTAGCACAATACTGTACAAATGTGCTCCGTGCGGCAATATATAAAGTCTACACATTATAAATTTAATTTGACAATAAATGTGGATCAATATATTTTAGAATATGTCTTTATTTTGGTCCAAGCTTGTTTCGTATTTATTTTTATTTTTACAAACTGTACGATATAGATTGATCCACGCCTCGAGCACAGAGAATTAAGAAATTACGTCATCTCAGTGAGTATACAGCGAGATCAAGCTGGCTTTCATTCTACATATGCTAAGTGCTATTTTGGCAAGATAAGTTGCACATCCATTTATCTTTATAATATTTATGAGAACCGTAAGTATTTGAGTGTGTTTAAAAACAACATATATATTTGATAGTATTTATTCATTGAAATTCATTTGTATTGTTTTAGCGTGACGTCATAATAGGTTTCCCGAACCTCTGCACAGGATGACGTAAATATCAGAAATATATGGGATATTCATCTACAAAACATTGAATTTTCTGTTTATTACATTTTCTTTGATTTTCCCTTTGCCTCTGTCTTTTCGTAACACAGTCATAAGCTGTGACGTCATAGTTGAGCGGTTGAGACGTCATAGCTAAGGGTTGAAAGATTGAAAAACGTTGTAAATATGGATTTTTAGCAACATATAAAGTTGGAGAAACTTTGGCAGTTTTAGTCTCTGTCAGGATGGTTCATTTACTCTCTTTCTATCTTATAACAGGTCAGGGATTTTTTTTTCTAAAACACTCTTCGTGAAGGGAAGGAAAATCGAGAGTTTTGCCGCACTTCTGATATTCTCACACTGTGAGAATACCATTTTGATATTCTTTCACACTGTGTCAGAAAATCACTTTTATTCAATAAATAAATTACAGTATTTCACTGTTGAAAATGTAATAAATATTGGTATACATGCACAACACAAGCAAAATACTCTCACTCTTGTTCTATCCTGAAAATCTCTTCCTTTAAATTTTAATTTTAAACGCAGTACGTATAAATAACACATTTTCCTGGCAAGTATTTCTTTACTTCCTGAAAATATCGCTACATGAAAAAATGATCATATACACCAACTCATGTGCTGAAAATTTCATCCCAGACACGTAGCATCGTTTATGAAAATGGGAGTTTGGGGGGGCAGCCGGAAAAAAAATGAAAGCTTAACTGATAATTTAAAAAAAAAAAAAAAGCAACATTGTCTCGATATTCCTATTTCGTGGGGGGAGAGGGGGTTAGTTTTCCAACAAGAATTTTTTTAACTTACATACATGTAACAGGAAAGAAGAAAATGTATGGCTGGATCGGGAATCGAACCCGGTACCCCTGTATCACTAGTCAGGCGCTCTATACCGACTGAACTACCGAGGCCGATATCCAAGGCCTAAACCATTACATACATATATTCACATTAGTGGATTTGGCTATGCTCCAAGAAAGGGTGGGGGCATTGCTCTTTCAGTGAACATTCATACTATATTAAGTAAAAATAGGGTTTGGAAAAAAGGGGGTCGACCACCCCACCCCAATCCCGATGCTACGTGCCTGCATCTGCATGAAGTACTTTACCTTATGAGTCGCTTAAAACTGCAGTCCGTATGTTGGAAGTGATGATTGATTTGTAGGTGAAACTTCATTCAAACTATATAAAGTTCACTTTCCTCTCAATGAATCAAATGACTCGGATATTCGCTTTATAAAATAATTAAAATCGTCGGGTTTCTGTAATATCGTACTCTGCTTACAGACGGATAAAGGAAGAATTCCTGAAAGGGGGGGGGGCATGACAATGCTCTGGTGGGGCCGAGGGGGGGAGCTCCCAAAAGCTCCTTTTTTGATAAAAAGATTCAATAATTATTTAAGCATTTGCATTTAAATGTAAGATAAATAAGCCAGTAACACATTTATTTAATCACTGTATTATATTCACGTGTATTTTTTCCATGCATGTGGTTAATTCTTAAATGCGCAATCAAAATACTTTTTCATATTATTATAACTGTGAAGTTAGAACATTATGTTAAAGTCAATTATAATTTTTTTTTTAAATTGTCAAGTTATAGTAATAAAATGTTTTATAACATTTCCTATACAGATCAAATGAGAATCCCCCCCCCCCCCCCCACACACACACACACATTCAGATAATAGAAAATAGCTTTATCTTTTAGCTGTATAATTTTCTTCTTCAAAAAATTACAAACTTTTATCATTTTTTCATTATTACGTAATCTGTCCGACAATAGAAAACAAAGAAAGAATTATGCTTCCAAATTTGACTCTGATTTTGATTTGAATCCGAAAGCAAAGATGTAGTTTCTTTGCCATCAATATAGACATATGTAGGATGCATGTGTGAATGATATTTATTATTCTCACACTATCAAACCATTTCCCTGACATATACTCCTTTACCCACATTACAACCCCCTCCCCTTCCCCCGTCGAATATTTTAAGAAATTATCAAATACCCGATCCTGTTGTATTTTCTTAATAGATTGATGTGCAGAGCAAGTTCTATCTTCGCAACACGACCCCAAATCCTATTCGAGGAACCATATATTGTCAGATGCTAAATACAGTTTATTTAAGTACACTTAAAATTAAGAAATCTTACAGACATGAATCTCTGGTTTTTTAGGACACCTGCACAGATGCGTATCCAGGATCCCGCAAATTCCAGGGATGGGGTGGGGTTCCGGACTCCCCCCACCCACCCATCCACCCGTGCATGCCATGCGCGGATCTAGAGGGGGGTGGGGGGTTGGGGTCCGGAACCCCCCTCCTGGAATTTGCAGAGTTACTAAAAGTATATACTGAAGCAAATATTGACTTTGGACCCCCCCCCCTAGAAAACCTAGAACCCACCATCACCACCACGAAATAGGTGTTTTTCACGTTTGGAAATTGATTTCACGGGGTTTTTTTTTTAATTGTTTGTTTGTTTGTTTTGTTTTTTGTTTGTTTGTTTGTTTTTTCTTGCTTATCAAGAAATTTTCTGGATAGGGAAAGGAATTTAGGGTCTTTTTTTTTGTTTGTCAAGAAATTTTTGGATTGGGAATTTTTTTTGACTGGAGTGGACCCCCCCCCCCCCCGGAAAAAATTCCTGGATCCGCGCCTACATGCTGCATATTACATTTAAGATCTTAAGACCAGAGGCAGGTTTCATATTCTCTCTCTGTTTCTCCATGGCAATGATATTGCAACATATACCTCGCGCGGGACCGCTGGATATGACCCAACGCACACGTCAATTACTGAACTTTACATGTACATTTTCAAAAGATAACATTTAGCAAGGTATGAAATTTACTAACCAGGTATCATCCCGTACCCTGTCACTAAAAAACTATGTAGGCTAACTAATAATACTCTGTTGTGGAATTATTTGTAAATGTCATCGAGCTCAAATATATATTGGTTAGAGTCGCAGTGACATCTCACTATAGTGTATGTGCCTGCCAAAAAGTCGCATAGAAAACTGAGCAGAGTCTTAATGATACAAAAATTCTCTGTCTATTAACATTACCTCAAAAAATTCAAGACATCTTTAATGTCAATATAAATGTATTAAAGTCGCTTTCAAAACCTAAGGAATTCATTATTTTTCCACCAAAATACTATTACAATTAACCCCGATTTTAAAGGAACACAGTCAGGATTTGTTTAAAAAAAAAAATGAAAATTTCATTTTAAAAAAAATAGATAAGAACCAAATAAGTGTGTAATAATTTTGTAATCCCCTCGCTCTCCCGTTGTCAGTAAAATGAATTAAGTCATTGATATTTCACCAAAAAAAAAATGCACGTAGATTACAAATTTAACCAGCAGATATTATGTAAAAAGGGGAAGGGGCACGGTTTGCATTTAATCGGTTAAATGGTCGCGAGTGCTGTCCTCTCGTGTTCTTAATATAGGTGTTCATGTTTTTTCATTCTCCAATTTTAATAATGAGACGGATAAATATGCTTTTAACTTGTTTCCAAATCCCGTTTAATCTTTGTCAAGTGTATGTTTATTCATTATGCTTGTAATTCTAAAAAAAAAAAAGAAAAAGAAAAAAAGAAAACAATGCCAACCGAAGTCTTCCTTTACAAAACACCCTTCCTGCTACTTTATAGAATATCCAATATATAACGGTGAACATTTCATCTTAATCTCATGAATTACATGAACAATACAGCAGGATACTAAGATGTGGAAACGGAGAAAAATTTTTTCTAACATTCTAATAGCATGATTGTATTGGTTTGAATTAAAGTTTGAATTCTTCTCATTATCCTTTTACTTTCTCTCATAAAATAAATCATTGTTCGTATGTATTTTAACTTAACAGCATAATTTCAATACGAAAAGTTCCCTAATGTCTATTTTGTATAAAACAAGATTGCAGGTATCGACTTAATTGTCCGACAAATCGTTGGAATTATATTACCCCGATATCAGATCAATCCAACAGAATATGGAATAACCCTATAATTTATTTTCTTTTCAGAATTTTATTCGATATTGACGCAGTTGAATTCGTTTATCAAATTTTACTTCCGATATACTGCAAATATTTTTTCCCCTTTAATCGATCTCATCCATAAAATATGGAATTACAGAATTAATGTTGCTTAAAATTACCTCTGATATACAAATTATATTTTTCCAACTCTATATATTTATCAGTTTAAGACTGTATTTTGTAAGTTTTCCTATACCAAGGATTATTTTTGATTAACAACACCTTATAACCAATGCCTATATCATTTATCGGCAAGGAAGTGGGCTACGCACAAAAATGAACCTCAAAATTTTTTACTTCCGCCAATCTAAAACATCACACCGGAAGGTACCGTCTCGGCCGTTTGGCCAAATTAACAGAGAAGCATTACACTGAACAGCTTAATGGTAGATCCTTTTTCCTAATTGCTGGTTTATTAATTAAAAATAAATCAATTGGCCTAACATGCGTTTAATCATTTAGTCAACATGAATGCCAAAATGAAATATTTCTATAGAATTGTAACGGGAAACCTGTACGTTTCCATGTTAATCCAGATTCAGTGATTTACAGAGAGAAACACATTTTTAAAGGTTAACAAAGGTTTATTAAATGAAATAAGTAAATAAATAAGTTACAATTAACAATATTACAAGTCTAGGGGATGGTGGATACCTACTCGCAGCTTGTCTCAGTCTAGCACTTATCTAATCTGGCCGTTGCGAACGTCACGGTGGTCAGGCCGTTAACAGACGTCCAGACGTTGTCCCGAACGGCCTGACACACGCGCAAAGTCGGCAACGAACCCGACATTAAATGTAGTATAATAATAATATAATAATAGTATAATGTTACACAACACAATATTACAATAATTATTCATATTAATACGTGACTAGATACATTGTAATAAATAACAAAGATTTAATAACATATATAGACACTATAAATCATCCACCATTACAGAATTAATTCCAATAAATTAAATACAGATTCAAGGGTCAAAGTTGTTTTATTATGATTTTTTTCTGAGAACCATACTTGGAGGAATTTAGCTTGCTTTTTATTTTTTATTCAATTTAGGAATAGAAAAATCTACGCGGACTGTAGAAGCAAAATTAATAGAACATGGTACGCTTCATGTAAATTTGGACTTTGAGCGAAATGTTTTAGAAGGCATCACACCGTATAGTAAGAAATTTGAATGCAGATGAAGAATGAAAAACTAAAATACTTATGTTGATCTATATACTATATTTTTACTTAATTATTTAGCAAATATTTAACAAACTATCGATAATGTTTAGGATTATTCAGCTTATTTGAATTCGCTTCTGATTTTTATGAATTCATTCTTCATAATTGATTATCGGTATTTATCGAAAATATCTTTAAAATATCATAATAATTTTATGACTAAAATTGCAACAAAATATACATGTAAAAATAAAGAATTTCTAAACCCACATAGTTTTGTTGATGTAAAAATTGAATAAATTTCCATACACGCTTTCCTGTATTTGAGCGCACTAAGCATAAACCAGAAAAAATACCGCAAAGTAATGTCAAAGAAATTGTGACGTCGTTTTAATCTCGCAGTGACGTTATATTTTCTGTACACTAACGTCGCAGGCAGAGGGTTATATCTTCTTTTTTATCTATACTTTACTTTAAATGAATAACTAACAAAAAAATTATATTCTTTTTTTTATTTCTTTTTTTTAATCTTGTCTATATTTATGGTCACAAAAAGGGGCTTGGTCCCTCCGTCAGTGGCTCATAACCAATATAACAAGAATAGATATGGGTTACCCCATATCCAAGATATTCGACTTTTAATTTATTCGAATTTTCGTTGTGTTCAGATAATTTCTAATAAAAAACAAGTATTTACTGACAAAACGTCAGAGATACTAAAGCTGTAGAAAGTCAACTATAAAAGTGCCATATACATAAATATCCTAAAATGACATAATATTTAGGCTACTGAGTTTCAACATCTTTTGTTGAAAAAAATATGCATATACTAGGAAACTGCATGTACATATATAACGTTACATGCATGTAGTAACTTTATCACAAAGTTGCACATGCATAAAACTAGTTTTAATTTCACATATAGAACATAAACTAAATATAATTAATTTAACGCCTCACTCATTTTCAGGAATATTTAATCCAAATAGCATGTTACAGGCCTTTAGCAACGTTTTCAAAGTGAAAGGGGGGGGACTCCCAAAAAATCCCGCGTACTATGGGCCTGTGCTACATGTGAACCATCTAACTTTCCAATGATAGAATCTTCTGTAAAAAAAAAAATTCAAAACAAGTCCAAGCCGTTATGGATTATCAAAGATAGCCCATTTTTATAAATAGCAAAACTATAGATCTATCAAGGATAGATTTTAATTTATTTTTTTAATTTTGTGCTATATTAAAAAGTATTATCACTCAAAGTATAGGCAGATGTTAAAGATGGTCCAACCTGTCACCTTTTAGAGTTATCAGTGAACTCGTCCAGTGATGCATTGACGGCCGTAGTTAAACGCAAAGGAAAGCGCGAGATCGGTTGCGGCTATGGAACATTGATCACTGAATATTCCCCCACCATATATTGGTTTTGAATATACAGACGCTTTGAAGATAAACTTCATTTTTGTTTCTAGAAATGTTTTTATTTACAAAAATAGTACATTTTCGTGTTAGATCGATGACCATAACTCAGCCCCTCTAGCCCAGTCTTGGGCTTGAGTAAAAAACCTGCACTTGTTATGAAACTGGTGTATACATGTAGTTCTAAACTTCTTTATGTCCGTAGCAAGTACTGATACCCGATCTAAGCGTCACTAGGGAACGGTGAACACACCTGTTCTTGCAAAACCAAATAGCCAGGTCTACACACGTGCGAAGATCCTTTCCGAGCTCGGAAAATCACATTGCTTTGCCGAGAAGTGTTTAACCATAATAACCATTCCGTTATTTAAAAAAAAAGAGAAAAAAACACACACACAGTTCATGATTAACATTCTAACTCAAAAGAAAATATACGGCAATTAACGAACAATAATCATGACAGTAATATAACTGGTGAAAAGATTTATCATTATCAATCGAAGTATGACCTATATATTTTCGTGAAAAAGACTGAGGAGGCAGCGAGCGTAGGAATATGAAAACTTTTTATTTGCTTTTCTGGGGAAAAAGTGATTTTCTTAAAATCTTTTAACGTTAATTTTGTTTTCTTTAACGTATTAAATATACATGATTATTCTTAACATTTGTTGTAATGTTGTATCTACTGATCATGAATGGAACTATTTTCTTCGGAGCAATTGTGTGAAGAGTACCTGACTTTAGTAATATATCTTGAATAGATAATATGCACTGATCGAATATATTAAAAAATAAGGTGTCGAAACATCCTATGATTCTAAACAACCTCGAGTCGAAATAGCACGGTATACCGCCTGAGCGAGGAAAAAAAACATTATGCTAATGCTTAATGTAGCAGATCATGTAGGTTTGATTATCGTGCAGTACTGAATCCTTACTTTTTATTGACGGTGAGTAAAATACTACTTTTGTTATTATCAAATTGTGATACATATAGTTTTATTTAGTTAATTTTTTTTTTTTGGAAATTTATGCAAACAGGCCGACGTTCAACTAGGGCATCGCGTCATTTTGATTTAAATGAGTGATGATTTATATATATACCAGGGGCCAACCTAGTATATAGGTCCCTGTTTATACCTTTATATACTAATAAAACATTTACCAAACCATACGTCTGCTGGGGGAAATGCGCCTGCCGAGAAAATTTGTATGTGTAGACACGGAAAACATTATTTCAAATGTTCATATCTTTTCACCAAATTTCGTTTCCCAACCAGTTTCAGAGTAAAGTATTTCTCTTGACACAAAAATTGTAAGTCCTGTAACAATTCTAGCTGCAGATAGTTGAATTCTTTCAAGCTTTCCGGCATCATGGTTAGAGCAGCCATCCCAAACAATAGAAGCGTATTCGAGCAGCATCAGGGGGTGATTTAAAAAAACAACAACATTTTTTTCAGCCTTTTCTTTCATATTCCTCTCAATTTGAGTATGCTGATTTCAAAATTACCAACCATTTCATAATATCTCTTCTCATTGCATCGCAATTAACAGACAGACATGGGTACCCTCTCTCAAATTCAAGAGGCAATTTTTTTGACTTTTAAAAATATCTGACCTCACATAAATTATGTACGGTGGTACATTTAAGACACGTAATAATTTTTTTTAAGATACCAGGAAATATTTATCTCATGAAAACGGAAAATTATCTCGTGAAAACGACATAATATCTCGTGAAAAAGAGATATTATCTCGTGAAACAACATAATATCTCGTGAAAATGACTTATTTTCTCGTTTAAACGACATAATATCTTGTGAAAACGAGATAATATCTCGTTTTAACGAGATATTATCTCGTGAAAACGACATATTATCTAGTGAAAACGAAATATTATCTCGTGAAAACAAAATGATATTTTGTGAAAATGACTTATTATCTCGTGGAAACGAGAAATCTCGTGAAAACGAGGTATAATCTTGTGTGAATTAAAATTTTAGAAAATCATATTATTTCCCAAAATTGATTATTAAAATTTTTCCCCAATTTCACTTATATACTTATTATATATGGATCATGCTTTCTTTCATATCCAAGTAGTTTTCTGCAGCTAGATTTGAGAAACTATTTCTTCTGGTATATTGTATTGTGAGCTATATTAATTAATGTCCCTCTGACAAGACAATGTGCTATCCTGAAATACTTATTATTGCCTTTCCAAATCTATTAAATTTGTCAGTGATTGAGATAGATTACAATAAATATGTTAATATAATATTATATATTATTAAATAAAAGTTGCAATGAGCATGTATACTAAGTTACACATCCATAGTTACATTATAATTATACATTATATTGTGTAACCCTGTGCAATTTCAATCAAAATTTCCCCTATACCTGAGCTTAAGATACAGATCAAGTTTGAGTTTCATTCCTGTTGATCAAATTAAAAAGAGTTATGACCATATTTGCCTTTTTTTTCAAACTGTTTTACATAACATATATTTGCTGAATATCAACGTTGGTTGGGATCTAGTCTCCTTAAGGGGATGAAGGACACATGGTCACATGACTCGATCTGTTTAACTACGTCATAGTCTCCGTTTATATAAGTGCAAAATGTGTAAACCATCAGTTCTTGTATTAATATTTGACAATTTGTTTACTTTGATTACCATCTTATGTATAAAAAATAAAAAGTTGAAACATTCTTGTAAACATTAACAAATTATGAAATTGTTTGATCCACTCCTCTGTTTCCCTAAACTGCGTATCCAACAAGTCGGTGACGTCATACACGATCTGTTAGTACAGCAAGATCATACTCGGTGATTTCAGGGGCGGTATTATTATGTAAAAACAGGTCATAATCAGTATGTGATGAAATATTTTGAGAAATGGGGAACACAGAAATTATTTTTGCATTGCTGAAGACGGAAATCTTATGTAGGTATATCTTATTTCGCTATTTAGCTTACGTGTGACGTCATAGTTGGTTTTTCCCGTACTCGAGAAATGTAAACATGACACGGTTTTGTCATGCTTATGCCTTCTTTCACGAAGTCCTGTGCAATATTGAGGTCAGCTTCACCATTCGAAATTTTTACAGTTAATCAATAATACGAAGGACTTGCATTTCAAGGTAAATTTAAAAATATTGAATGATAGAATTTTTTGTAAATTACGTTTTATGTTGTTTAAGTTGTCTTAAAAAGTACGTAATTTTCCCTATCCAGATGCAGAGTGATAGAAGAAACTCGCTTTTTCGAATTTTAAACCCTGTTCATACTCTGAAATATTTTAAAAGATAAATGTCCACTTACATATTTTTTATAAATGCTTAAAAAATCCCATTGTGGACAGAGTAATGAGTCCGGAAACATGGAGAATTAAAAGTCCCCTTAGATACATGTAGTGTAGGACATAGTATTTGTCAATCAATATCTCAAAAATAAGGCCAGAAACCTAATGATATTTCTGCTTTAAGATATGTGGGACATACTTAATTAGAAATATACAAAATATAAAATAAATTGAATGACAAGTATTTTTTCAGCTCAAGGTCCTTCTTCCCCTTAATGCAACATTTTTTTTTATCTAGGAGCTGTAGTTTTTGTATTCTGGAATTTCTAAATATTTTTTTAATGAGGCCAAACAAAAAAATATGTGTGGTTCCGGTTACACTTCCAAAAAAATTAGGGTAGGTAGACCTGTAGGGATTTTTTTTTTTTTTTTAACAAAATGATTTTCTTAATTTTTTCTAAATAATACCTATCACTGCTTTGCAAATGGCATTTAGATATGGTGTGATAATATACTAGTCAATGTTGGTAGGGGACACCTACATGCTAGCTTGCTTTGGATTTAACACTATTAATCACTATGTTTTGCAAGGAGGCCGTCATTGCTGAAACTAAAACTTAAACTAGAGCCATTGATGGAAATCAGGAAAAATTCCGGAAAAAAATGCCAAAAAAAGTTTAGGGTCGGGGGTATAAAATAGGGAAGGTCGGGTAACCGGAACCACACATATTTTTTTATTTGGCCTGATCTTTTAAACCAGATGAAAGCATTCCTTAATGACATCCTCTCTTGTACACTCTTCATCCATATTTGACAACGAATAGCAAAATACTAAATCAGGTTGTTCAATGTATGTAACAAAATTTAAAGTCGAAGAAATATGTTGTTTTCACGACATAATAAGTCGTTTTCACGAGATATTATGTCGTTTTCAGAAGATAATATGTCATTTTCACGAGATAATATATCGTTTTCCCGAGAAAGTAAGTCGCTTTCACGAGATAATATCTCGTTTTCACAAGATAATATCTCGTATATTTGCGAGGCTTGACAAGCAAATATACACCATTTCAATGAGTTGGATAAAGCAAAAATCAAATCACACAATTTTATATATTCTTTTTATCTCATACAATTTTTGTTTTGAACTTCAACCCGATCGATGATGCTAACATTTATGATGTCGCACTGTTGACAGTGATTTTTCTACACCCAATTTAGGTCCGAATATCGGCCCTTTCCCCTATCAAAAATTACCGATTTTTCCCCCCGTTTCTGTTCCTATTTTCCCAAAGCAAAACTGATGTTGTTTTTGTTATGTTAGATTTTTCATGTACAACTTATCGTAAATGGAATGCTATTGCTCTCGGTCATTCAGACTCTTAAAATAATAGTAAGGAACAGCAGATTACTTTGTGCATTTACAAGACTTGGAAAAACACATGGTCATGTCAAACTTGTTGTGTAAATACATCGTAAGAAAGTGTAATGTGCATGTGAACCGGCAAAACATAGCTTTATTTGTAAATCCAAGTACTAGAAACTCTACAATAAGCATCCCTGATTCCACGAAAATCAAACTGTTTCTACATCCGGCAGATACATCTAGTATTGCAGAGAAATGGCAACAATATGATTAGTTAGGGTAATTAAAAAGCTATAATAATTAGTTTGAAAAATAAATGATATTTGTCATAAATCATGTCAGTTTATTTTATCTTCAATGGCTAATACGAGAAAGATTTTCTCTTATGTCTACTATTATGGGGAAAAAAAATGGAAATATAGGTTGGTCACAATTGATAACAACTTTCAAAGATTAAAAAAAAAAGGTTAAGAATTTAGAACTGTGTCTAATTTGTTATTTTTTAGCAAATAAATTGAATAAATGATGTCACATTTACTTATATACCAGTATTTTATTTTACCTGCCAATTAAGTTTAAATTTCAATCTTTTTGATTTTTCCCAATTTGATACAAATGTCGATGATTTTTCCAAATTGTAAAGGCCCAGGCCCCTTTTAAAAAATGTAGAAAAATCAGAGGTTGACGTTGACATGCAGAAAGAATATTTGTAGATCTGACAAGACTGTCTTGGAATCTTTTAAAAACATAAGTGACAATCTTTTGGAGATTTATTTCATACAAAACTTTTTTTCTGGAAGTAAGGACTAAGGAATCATGATTCGTCCTCTGAAATCATTCTGTGTACGGCAGTGCTAGGCTACTTGTAGATGCATGATAAGTTATATAGTTAGTATAAGGTAAGAAAGCATTGTTGAAAGTAGCTAGACTTTCCTGCATGGTTGAAGGAATATTCCAACTACAACTTAACTGCTAGGTCTAATGTTTCCTATGAGAGCGATTGTGAGTGTGTGTGTGTGTAGTCAGTACATTGATAAATTTTGACATTTCACTGAAGTGTAATGAGTTTTTCTTGTTTTTAACGAACATTTTTGCTCATTAGCATTCATTTGATAACACAGAACTTTCACAATTAGAAGTTTCAATAAATTTACATCTTGAAGCGAGGCCAATTGATTGTGTCGAAATCGGAAGTGCTATTGATATGGCCAAAATAAAATTATTGTTTGTTTGGAATTGCCTCCCGCCTCATTGAAATGACCCCTCCTGGAAAAATTTTATTGCCAAAATATAAGAAGATTTTTTTTATTCAATCAATTCTTGGCTTGTTACCACATGTGCAACCCAATCACTTAATAAGTGTAGGATCTAAGCAAAATGGGGTTCCTGGTTGATGGGAGATACTCTTTACTAAAAGGCAGAAAATAATGTGTTCATTCCTTGTTGAGATTTTTAACATCAATTTTTAATTAAACTTTAATTTTGAAAAAAAATAAAATAATTTCCCTCCCTCCCTCCTGGGTCTGAAACCTCCCAGGTCAAACAAACAATTTTTAGCTCACCAGAGCAGAAGGCTCAAGTGAGCTTTTCTGACCGGCGTCTGTCTGTCTGTAAACTTTTAACATTTTCGACTTCTTCTCAAGAACCACTGGGCCAATTTCAACAAAACTTGCAACAAAGTATCCTTTGGTGAAGGGGATTCAGGTTTGTTCAAATGAAGGGCCACACCCTCTTTCAAGGGGAGATAATAAAGAATTAGTGAAAATTTAATAGCATCTTTTAAAAATCTTCTTCTCAAGAACCACTGGGCCAGGAAAGATGAAACTCATGTGGAAACACCCTCAGGTAGTGTAGATTCAAGTTTGTTCAAATCATGACCCCCGGGGGTAGGGCGGGGCCACAATGGAGGATCAAAGTTTTACATAGAAATATATAGGAAAAATCTTTAAAAATCTTCTTCTCAAGAACAGCAAAGCCATGATGATTCATAGTTATATGGAAGCATCCTCAGGTAGTGTAGATTCAAGTTTGTTCTAATCATGACCCCTTTGGGTAGGGTGGGGCCACAATGGAGGATCAAAGTTTTACATAGAAATATATAGGAAAAACCTTTAATAATCTTCTTCTCAAGAACAGCAAAGCCATGATGAGTCAAATTTATATGGAAGCATGCTCAGGTAGTGTAGATTCAAATTTATTCAAATCATGACCCCCGGGGGTAGGGTGGGGCCACTATGGAGGATTAAAGTTTAACATATAAATATATAGGAAAAATTTTAAAAATCTTCTTCTCAGGAACAGCAAAGCCCTGATTAGTCATATTTATATGGAAGCATGCTCAGGTAGTGTAGATTCTACTTTGTTCAAATCATGACCCCCGGGGGTAGGATGGGGCCACAATGGAGGATCAAAGTTATAAATAGAAATATTTAGGAAAATATCTACCTCTGAGTAGTATCCACCACACGTATGAGATAAGTAAGATATATGTACTGATTGTTCTTTATCCCTTACATTGATAAAAAGATTTTTAAAATTGTGTAATTAATATAATTTGAGACTATAAAAATCTACATTGATCATACTTTTTAGAATCACTATCGTCTCTTTATATCTCACCTTTTTAGGTCACCTGAGTCACTCGGGTGACCTATTGCTATCCGTTTTTGTCCGTCGGTGTGCATCGTGCGATGTGCGTTAGCATTTGAACATTTTTAGCTTCTTCTCTGAAACCGCTCAACCAATTTCAACCAAATTTGGCATTTAGCATCTATGGGTGAAGGGGAACAAAAATTATGAATTTCATGGTCCCTGCCCCCCTGGGGCCTGAGGGGTGGGGCTAAAACCACCAAAATTAATGCAATCTTTAAAATCTTCTTCTTTACTGCTGGACATCTAGCAGTCAAACTGTTGGCATGATTGTAATAAGCATTGAGCCCTCTACCAAAATTTTGAAATTCATGGCCCCAGGGTCAGGGGTTCTGGTGCTAGGGCGGGGCTATATAGATCATATAGTGAAACTGCATTATTTCTTTGAAAATCTTCTTCTCAGCTCCTGGGTATTAAATAAACTAACTAAGTAGATCTATATAGTTATGGTGAGTAAGAGTGTCTCTTCCAAAATTGTGAAATTCATGGCCCCAGGGGCAGGGGTTCTGGTGTTAGGGTGGGGCTCTATTGATTATATAGTGAAAATGCATTAGTTCTTTGAAAATCTTCTCTGCTCCTGGGTATTAAATAAAGTAACTAAGTATATAGTTATGATATACAAGAGTGTGCCTCTTCCAAAATTGTGAATTTCATGGCCCCAGGGTCAGGGGTTCTGGTGTTAGGGCGGGGCTTTATTGATTATATAGTGAAAATGGATTAATTCTTTGAAAATCTTCTTCTCTGCTCCTGGGTATTAAATACAGTAACTAAGTACATAGTTATGATGAGCAAGAGTGCCTCTTCCAAAATTGTAAATTTCATGGCCCCAGGGTCAGGGGTTCTGGTGTTAGGGCAGGGCTCTATTTATTATATAGTGAAAATGCATTAATTCATTGAAAATCTTCTTCTCTGCTTCTGGGTATTAAATTAACTAAGTACATAGTTAGGATGAGCAAGAGTTCCTCTTCCAAAATTGTGAATTTCATGGCCCCTGGGTGAGAGGTTCTGGTGTTAGGATGGGGCTCTATTGATGATATAGTGAAAATGCATTAATTCTTTGAAAATCTTCTTCTCTATTCCTGGGTATTATTTAAACAAACTAAGTACATTGTTATGATAAGCAAGGATGCCTCTTCAAAGTTGTGAAATTCATGGCCCTGGGGACAGGAGTTCTGGTGCTAGGTTGGGGCTATATAGATCCTATAGTGAAGGTGAATTATTTTTAGCTCACCTGAGCCGAAGGCTCAAGTGAGCTTTTCTGATCACATTTTGTCTGTCGTCCGTCCATCCGTCTGTCTGTCCCTCTGTCTGTCTAGCTGTCCGTCCGTCTGTAAACTTTTCACATTTTTGACTTCTTCTCAAGAACCACTGGGCCAATTTTGACCAAACTTGGTACAAAGCATCCTTGGGTGAAGGGGAATTTAAATTGTTAAAATGAAGGGCCAAGTCCCCTCACAAGCTGAGATAATCAAGAGAAGACAAAAATAGGGTGGGGTCATTAAAAAATCTTCTTCTCAAGAACCACAGGGCCAGTAAAGCTGAAACTTATATGGAAGCATCCTGGGGTAGTGTAGATTCTAAATTGTTCAAATCATGACCCCCGGGGGTAGGGCGGGGCCACAATGTGGAATCAATGTTTTACATAGAAATATATAGGAAAAATCTTTAAAAATCTTCTTCTCAAGAACCACTGGGCCAGAAAAGCTGAAACTTATGTGGAAGCATCCTGGGATAGTGTAGATTTTAAATTGTTAAAATCATGACCCCAGGGGGTAGGGCGGGGCCACAATAGGGAATCCAAGTTTTACATTGAAATATATAGGAAAAATCTATAAAAATCTTCTTCTCAAGAACCACAGAGCCAAAAAAGCTGAAACTTATGTGGAAGCATCCTGGGATAGTGTAGATTTTAAATTGTTCAAATCATGACCCCCGGGGGTAGGGCGGGGCCACAATAGGGAATCCAAGTTTTACATTGAAATATATAGGAAAAATCTTCTTCTCAAGAACCACTTGGCCAGAAAAGCTGAAACTTATGTGGAAGCATCCTGGGATAGTGTAGATTCTAAATTTTTAAAATCATGACCCCCGGGGGTAGGGCGGGGCCACAATAGGGAATCCAAGTTTTACATTGAAATATATAAGAAAAATCTTGAAAAATCTTCTTCTCAAGAACCATTAGGCAAGAAAAGCTGAAACTTATGTTGAAGCATCCAGGGATAGTGTAGATTTTAAATTGTTCAAATCATGACCCCCGGGGGTAGGGCGGGGCCACAATAGGGAATCCAAGTTTTACATTGAAATATATAGGAAAAATCTTCTTCTCAAGAACCACTTGGCCAGAAAAGCTGAAACTTATGTGGAAGCATCCTGGGATAGTGTAGATTCTAAATTTTTAAAATCATGACCCCCGGGGGTAGGGCGGGGCCACAATAGGGAATCCAAGTTTTACATTGAAATATATAAGAAAAATCTTGAAAAATCTTCTTCTCAAGAACCATTAGGCAAGAAAAGCTGAAACTTATGTGGAAGTATCCTGGGGTAGTGTAGATTCTAAATTGCTCAAATTATGACCCCCGGGGTAGGGCGGGGCCACAATAGGGAATCCAAGTTTTACATTGAAATAAATAGGAAAAATCTATAAAAATCTTCTCAAGAACCATTAGGCAAGAAAAGCTGAAACTTATGTGGAAGTATCCAGGGGTAGTGTAGATTCTAAATTGTTCAAATCATGACCCCCGGGGATAGGGCGGGGCCACAATAGGGAATCCATGTTTTACATTGAAATATGTAAGAAAAATCTTGAAAAATTTTCTTCACAAGAACAACTGGGCCAGAAAAGGTGAAACTTATGTGGAAGCATCCTGGGGTAGTGTTGATGCTAAATTGTTAAAATCATGACCCTCGGGGTAGGGCGGGGCCACAATAGGGAATCCAAGTTTTACATTGAAATATATAGGAAAAATCTTCTTCTCAAGAACAACTGGGCCAGAAAAACTGAAACTTATGTGGAAGCATTCTGGGATAGTGTAGATTTTTAATTGTTAAAATCATGACCCCCGGGGGTAGGGCAGGGCCACAATAAGTATTAGAAGGGGGTAAATCTGGTAAAGAACAGCATGGCCAAAGTTACTCAGGTGAGCAATGTGGTCCATGGGCCTCTTGTTTTGAAAATCTTCTTCTCTGCCCCTGGGTATTGTTTAAACAAACTAAGTACATTGTTATGATACGCAAGGATGCCTCTTCCAAAATTGTGAATTTTATGACACCAGCTTTAAGGGTTCTGGTGAAGGGGGGGGGGGGGGGGCGGGGGGGGGGGGTTCTATTGATTATAAAGTGAAAAAGCAAAATTTCTTTGAAAATATTCTTTTCTGCTTCTGGTTAAAAAAGCAAAGAAGCTAAGTGTATAGTTATGATGAGCAAGAGTGCTTCTTCCAGAGTAGTGAATTTCATGACCCCTGGGTCAGATGTGCTGGTGAGAGGGTGGGGCTCTTGATAATATAATGAAAATGCATTAATTCTATTAAATAATTCTGTTTGCTCCTTAGTGTTAAGCAGATAAACAAAGTGATTAGTTATGATGAGCAAACTTATGGTCCCAGGGTCAGAAGCTCTGATGTTTTTTTTTTGGGGGGGGGGGGGTGGAGCTCTATTTATATAGTGAATCTGTAGTAAAAATGCATTATTTCTTTAAAAATCTTCTTGGCACCTGTGCATCTCTGAGGCAAACAGAGTAAAAGTTTTTATAAGGAAGGGAATTTTTACCAGATTTTTGAACATCTGGACCATTTGGTCAAGTGTTCGGTCCTGGCCAGGGCTCTATTAGTTTGTATTCTACTGAGAGGAGTTATTCCCCTTTGCCATTTACTTTTGATAATTTATCACTGTAAATAATGTACTTGAAAGGTAAATAGAATAAGAGAATTATGCAAAAACTTACAAAAAGTACTTTTATAGTTTTAATTATCAGATAGACTTGTAAGTAGTAGATAAATGAAAATGAGACAAAAATAACTTGTCTTATTAAATATTCATCAAGGACCAAGAGAGGCCAATGTAAGAGATTTCAACATGGGATTAAAATAGTACAGAAGCATTGATAATTTGTTAATATACTGTATGGTAATAGTGATAAATGGGGAACAGATTAGAACCAAATTTATGAACTGTTAGTGAATATTAAGACCAATTATTTTGTTGATCATGATCACCCTATTTTTCTTGCTTTTGGGCAACAAAGCTTTACCTTTCAGTTCATTTTATACTCTATGCATCCTTTAAATTGTTGTATTATACTCAGGTGACCATTAAAGCCCTTGGGCCTCTTGTTTACTTTTTATTATTTAATATTTTATTTATCTATATAGGCTAGCGCAAATTAATTTATTATGATAAAGCTGCAGCCTTTACATAACTGACCATGGTCTCTTCATCACGGGAATCGGACATAATTCAATTTTCAAGACAGTGTAAGAGATATCAGATAAACAGAATTGTCGTTCTTTATAACTTGCAAGATAATGCCATTAAAGAACAGAATGAAATGTTTTCATATGTTTGTAAAATAAATATAATATATTTTCCGAAGATAACAACAGGAAAACTCACTGATCCAGAAATATCGGCGATTTAATGCATTACTGTTAGTATACACATTAGAGTTATCGTTCATGTTTGTTCAACCATACTGGGCGAAAAATAAAATTTACATTATTCCCCGAGCATATACTTATTACCTTAGTATTTAAGGATATATGCAACGTACCTTAATTAATGATAATTTTTCAAGATATTTCTTAATTATGTTCCCCAAACGAAGTTTGGGAACATATTGTTTTTACTCTGTTTCTTATTATTAGGTCTTCCGTTTTCAACGGAAGACCTATAGTGATTCTACTGTTTCTTATTATTATTCTTATTCTTATTTTTTTGACTTTCTAATTTTGTGCACGCGATTTCTCAAAGACTGTTGGATGGATTTACATGAAATTTTCAGGAAAAGTGTGTGGTAACATGAACTTGATCTATCTGAGAGATTTTTTGGAAATTCCCTTCCGGTGCCAAGTTACAGACCATTTTCTGATTTCAAAATGACATTTTGTCCGCGGATAATCTCAAGAACGACAGGAGATATCAATGTGAAACTTTCAGGGATTATAGTTCTTGGTAGGTACTAGCCGGGTCGCTCCTTTTCGTTCGTCGTCGGCACTTCCGGTTGCTTACGGAAGTGATCAAAGAAATCGTTAAATTTCAACTTTCCTTTTTTAAATCAATACTTACATCACATTATTGCATCTCTTTTGTAGTTTCGAAATATGTTGGTCCCACCGGAAACAAAAACGTCAACTTCCGGTTATAAGAGAAAAACTACATAATTTGAGTATTTTTCTTTCCCATTAATATCTTTTGTAGATAAAGTATTTGAAATGAATTTTAGATATGTTATTCAGACTCAAAATGTCTAGAGCAACGTTAAATATCTTTGTAAAATTCACTTCCGGTCGCGTGTTTTCCTGTCCTCAAAATGAGAAGTTGTCTCAGCAAGATCTCGGAAACGGTAAGAGATTATGACACCAAACTTATATGAGCAACAGATCTTAGTATGTAGGCAAAACCATTCCGGTTCAGAGCGTCAGCAGTCACTTCCGGTCGTCACAGGAAGTGATCAAAGAAATCGAAAATTTCAACTTTTCTTTTTTTAATTAAGAATTGCATCACTTTATTGCATCTTTTTCGCAGATTCGAAAGATGTTCGTCCCACTGGAAACAAAAACGACAACTTCCGGTTAGAAGAGAAAACTAAATAATTTGAGTTTTTTAATTTCCCGTAAATATTCTTTATAGATTAAGTATTTGAAATGAATTTTAAATGTGCTATTCAGAGTGCAAATGTCTAGAGTAACCTTAAATATTTTTTTCAAAAACTTCACTTCCGGTCGCGTGTTTTCCTGTCCTCAAAATGAGAAGTTGTCTGAGCGAGATCTCAAAAACAGGTAAAAAATTAAAACACCAAAATTTTAAGAGTAATGGACGTTGAGGGGTAGGTGAAACCGTTTGGGTTAAACGCGTCAGTCGTCACTTCCGCTTCTCACAGGAAGAAGAAATCAAAAATTTTAACTTTTCTTTTATAAATAAAAACTTACATGACTTTATTGCATCTCTTTTGTTGTTTTGAAATATGTTAGATTCCATCGGAAACAAAAACGTCAACTTCCGGTTTTAGGAGATAAACTACGTTATTCTTATATTTAACTTTCTCATAAATATCGCTTATCAATGAAGTACCTGAAATGATTTTATGCATATTGTAGATACTGCAAATGTCTAGAGAACAGTCAGAGATTTTTTTTTTTATAAAATTCACTTCCGGTTGTGTGTTTACCTGTTCTCAAAATTAGAATTTAGTCCCACAATATTGTTCGGCAACAGTGAACGACTGAGGACTAAAACTTTCAGGACTGATATTCAGTCATCAGTTGATTTGAATCGTGAGAAAATCTTGCATCGCCGTTACTTCCGGTCGTGAAAGGAAGTGATTTAAAAAAGTGAATGGTTAATGGTTAGCATGTTGGATTTTCACGCTGACGATTAGGGTTGAATCTCCAGAGTGTCTGAATTTCTTTTATCATTTTTTCAGCTTGAATTTTCGTTTTTATTTTCAGAATCGGACGGAAGACCTCTCATTGCTCGCAATGAGTTTCTAGTTATTATTATTATTATTATTATTATTCTTTTTTTCTACTTTCTTCTCCGGTACTTTTTTGTCCGGGAGTGTTCTCATAGAACCACTCATCCGATTGACATGAAACCTTTTTAGGGTTAATAGGCATGTTGTGAAGGTGTTCGGAACGAAGGTCATTTTGTGCGCACATGCATGCACGTGCGCGCGCGTGCGATGAGTGAAATGACTGATATACTTGATGAAGCCGTAACTTTTATATTTCTTGATGAATTGCTTTGAAACTCAAAGTATAAAGATATATTAGTAGTCTAGACAAGATAACATGGTCAAATTAGCGTGAACTCACGCGCATGCACGTGCGCTCTTCTCTGATTGGCTGGTACAAAAATCTCAATAATTTCCTTGTTTTTTGACAAAATACTTTGAAATTTTGAATATAAGTATATATTATGAAGTGCTACAACATGTTATATAGGAAATTTCTTGAAAACACGCGCATGCAGGTGTGCTGCAATCTGATTGGTTGAAACTTTAAATGTCTATAACTCCCTTGGTTTTCAACAAAACAGAATGAAATTTACGACATGGATAGGCACATAGAGCCCCCACATTATGATACTATCAAAATTGAATGCAAGGCCATGCATGCGCTTGTGCTGAATTCTGATTGGCTAATACCTAAAGGGTTACATCTCTTTTATTTTTCAATGAGATCCTTTAATATTTAACACAAATGTATGTATTGTGAGACACTATAAGAAAATTAATGTGAAAAATGTAGAAAACATGTGCAAGCACATGCGCTGAAATTTGATTGGCTAATACCCATATGGCTATATCTGAGTAGTTTCCAATGAAATACCCTTAAAAATAAAGTGTCCATCTATATTACTAAAGTATTGTCTAATTTATTTAAGCTTGTAGGGAATGGAGCATCATAAGGGATTGGGGAGTCGTTTGGGGAACATCTGTAACGGTTCCCGTTACAATTAGCACTAGTTTAAGATTAAAGTGCCATCAGGTGTCTGTAGACAAAAAATCAGCATGTATTACCAGGGGTTTTGAAAAGATATCAATTGATGAAAATTCTTGTATAATTCAAAGAAAAATATACAAAAATTACTAAACATATATACTAGATGTTTTGTTATGCCCTGCCATGAATATGGCCGGGGCATATAGTGTTTGTCATGTCCGTCTTCCGTCCTTCCGTTTGTCTTTCCGTCACACTTTGCATTTAGCTCTGTTCAAAGCTCAGTTTCAAAGAAACTATCAAAGATATTTTTATCAAACTTTTATCATATGCTGATAGATATTGATGAGAGCTTTGCAACTGCATCAACATTTTTTTACCTTGACCTTTCATTTGACCTTGACCTCACTTTTCCTAAATTAGTGTTTAGCTCAGTTTTAAAGATACCATTTAAGATAGTGTAATCAAACTTTATATGTTGATACATACTGATGTAAGCTATTCAACTGCATTAACATTTTTTGACCTTGACCATTCCTTTGACCTTGACCTCAGTTTTCTTAAATTAGTGTTTAGCTCAGTTTTAATGAAATCATTCAAGATATTTTTATCAAACTTCATATGCTGATACATACTGATGAGAGCTTTTCAACTGCTTCAATATTTTTTTACCTTGACTTTTCCTTTGACCTTGACCTTACTTTTCTTAAAAAAATGTTTAGCTCAGTTTTAAAGATACCATTCAATACAGTGTTATCAAACTTCATATGTTTGTACATACTGATAAGAGCTATTCAACTGCATCAACATTTTTGACCTTGACCATTCCTTTGACCTTGACCTCACTTTTCTTAAATTAGTGTCAAACTTCATATGCTGATAAATACTGATGTAAGCTATTCAAATGCATCATTTTTTTTTTTACCTTGACCTTTCCTTTGACCTTAACTTTATTTATTTTAAATTAGTGTTTAGCTCAGTTTTAAATAAACCATTCAAAATATTTTTATCAAACTGAGATTATATAAAAGATCTAATTTTTAAATTTTGTTAAACTGTAAAAATATGAATAATTATTTTTTTAAAAAATTGATCAGGATCAGTCTCGCGAATAATGGGGGTATGGATATTTATACTGATCAATTTGTGCACAAAATTTACAAGTATTTTAAAAATGCAATTACTGAGGAAAACTGTATCAGCACCGTAACTTTAGAGTGCATGTACAGTGTATATGCATACTCATAATGTCGGTATGTTTTGGGTGAATTTTTTTTTTTTAAAATAACCTTGTTAAAGCAGAATTACGATGATATCGTCATAAACTCGGGTATTCCATATTTATATCGTTTTTAATCAATTTTCTTGTTTCAGATTGTAGAGAGCGAGCATTCAAAGACACCGACATTTTTCATTAATCCACATTCATCATGAACTTAAATTTCCCCTTGTTTATTTGAAAAGAAGGGGAGGTTACTCGTAAGCTGAGTATTTTCCCCAAATTTTTATTTTACATAATTTTATGGGCCTGTTAACATTTTTTTTATTGTAGGAAGCTTTAGGTGACTCAATGTAATTAAATTAATATGCTATGCTTACTTCTAAATTGTACAATTTCACTGGGAATAAAAGACCACATTTTCATAATACACTTCAATAACAGCATGTATCATTTCCTTTTGTCACATATCATGTATGTATCAAACAGGAATAAGATGATTTTTTGTTCCTAAAGTGGAGGGGGAAATCTTGATTTCTATGAAGTATTCACATACATGTTAGCCTACTCAGACCTCAAAAGAGATAGCAATGCACGCATTGTTTTAATTACGCAACGATTTAAGAAGATATATATGTAAGTAATGCCTAAATTGACTACTGCCATAATTAAACTTGTATATCAACTGCAATGATGAAGACAAAAACACCTTTAACATAAATTATGTCTATAAATATAGATATTTTTCATGCTCATTACTTTGGCTTTGAATGGCAGCTTAATTTAGCTTTTTGAAGAGTGATCTTAGTTGATATAGCCTGGAAGCATGATTCTGAATGTTCATTCAGTTGTCAAATACAGCGAATGGTGACATTATTTAGCCTAATTCAGATCTAGAACTAGTTCTTATCTTTCGTTAAAAAAAATGGATTTCCCACAATCACCGAAAACGAAAGAAGAGATGCAAATAAAGTTTTATAAATGAATGCTGATTCCCTTTTTAGCTCACCTCGACAAAGTCGAGATGAGCTTATGCTATACTGTCCGCGTTAGCGTCGGCGTCCCGGTTAAAGTTTTAGGAGCAAGTCCATTCCCAAGTAACTATAAGCCGTACTGGGACCAAACTTGCATGGATGATGCATCTAGGGATGGACACTACCACACTTGCTTCGGATGCTGGATCTGACCTAGATTTCCCAGATGAGTGACCAGGTTAAAGTTTTTGGAGCAGGTCCATATGCAAGTAACTATTAGCCCTACCTGGACCAAACTTGCATGGATGATGGATCTAGGGACGGACACTACCACACTTGCTTCGGATGCTGGATCCGACCTAGATTTTCCAGTTGAGTGACTAGGTTAAAGTTTTTGGAGCAGGTCCATTCCCAAGTAACTATAAGCTCTACCTTGAACAAACTTGCATGGATGATGCATCTAGGGATGGACACTACCACACTTGCTCCGGATGCTGGATTCGACCTAGATTTTCCACATGAGTGAATTTTAGCCATATTTTAACCAAATTAGCATGGATGATGTAGCTAGGGATGGTCACTTCCAGACTTGCTTACGATTCTGAATCTGACCTACATTTTCCAGATGAGTGACCAGGATAATTTTTTTGGAGTAGCTATATAACATTATGGCCTGTTATGATTAAACTTGCATAGATGGTGCATCTAAGGATGAAAACTTCCAGACTTACTTTGGATGTTGGAACTGACCAAAATTTTCTTGATTAGTAAACAGGATAAACGTTTTTTGAACAGGTCTATTTCCAAGTAACTATAAGTCGTACTTAAACCAAACTTCCATGGACATTGATCTTGGGATGTCCACTAAATAAAAAAAAATATGTGAAATTTGCCTTACTTAAAGATAACATTCGTGGAGGTGAGCTTCGTAATCATTGATTACCTATGTTTTACTTTACTGAACGATGACAAAAGTTTTCACCCACTTCTGAAATACTATATCTCCCTTTTTCTTGGCGGGGATGTCGACGAAATTTATCGTGACCAGTGTAATCACGGAGATTGGTGCACCTGTCATTGTCAAACACGTGCTTGAAATCTGTGTAAACATCGGATAAAAAAAAGCGTTTGAATGCTCCCAGTTCAAATCACGCTATTTCTAACGAGATTTTATGACGAGTGACCTTAAAAATGGCTACCCAAGCGAACCAAAAAATGAAAAATGGATTTTGTAGAAAAATGGTAGATTTACGAATAAAAGCGGTAGGCGGGAGATGGAGTAAAAAAAAGCGGTAGACTTCCGCCGGTACAGAGTTAACAAGTATGGGTATTCATTAGGATCATCCTACAATGAAAAGCTCTCGTTTTCAGTTGCTGTGCTTAATTAACGACTCGCTCAAACAGAGTCGACTGCACTGTACAATCACAGTGCTCATCTGAAAACATCATCACATCTATCTTGAAGATCTTGAAGATTGACCTATTTTTCAAACAAAAAAAAATATTTGATTTTTAACTTTTGATTGAGAAAAGATAGGGCTTTCATATTTGAAATGTGCCTGTGACAAGACGTTTCCGAACATGTTCTGATTTTTGACCTCTTGATCTTGACCTTGTGTTTGACCTAATTTTCAAAAAATTTTGCTTTGGCGATTACTTTTGAATGAGATATGATAAGGCATTCATATTTGACAAGTGCATTACCTGTGTCAACATGTTTCTGAATGTGCAGTAATATTTGACAGCGTGACCTTGACCTTCAAGTTTGACCCAATTTCAAACATTTTATCAGTGTTGCTAACTTTTGAAGGAGCGAAGATAGGGCATTTATATTTCGTACGTGCATTACCTGTGACAGGCATTTCCAAATGTGCTATGATTTTTAACCCCATGACACTGACCTTGAAGTTTAATCTAATTTTCAAGAATTTTAACATTGCTGATAATTTTTGATCGAGAGAACATATGGCATTTACATTTGACATGTGCATTACCTGTTTCAAGACCTTTCCGATTGTATACTCTGGTTTTTGACCTCATGGCCTTAACTTTAACCAGAGTTATTAAAAGTATATACTGAAGCAAATATAGATGACTTTGGAACACCCCCCCCCCCTCCCCCCAGAAAACGTGGACCCTACCATCACCACCACGAAATACAGTAGGTGTTGCACGTTTGGGAAGGGATTTTATTAATTATTATTATTTGTTTGTTTGTTTGTTTGTCAAGAAATTTTTGGGTTAGAATTTTTTTTAACTGGGAAGGACCCCTCCTGGAAAAAAATTCCTGGATCCGCGCCTGCTACTTATCAAAATTTAACCCTGACCATAACCCTTATGCTCCAGAAGAGACAAGGCTTTTATATTTTTTTCACATGTCCATTACTTGTGAGAAGACTTCTCGGATTGTGTTATAATAATTGACCTCACGACCTTGATTTTGAAGTTTGATGTAGTTTTGAGAAGCTATAGTCTTCGCCATAACTGTTATTAATTCAATAATTTATGTCTTGTTTGGTATGAGACAAAGCGGGACACATACAAGATAGTTACAAAATTCCATAAATAATGGCATCACATCCACTAGGACACCGAAATTGGGGAACCACAATTGTTTGAATTTGCTTGTTATACCTTATGCATAGGCTTAATATCTAATACATGTCTTTATATTGTTGACTTATGGCGTACAAATCAAGTTTAAATTTTTTTGTCAATCCATTTTCACAAAAATGTAGCGACTGTACATGCTTATCGTTCTCAAGCCACTGCTTTTGTGTCGACTCTGTTTCCACAAATAGAATGGGCACATGTTTTGCAACAGTGATGACTGTCTTTACCTTAATTTAGATCGTTTGACAGAAAACTAATCAGTGGATAGAAAATTTAAATTAAATGTAATGGTGTCATCAAATAGCATACATGTACAGTGATCATCTAGTCGGCATCTTCTCACAATCCTAAATTATGAAATATAAGGTGTCAGTGATTTGACTGCTTGAAATTCTTTTCTTTTTTTCAGGTAACAAAATTCTGCAAAAAAATGGAGAAATGCAAAAGCTTTTATGAAAAGCATGAAGGATGTGTAGGCGGAGCATTTGAAAAATTTGGTGGTTTTGTCTCGAGGCATCCAATAAAAATACTCATTATTTGCATAGTTGTAAATCTTGCTCTTTTGATTGGTATAAAAAATTTATCTGTTGAAAATGATATTGAGATTTTGTACACACCAGAGAACAGTCAGGCATTCAAAGACCGAGATTTTTTGAAAAATGTCTATTCTGATCCAACAACAAGTAATTTCCAGTCTTATCAACTAGCGACATATGGGAGATATGCAGACATTATGATTATTTCAAGGGATAAATTAAATATTATGAACCAAACTTTTATTGATGAAATGAATAATGTTGATAGATACATCCAAACTTCAATAAATTTTACGGATGTGAGTGGCTTGTCTTACAAATACCCTGAAATATGTGCATTGGACAATACTGGATGCCACATTCGTGGTAGCACCATTCTGAAGGCAAATTTCCAGAAAGAGTTTGTCTCTGGAAATGTATCTTTTCCCTATTTCAACTCTCACCTGATTTCTTCTCATTTTGCAAAGGCTGAAGATAAAGATGGAAAACTTGTATCAACAATTGGGGTAAAATTGCGATATTACCTCAGACAAAATACATCAGTGTCTAAAAAGTGGGAAAGAACATATTTAAAATGCATTTCTCAATTGAAAACGAACAACACCGACATAGCTTTTGCAACTTCAGATTCACTAGGAAGAGAACTTAACAAAAATGTAAATGGTGATGTGAAGTATTTCATTATAACATTTACATTGATGATGACTTACGCTTGTCTGGCTTCAGGATCATCGAAATTGAATAACATTGGAAACAGAGCAAATTTAGGAATAGCAGGAGTGATAACCCCAGTCTTAGGGATTGGGTCTGCTCTTGGATTTCTAAGTGCAGTCGGAGTCAAATTTACAAGTATTGTCGGTGTAATGCCGTTTTTAATCGTTGGTAGGTATAAGCTGCTATATTTATAAACATACCACAATAGTATTGCAATAATTTTCCAGTTTCCTACTATTTGAAGTGTTTTGGGGTTTATTATAGAGGAAGTATCTACGAAATCTATTACAAAAATATGTACAGTATTTATGTATATTTTTTTTTTTACAGGAATAGGCATTGATGACATGTTTATATTGATGTCTGGGATGGCAGATGCACCACCACTGAAAACTGCATCAGTAGAGAAAAGGATGGAATACATGTTGAAAAAATCTGGAATAACCATTACAATTACATCCATAACAGACCTGCTGGCGTTTTTAATTGGTGCAACTTCTGTCTTCATTAGCATTAGAAATTTCTGTATTTATACAGGTAATTATGGTCCAAAGCACCCCCCAAAAATTAAGTTTTATTTGCAAAATAATTCATTGAGTAACGTCTAATTTTTTTGCAGGTGTTGCTGTATTGTTCTGCTATCTCAATCAATTATTTTTCTTTTCCCCGGCAATTTGCCTGAATGAGATTAGGACGAAACAAAAGAGACATTACTGTTTGTGTTGTTTAAAATTAAATTCGGAAGAAACAGATGGGGATGAGCAGAAAAAGAATTGTTCCTCTGGTAGCATCCCGGAGAAACGAGAGGATGTGGAGAGTTTCCTGGAAAAATATCCGAAACAAATTGCTATCAAATTATTATCATATAGTGCAGGAAAAATTGCCATATGCATTTCATTTGCAATATATTTAAGCTTGTCTATTTACGGGACAGTAAATTTTGAGCAAGGTTTGAGTACGTTTAATTTAGTTGCGGAAGATTCTTATTTTCATAAGTACAGCAAATGGGAGGAAGAGTATTTCAGAGCTGATCCACCAATAACATTGTGTATAAAACAGGAAGAAAATTATTCACTTAAATCAACCCAAAACATTATTATGAATATATTGGCCAAAGCTAAGAAATGTTCGGGTATAGATGGAAACTTTGAAATTAATTGGCTAAAACAATATCAGCTATCTCCCTTTTATAGTAATAAATCTGAGTCACAATTTGTAAATGGTCTGCGTACATTTTTAAGCTATGCAAAAATATTTTCAAATGATATAGTTTTTGATGCAAGTGGAACTAAAATTCTGTCTTCAAAATTTTATTTAAAAGCCAAGGATTTAAAAACTACTGATTCTCGAGGGTCTTTAATGCTTCAACTCCGAGCGATATCAAAGAATGGTAGAATCTCCTGTTTTTTCTATGCGCCAGCTTTTATTTTTTATGAACAGTACGTCCAGATAATGCCAAGTACTTTAAAAACTGTGGGCATAGCCATTGTTGCCATGTTGGTTGTAACATCCTTGCTAATGCCAAAACCTATAATTGTAATCATTGTAGCTCTAAATCTAATCAGCATTCTCCTTGGTGTTGTTGGTTTCATGTACTACTGGAATCTTACATTGAGTTCAATCACAATGATCCATCTCGTTATGAGTGTTGGATTTTCAGTGGATTTTAGTGTACATGTTTCTCATGCATTTTTATCTGTCCGACTGGAGGAGGATGTAATTAAAAAAGCTCTTGATAAGTCTGGAGGACCTGTAATTAATGCGGCTTTGTCGTCTTTGCTTGGAATCTCAATGTTAGCTTTTTCCAACAGCTACGTGTTTGTCTCTTTTGGAAAAGTTATGTTTCTAGTTGTTATTATAGGATTACTTCATGCAGTTTTTTTTCTGCCCCTTGTTTTATACATAATAACCATTTCAGGTAGTAAAACACAACATTCTTCAAAAAAAGTAGATGAAATGGAATGTGAAGCATTTAAAAAGAATGAAAAAGTATAAATAAGGGTAAGATTTAAAATTTAAAAGGTAAATGTGGTGCCCATCCTAATTTGTAATCGTGCAAAAGTATATACAGGAAGAATTATTTTTACACAAATGCTTGTAGAATTTTAGCAACTTTTGCTCTATGCCATGTAAAAATTAGTTGAATGAAGATTATGTCCGTTTTTTAGCTCTACTGATCAGAGACCAGAAGAGCATATGCGATAGTAGTATGTCCGTCGTCCGTCCGTCTATCTGTATCAATTTTTCGAAATGCTACTCGTCCTACAGTTTTGGTCTGATTCCAATATAACTTGGCACACAAGTAGGCTACACATGAATTCAATATATTGTTTTTTTATTTCGATAAACGGTTTTACCATGGTTACTAAGAATAGAAATTTCTGTAAAATATCTCAGAAGACTTCCTCTACAGTTTTAGTCTGATTGCAATAAATCTTGCTACAAAAAGAGACTTGACCAAGGATCATTATTCTGTTTATTGCTGTTCCAAAGTTTGGAGTCCTATGCTACTTTTTCTCTTCCTTTATGATAAGTACAAACCAGTAGAGCTACAGTCTCATCAGAGACATCTGGTATTTATTTAAACAAATGCTTCTGCCTATGCTGTACATTAAAAATCTGTTTATGTCAAATTCAAACAGAAATCTAGAACTATATGTATATATTCAATTACGTTTTGTATTCAAATCCAATGTCACATTGCAGTTCAACGAGTTCAATTTACTGCAAGACTTTCTGATGAAAGTTTGAACTCGTAAGTGTACTGAAAAAATTGCCGGTGTTCTACTATTGCACCAACTTCAAAATCACAAGAGTAGTTATTTCTGACGGTTTTCCAAAGTTTTTTTTTCATAGTTTTGTGTACCAGGATATAGGATAAATAATTTTTAATTAAAAATTAAAAGGCAAAAACCCCAAATTTGTACATATATGTATGTATATTTTTTTTAAATAAAAGTCTATCAGGCATGCTAAACCTCAACCATTACTAATTTTATCATAATTAATTTATCACTGACCAGCACAATAATCAAACTCCTGTAAGGCTCTCTAAAAATTATACTTGTAACTAAAAATTTCTTCGAATATAGAATAAATGAAGAAAGTTGAATCAAAATATCTACATGTATTTCATATTTAATAGACGGAAGACTAGCAGTGTGAATTGAGCTACCCTTGATGAAATGTGTGTACAGGTAATTTATTTTTCTTGATTTGTCAACCCCCATTCAATCACAAATTATACTATGCGTATGCACGAGAGAAACAAAGTAAATTACCTGTACATCTGATGATATTCTGGGAATTCAGCAACTTAAACAGATTTATTGCTTATGTCTATGTAGTTTTGTTTGTTTAAAAAGTTTCGAAATGGTAGTACTACTTGTAGTGTACATGTTTATTACTGTACAATGCAGTGTCAAGAAGGAAACCGATTTAGCTGTCTGAAAAACCCTGCATGTTCCTCTAGGAATATAAATTACTGGTATTATTATTTGATGCGATATTTCCCTACGCAATAGTTTATTTGTTCAGAAAAACCTAAACGAGAAAGTATATTTTTGACTATCTCTGGGACATCTCTGTATTCTTTAAAAATATGATTTAAAAAAAAAAAATAAAACACTCCTAACGCATTTCGAATTCGTGGAGAGAAGACCCAAATAAAAGAAAAAAATACAGACACGAATTTTGCATTAATTTCCTCGCATGACTATACTCAAATACATATTCTGTTCAAACCAAGTATGGTACATTCAGGCTATTTCATAAATACCTAGAACGTGTTCTAGTCAATGACTAGATTATGAAAAATCTGTATAAATCACATATGATTTTTTTTTCTCTTGCGTGCCCGGAGTCTTGCCGAATTCCTACAAATTTTGAACACAGAACGATCGGATGACTCCATAGTATAGTTCGATAATATTTAGCGATGTACATTCTTAATACCTCCATTTATGACACAATCTAAAATTATCTAAAATTGGAGAGAGAAAAATGATAGTTTTTTGGTGCTAGGAGTTATTGAATTTGCACATAAATTCCGCTCACCTCTATTTCCAATTGCTATTATTGCAACAGATGAAAAACAACACCAAATCTAGTCAAGTATTAAAGTAAGTTGCTTCATTAAAGATTAAAAAAAAAAAACGGTTTAAAATGAACTTGATATTACATGTTTTTTCTGTTGGATTTTTTCCCCCCTTATTTTAATGTCTTGCTTACCGGTGATTGAAATCAGTTTTGTCAAAAGGTCGTTATGTTTATTGATATATGTATTTTTTATCTGTTTTTGAAAGCTTAATAAAATGTTTGTTACACTGAGGTTCATTGTATGTTGTTTTTGAACTGGATACACTTAGTCGCCCAACTCTGGTGACCTTTTAATTTACATTCTGTGTGTGTATATTGTGCACAAACTTTTAATTTTTTCTCTAGAGCCACTTGGCAAAATTCAAATTTACCTGCATGAAGCATTCTTGGATGGAGGAGATTCAAGTATTTTCAAAACGAAGGGCCACAACCTTTTCAAGGGTAGATAATTAAGAAATGTTGAAAATGTAATTTAAAAATCTTCCTCTCAAGAACCAGTTGGTATGTCAGAAATGATAAATTTATATGAACGCTTTCTTACATATCGTAATTTCAGATATGTTCTAAGCATGACCCGCTAGGGATGGGGCTTGCCCAAAAAGGATAAAAGTTTAACATTTGAAAATATAAGAAACAAGATGTGTTTGTGAAACACTGATGCCCCGTATTACAGTTCATGGAGAAGTTTAAAGTTTCTCAAATGCAAGTCGAACTCCAAGGTCAAGACATAAAAAATCTTAGTACCCAAAGAAAGATCTTGTCACAAAGAATACACCTGTGTAATAAAGTAAAGCCCTTGCATCAACCATTCAGAAATTATGGCCAAGGTTGATTTTCAAAATTAGATAAAATTCCAAGGTTAACGTCATGAGGTTCAAAAATTGGTACTTTAAAAAGGTGTTGTCACAAGGAATACACCTATGAAATATGACAGCCAGAGCACCAACCGTTCAAATGTTATGTCCAAGTTAAGCGTTTTCAAAAGTAGGTCAAACTCCAAGGCCATGCAAGGTCAAAATTGTTGGTACTCAAGGAAAGGTCTTGTCTCAAGAAATACACATGTGATGTATGAAAGCCCAAGTTTTAACCATTCAAAACTAATGGCCAAGGTTAAAGTTTTTCAAAAGTTAGGTAAACTCCAAGGAAAAAGTTGTTGGTACCCAAGGAAAGATCTTGTCACAAGGAATACACATGTGAAATATGAAAGCCCTGGTGTGAATTTCTCAAAACGTATTGCCAATGGCCCAATGTTCAAGTTTTTCAAAAGTATGTCAAACTCCAAAGGTCTAAAAGTAAAAAATCTTTGTAGTTTTTTGTACCCAAGGAAAGGTCTAGTCACAAGAATTACACTTGTGATATATCAAAGCCAATACACCGAGCGTTTAAAAGTTGTGGCCAAGGTTAAAGTTTTTTCAAGAGTAAGTCAAACTTTAAGGTTAAAAGGTCAAAATTGTTGTACCCAGAGGAAGGTCTTGTCACAAGGAATACTCGTGCGAAGTATGAAAGCCCTCTCTCAACTGTTCAAAAGTTATGTCAAAGGTTAATGTTTGGTAAAATAAAAAAAGTGGGTCAAACTCCGAGGTCAAGAGGTCAAATGTTGGTAACAAAAGAAAGGTCTTGTTACAAGAAATACACGTGAAATATGAAAGCCATAGCTCTAACCGATCAGAAGTTAAAGCCAAGGTTAAAATTTTACGGACAAACAGAAAGACGGACGGAAGGACTTCGATTATAGGGGCATAAAAAAGTTTTAAAATATTAATCCTCTTCTTACGATCAGGACCATGATTATTATTTAGTATGCAAGCATCCTGGGGTAGAGCAGATTCACATTTAAATCATGTCCCAGGGGTAAGGGGGGGGGCACAACAATTGATCAACGTTTCTGGGAGAGGCTAGAAATATCCAATGACAGCATGGCCATGATAATCACTTATATATTAAAGTTCATTATACGTTTTAAAATTTTTCTTTTTATGTCACATGTGCCACTCAGGTGACCTATTGTTATCGCCTTGTACTTTCATCCAGTTGTGTGTAAATTTAGTCCGTTAGCTTTTTTCAGCTTTTCCCTGGAGCCGCTCAACTAATATTATGTCCACTCCACTTAGAAACTGCCGAAAGCCTCAAAAACCTCGAACAAAATAAAAACTCTAAATTTGATTAGATAATTTCATAGCTTCCATTGCTTAATTACATTCTGAGATACTATTATTTATCCGTTGAATGATATTGGCTTTGAACTTAAAACAAGATGAGTTTTTTGAAACACTGATGCCACAGTATTACAGCTTATCGTCATGGTTAACATTTTTTTTAAATGCAAGTACTAGTCAAACTCCAAGATCAAAAGTTAAAAAAATCTTGCTGCAAAAGCCCATGTACCAACCATTTAATATGAATTTTAGCAAAGGTGAAAGTTTTTCAAAAGGAGATCAAATTTCAAGGTCAATGTCAAATTGTTTGTACCCAAGGGAAAGTTTTGTCACAAGGAATACACGTGTTTTATAAAAGCCCTAATTATGGCCAGGGTTAAAGTTTTTTTAAAGTAGGTCTAACTCCAAGGTCAAAGTTAAAATGAACAAGCAAATTCGCTTTCGGTGTCTTAGTGGATGGGAGACCATTATTTATGGATATTGTAACTTTCTTGTTTGTGTGTCCTGTATTGTCTATGCATCTCACAATAAGACATAAATTATTGAATTAATAACAGTTGTGGCAAAGACTATAACTTCTCAAAACTAAATCAAACTTCAACATCAATGTCATGAGGTCAAATCTTATACAATTCGAAAGGTTTTTTAGCTCACCTGAGCCGAAGGCTCAAGTGAGCTTTTCTGATCACATTTTGTCCGTCGTCCGTCCGTCCGTCTGTCCGTCTAGCTGTCTGTCTGTCCGTCTGTCTGTCTGTCCGTCCGTCTGTAAACTTTTCACATTTTTGACTTCTTCTCAAGAACCACTGGGCCAATTTTGACCAAACTTGGTACAAAGCATACTTTGGTGAAGGGGAATTTAAATTGTTAAAATGAAGGGCCAAGTCCCCTCACAAGGGGAGATAATCAAGAGAAGACAAAAATAGGGTGGGGTCATTAAAAAATTTTCTTCTCAAGAACCACAGGGCCAGTAAAGCTGAAACTTATATGGAAGCATCCTGGGGTAGTGTAGATTCCAAATTGTTCAAATCATGACCCCCGGGGGTAGGGCGGGGCCACAATGTGGAATCAATGTTTTACATAGAAATATATAGGACAAATCTTTAAAAATCTTCTTCTCAAGAACCACTGGGCCAGAAAAACTGAAACTTATGTGGAAGCATCCTGGGGTAGTGTAGATTTTAAATTGTTCAAATCATGACCCCTGGGGGTAGGGCAGGGCCACAATAGGGAATCCAAGTTTTACATTGAAATATATAGGAAAAATCTTTAAAAATCTTCTTCTCAAGAACCACTGGGCCAGAAAAGCTGAAACTTATGTGGAAGCATCCTGGGGTAGTGTAGATTCTAAATTGTTCAAATCATGACCCCTGGGGGTAGGGCGCGGCCACAATAGGGAATCCAAGTTTAACATTGAAATATATAGGAAAAATCTTTAAAAATCTTCTTCTCAAGAACCACTGGGCCAGATAAGCTGAAACTTACTTGGAAGCATCCTGGGGTAGTGTAGATTCCAATTGTTCAAATCATGACCCCTGGGGATAGGGCGGGGCCACAATGTGGAATCCAAGTTTTACATTGAAATATATAGAAAAAAATCTTTAAAAATCTTCTTCTCAAGAACCACTGGGCCAGAAAAGCTGAAACTTATGTGGAAGCATCCTGGGGTAGTGTAGATTTTAAATTGTTAAAATCATGACCCCCGGGGAAAGGGCGGGGCCACAATAGGGAATCTGAGTTTTACATTGAAATACATAGAAAAAATCTTTAAAAATCTTCTCAAGAACCACTTGGCCAGACAAACTGAAACTTATGTGGAAGCATGCTGGGGTAGTGTAAATTCTAAATTGTAAAAATCATGACCCCGGGGGAAGGGCGGGGCCACAATAGGGAATCCAAGTTTTACATTGAAATATATAGAAAAAAAATCTTTAAAAATCTTCTTCTCAAGAACCATTGGGCCAGAAAAACTGAAACTTACTTTGAAGCATCCTGGGGTAGTGTAGATTCTAAATTGTTAAAATCATGACCCCCGGGGCAAGGGCGGGGCCACAATAGGGAATCCAAGTTTTACATTGAAATATATAGAAAAAAAATCTTTAAAAATCTTCTTCTCAAGAACCATTGGGCCAGAAAAGCTGAAACTTATGTGGAAGCATCCTGGGGTAGTGTAGATTCTAAATTGTTAAAATCATGACCCCCGGGGCAAAGGCGGGGCCACAATAGGGAATCCAAGTTTTACATTGAAATATATAGAAAAAAAATCTTTAAAAATCTTCTTCTCAAGAACCACTGGGCCAGAAAAGCTGAAACTTATGTGGAAGCATCCTGGGGTAGTGTAGATTCTAAATTGTTCAAATCAATTGACCCCTGGGGGCAGGGCGCGGCCACAATAGGAAATCCAATTTTTATATTGAAATATATTGAAAAAAAATCTTCTTCTCAAGAACCACTTGGTCAGAAAAGCTAAGACTTTTGTAGAAGCATCCTGGGGCAGCATAAATTCTAAAGAATTCAAATCTTGACCCCTGGGTGTAGGGCGGGGCCACAATAGGGAATCCAAGTTTTACATTGAAATATATAGAAAAAATCTTCAAAAATTTTCTCCTCAAGAACCTCTTGGCCAGTAAAGCTGAAACTTATATGGAAACATCCTAGGGTAGTGTAGATTTTAAATTGTTAAAATCGTGATCCCCGTGGGTAGGGCGGGGCCACAATAAGTATTACAAAAAGATCATCTGGTGAGGAACAGCAGGGCCAAAGTTATTCAGGTGAGCATTGTGGCCCATGGGCCTCTTGTTCACAATGCACATGTGAAAAATAATATCAAAAACCAGAGTATGCAATCGGAAAGGTTTTGAAACAGGCATTGTCAAATGTAAATGTCATACCTTCTCTCATTCAAAAGTTATCAATTAAATTAAAATTAGGTCAAACTTCAAGGTCATGGGGTTAAAAATAATAGTACATTTGGAAATGTTTGTCACAAGTATTGCACGTGTCGAATATGAATACCCTATTTTCGCTCCTTCAAAAGTTAGCAACACTGATAAAATGTTTGAAAATTAGGTCAAACTTGGAAGTAAAGGTCATGGCGACAAATATCATACATGTAGCACATTCGAAAACATTTTGACACAGGGAATACACTTGTCAAATATGAACGGCATATCATATGTCAGTCAAAAGAAATCACCAAAGTTAAAATCTTTGAAAATTAGGTCAAACATGAAGGTCAAGGTCACGGGGTCAAAAATCATACAAATAGCATGCTCAGAAACATCTTGTCACAGGTAATGCACATGTCAAATATGAAAGCCCTATCTTTTCGCATTCAAAAGTTAAAGGTAAAGATAATTTTTTTTAAATTAGGTCAAACTTCAAGATCAAGGTTATGGGGTAAAAAAACCATAATGATTGTATATTTGGAAAGGTCTTGTCACAGGTATTGTATTTAATATGTCATATAAAAGCTCTATATCTTTTCTCATTCAAATTTTATGACTCATTTAAAGTATTTATTTGTTAAAAATTTTGAAAAATAGGTCAAACTTCAAGGTCAATGTCATGTATATGTTTAATTATATAAAAGACTACGAATTACTATTTTAGGAATGACTCTAATTCTTGGCCAAATTATTCGAGTATAACCTGGTTTGGGTCAGTTTACGCTTTATAATCCGCGAAGCGGATTATAAAACAGCGTAAACTGACCCAAACCAGGTTATACTCGAATAATTTGGCCAAGAATTAGAGTCATTCCTTATAATTTAATTCTAAAATCATTAAACAACAGTGGGTGTAAAATTTCGTTGCTTTTTATTAGTTCAAATTTGCCGCTCAATAATACAACCCTAGTAACGGAAGTGATGGGAAGCGAGGGGAGGTAAAAACTGATACATAGTCCTAGCAGCCATGTTGTTTTGTTTACATTTGGTAAGATCCAAGTTACTGTTTGAAGTTAAAGGTACATTTATTAAATCTGGAATTTTCCATGAATCCCGAGGACTGGAAATGAGAGGATTGCATGGATACAGACGATTTAGCTGGTTGTCAGGGGGGGGGGGGTCCCCATACCAAACCAGGTTATACAGAAATAATTTGTGTTCCTTTTTGGATATTAACCAATCAGAGGCTAGAATACAAACAAAATTAAATTATAAAAAAAACAATCTGGGTTTCAACCTGGTGATTCTACTGTAAATCAACTAGTTGAAGTATATGATAAAATTATGTTAAATTTTGATAAAAGCCGGGACCTAAGATTTATATTCTGTGAATTTCAAAGGCCTATGACAGGGTTTTGCACAGAACTTATCTTTAAACTTGAAAAAATAGGCTTCCCAAACAACTTGTCACAGGTAATGCACATGTAAAATATAAAAGTCCCATCTTTTCGCATTCAAAAGTTAAAGATAAAGATAATTATTTTTAAAATTAGGTCAAACTTCAAGATTAAAGGATTAAAGATTACCTTACTGACAGGCAACAAAAAGTTAATATTAAAGGTTTTTCATCAACATTTAAAACTGTTGATGCAGGAGTACCCCAGGGATCTGTACTAAACCCATTTTTATTCTTATTATACATTAATGATATAACCGAAGGCATACATAATGGTATCCGTTTATTTGCGGATGATACATCATTGTTTGCTATAGTAGACGCCGATATTATTACTCCTACATTATCTCTTACAGCTGTAATAGGAGTAAACTTTAGAACACCATTTTCATTAGTGGTTCTAGAATATTTTTTGTACACTCTCCTATAATTTCATGTTTATTATTTCCCAGGTTCTTATTTTGATTTGAGATTCTGCTTGGTCTTATTTCCGAGCTTATTTGTACCTTAATTCAACACCTCGTGTCAGTCGTAATGAAAACACCAGTTTCAACAAACAACAAAATTTATTAACCTTTGTATGGACAAACAAAAAAATATAGCATAAAAAAATAACAACTGTAAATTCCTGCCTTGTCAAAAAAAATCCTAACAACCGTATAAAAATCACCCCCCAACCTAGCGTACGGAAACGCTAGCCCAACCTAGCCGGGGGAAAAGGCCTAGGGTAATTTAGAAAAACCCCTTATTTATTTAAGAATACCTTAAAACCTATCTCCTAGCTTTTAGAATTATGGCCTAATACATTTAACAGGAGCAATAGACGACGACAATTTAGTCAAAATGCCTAATATCTTAACATAATTTCTAAGGGTGCAACCTGTTAAATACCTAATAAACCTTTATTAAAGTGAGAGAACTTACAGCAAGTTAATGCTTTCCAAGATTCCCCACGTGTCTAACAGTTACACGGGTTTATATACTCTTTGGAAACAATAGAATCTTTAACTTGAAATCTAGTGAATACACCCCAAGGGTATGAACTTTGACTGAAATTAGTAACACCCAAAAGGTTAACTTCCGTATTGATAGCCAATGAGAATTTAGATCATCAAATATAAACATTTACCCGTAAGATTTGATGGAAGCAACACGTGCTTTTATCTGAGAAGGTTTGTAAATATAAACAAAATGATATGGGGGATAAGGCAGTATACCAATATATGCATGAAAACATTAATAACGACATTACATTTAAAATACAAGGCATAAATGCATATAACAAAATTCATTCCTGCTACACAGCCGATCTTGAAAAAATAAAGAAATGGTCAAACTCGTGGGCTGTTGATTTTAACGCTAATAAAACATATAGTAATCTTAAATTCAAGGTAAAAAAAAAATTACTTCTGCTCAGTTCATTTATTAAAGTATCAGTGTTCAGTGTTCTCGTGAGTAAAATTCAGGGAAAGGCTTAACCGGTCTTCGTTAATTTTTTTGTTCAGCAAACATGCATTTTTACAAATTCACAAATACCATTCCCGAATACAATGACAGTCTGGTGCAGACTTTTACTGTACAAAAGAGCAGAGTCTGCATTCGTTGAATTTGACATTGTACATGTTGTAACGAAAGTTTCAATGAAAACGATAAATTTTATGACGTATCTAAAGGTCAGTCATATTCCGTATCATAAAGAGACTATACATATTGTTATAACGGCATTTTTTTGTAATGAACAATCATTACTGTATGCATAATTTTTCAAATTTGAATCACAGGCCCTTAGATCGCTTTAAAAAAATTAAGGTGTTAAGAAAATATCTTTTTTATATACACCCCAATTTTTTTTAAAGTCGGATTTAAGATATCCAAAGGACTGTGATTTGAATGGAATTTAGATTAACAGGTTATTTTTAGCGGTCATTATTTATAATGACCGGGTCATTATACCCCACGTGCAATGATTCTTAGGTCATTATTGCTGTAAACGGTAATTTTTGGAGTCAGTATTGATTTTAAAAGCCTCCTAACAAGCCAATCAAATTTGAGTATTCTTAATAGAGGTATAGTAATAAAATTTATCGCAAGCTCTCTTTGTTTTTATAAGAGTTACTCTTTAGTTGTTTAACAACCACGGGTCACTGACAAGACACATTCAAATGGCTTCAGGTAAGAAATCAATAACGGGTACGTGTACTAGTAACATGAAAAGAAAGGATAAATGCGAGCGTTTGATATTCTGTATATACATAAAATGTCCAGTAAATATTATATTTGAAATCAAATACATTGGATACATATATTTATTACTACGTAAATGTTAAGGATTTTAATAATTCGTTGCATAATGGTGATAGCGTAAATTAAATGTTGTACAGGCTAGCAGTCTGTTTCTGTTAAAGACAAATAGGAAAATGGCATGAAAAATTAATTTAAATTTCAACAAGTGCTCGACTATCGTTCGACTAAAACTTCCGACTATTCGACTAAGCTGTCTGAGTAAAATTGACATCCCTATTTTAAATATATATATATATATATATATATATATATATATATATATATATAT
The DNA here is from genome assembly GCF_033153115.1 of Saccostrea echinata. NCBI lineage: Eukaryota > Metazoa > Mollusca > Bivalvia > Ostreida > Ostreidae > Saccostrea > Saccostrea echinata. Next base: position 8,287,628 of record NW_026889774.1, read on the forward strand.
ATATATATATATATATATATATATATATATATATATATATATATATATATATACATACATACATACATACATACATACATACATACATACATACATACATACATACATACATATATATATATATATATATATATATATATATATATATATATATATATATATATATATATATATATATATATATATATGAAAAGGCTTTGTCACAGGTAATGTACATCGGCTTGGCCAAGATCAGGTGCCCATTTCCAACTAAACGAAGTTATATAGATGTAACTCTTTATAGTTACATCTAATCTAAATGTCTTTTGTTGCATTGCAAAGATCAGAATGAGAGCTTTCCATTGGTATATAATATCATATATATAGTATCTGCATTTTTGAAAAAACAACAGAATAAAGTCAAAGATTCATAATTTTTGAAGCGTTATGCTGTTGCACTTGATTTTTTACAATTTAAATAATGGTTAATTAAAATTATTTTGAATGAAACATTCCAAAATAAATGTACTTTATTATAGAGAAATCATTCTGGTTAAGTTTTTTTTTACAGAAAAGAAAAAGGATAAAAATTGTGGAAATTATGAATAAATGTGTGCAGATATACCTTTGTTATATAATTTAAGATTTATCAATGTCTGAATAAATGATTAATTTCTATCAAAAAAGAGCAAATATGATATGTTTAATTTTTTTTATTTAACTTAAGAAAAGAAGTACTATGAGAAAAATATAGTGGTTATATTGTAAAATGTGTGCGCATTTTATATTTTATTCTCCATACTGGTCTAATATTTTGTATAGTCCGTAGCCCCATATTTCATTATAGTTTGTGTTCAACAAAATAATGTAGAATTAATCATGCTCTTGTTTAATATTTTCACAGTTACCAGTAAAGAAAAAAACAGTAATGAATAGCTTTTGCGCTAACACCAAAAGAAGTTATAGAAGAATGATTGGTGTCCGTAGCCCTGTATAGTCCGTAGCCCCAATATAATAAAATTCAGAAAAAGTCGTATACATTATTGATACAATAACTACAATACAAAAATATGTTTATTCGAACAAATGCAATGTTTTAAAATACAAATACCACTGTAATTAAAAATAAAAATATCTGAAAATTAACATTTTTCAACTAAAGGCTTGCTTCTGTAGTCTGTCCTGTTATGTTTGTGGTCACAACATATTTCTAATTATACATGATAAAGTTTTCCTTCTTGTGATACATACTATCAATCCATTTACAATGATTAGCATTGGAATATTTTTAAAAGAATATTTAGCCACACAAATCCTACTTACAAAGGGCTACGGACTCTACAAATAAATTTAGCAAATTTACAGACCATATAACCGTCCTTCTGTATTAGCAAGAGATTTTTTCCTACTTGTATCTACTGCAAAATGGGGATTCATTGGTTCATTAGTTCTCATCGACCAGTCTTAAAATCCATTTGTGGGATTTGATCCCAAAACATAAGGATCAACTCCTTACTTTGCAATTTAGTACAAAGTGAGGCCTTCACTCTTATAATTACGCCACCCAATCTACTTGTCACTGAATTGTTAATTTAAAAAAAAAAGCATTGATTCTTTATGGGTAAATATTGAACTATTATGTTTTTTACTTCAAATGGTCAATCATGTTTGCAATTTATTTAATTTTTTTTAATTATACCATATGATTATGATAAATCAATACACGTACTGATACAACTTTTGAATGACCATCTTGAGTTACATGCATTACATTAAATCGAAAAAAAAAATATGAAGCAATATAGTCCGTAACCCCCCCCCCCCCCACACACACACACACACACACCCACAAATCATGCCTTAAATTGATTTAATTTCGGCTCCTGTTGCTTTTATTCATTATAGTTTGAACTGGAATTTCATTTGGCATTGAAAGTACATAGTACTTAAGACAATCGATTTTTCAGTATGGCATTATAAATACTCAAACTAAGTGGTGTAAACTGTTATAGAAAACCAATTAATAAAAAAGAATTGCCCAAAATTGAATTAAACAATTATATTTTCTTTAAGGTGATTGTCCACAATAGAGATATCTAAGGGTATAGTCCGTAGCCCCCATGCTCACATGAAATTCATCCTTCTTAGATGCTAAATTAAAGCTCATTCTTGGTCTTTAGGTGGTTTTAAACAATATTTTATTATTAAATCACCAATAACATGTAATTCTGACATGTATTATTTTGTTCTGACTATTTATAGTTTACTCTTATTGTGAATTTATATAAAGTTTTTGTTTTATTTTGTTAAATTTCACAGGATTTTGTATAAATTGATTTAATATCCAACTGAAAGGATTTATTAAACATGTGTGAACTATAAGATGATAATTTTAACAAATATTTACTGAAAAAAGCAACTATTTTTCTATGGTCTCTCATTAAATGAAAATACTATAAGTATAGTTCGTAGCCCAAGGTCTCAAAATAGTCAATCAAAAAATACCTGACACAGTTTTTCTCTGAGTATTACCAAATATGTTTGAAATTTTCATCCCCATATACAATATCTTTAAAAAATTGAAAGAACTTTAATGTATTTTTATTTCAAAAGTCCAAATATTAAGAGCAAAAAAACTCTCAAAGATTAACAAATTTACCCATGTCCTTTATATACGGTAACATTTATATGAATTTTTTTGCTCAGACAATATTTTGTGAAGAGTTTGTATTTGAATTATACTTTTTTGTTAAGTTGAATATGATAAAGATAAATGTTACGCCTTAATATGTATAGTCCGTAGCCCACTTGGGCCCCTGCTATAGTAAGAGTGAAATCTTTTTAACCGCTTGACAGAAATGGACAAAAATTTCAGACAATCTGCCAAAAGGATGTAGTGTTACATAGAACATACTTGTAATACATTTCATTTGACTTCATTTTTTTGTCAATCTGCAACCAACATGGGCACCTGATCTTGGCCAAGCCGACATGTGAAAATGAAAGCTCTATCTCCTCAATGAAAAGTTATGACCAAGGTTAAAGTTTTTGTGACAGACTGACAAACGTCAAGATCACGAGGTCAAAACTCATAGTATATTTTGGAAGGTCTTGTCACAGGTAATATACATTGTAGTGTGAAAGCCCTATCTTTTCTCAATCAAAAGTTATGGCCAATTTAAAGTAATGTTAAAATTTTTGAAAAGTAGGTCAAACTTTAAGATCAAGGTCACGTGGTAAAAAGTCATAGTATATTTTGAAAGGTCTTGTCACAGGTAATGTACAAGTGAAATAGGAAAGCTTATCTCTTCTCAATCAAACGTTATGACCAAGGTTAAAGGTTTTTTTTGACAGACTTACAGACAAATGAGATTTAATGTCTCCTCGAGCTCGCTTTCGCGAAAGCGGGGGAAAAATATGTTTGTACCCAAAGAATGCTCTTGTTACAAGTAATACACAAGTGAAATATGAAAGCCAAAGCACCTACTGTTTTAAAGTTGTGCCAAAAGTTTCTCAAATGTAGATCAATCTAGAAGACATGATTAAGGTCACCAGTCCAAAAATATTGAAACACAAAGAAAGGCCTAGTCACAAAGAATTCACATGCGAAATAAAAATACCCTAAAAGCAAGCGTTCAAAAGTTATGACCAAGGTTAAAGTTTTTTTAAAAGTAGGTAATACTGTAAGATGAAGGTCCAAAGGCAAAAAAAAAATGTTGGTACATGTACCCAAAGAAAGGTCTTATCACAAGAAATAATCAAGTGAAGTATGAAATAACAAGCACCAACCGTACAAAAGTTATGGGTAGAGTCAAAAAAAAAATCAAAGTAAGTCATACTATAAGGTTAAGGTCCAAAACTGAAAAATATTGGTACCCCAAACAAGATCTTATCACAAGAAATTTACAGGTGAAGTATGAAAGCCCCAGCATCAACCGTTCAAAAGTTACTTCTAGGGTTAAAGTTTGATTAAATTTTGCAAAAGTGGCTCAAACTTCAAGGTCAAATATGTTGGTATCCAAAGAAAGGTCTTGTCACAAGGAATTCACCTGTGTGAAATATGACAGCCGTAACTCCTACCAATCAAAAGTTATAGGCGAGGCCATCTTTAAAATAATGTCTGCTTGCCCTCTCCCGACCCAGGATGAAAAAATTGGGTCGGTAAGTATGTGGAAATTTTTTTATTCCTTGAAAATTTCAACATCAGTGCCGAATTTTCAAAATCTATTTTCCATAATGCATAAAAAATAATTGCTTGCTGGAGGTTAGAAAAAAGTTTTGAATCGAGTCATTTTTAGCCAGTCGGTCGGGAGAGGGCAGCCAAACAAATTTTTAAAGATGGCCCGAGGTTAAAATTTTTGCGGACAAACAAGACGAACAGAAAAAAAACTATATGCCCCCGAATGTTCAATTGCGGAGGCATAAAAACTGTTTTCAAATGTTTTTTCCTTAAAATCCGATTTATTATAAGCAAATATAAATCTATATGTTTTATCTATTTCACCTCTATGAAGAAGTTGTGTATTTCTTTAACTTAATTCAACCTCTTGTACTTCAGATATACTAAGCAAATCGGAATTTCTGAATGGATTGATAATTCTGAACAAAGTCTGATTCATCTCAGATCCCTTTACCATGTATCCTGGGACAACTCTCTTTTTTTATATTACATATTTTTAAACAGTATCAGTGATAGGGGGATTACAACCCCCTCACCCCCACCCCATCCCCTTTAGAAAGCAGCCAATAAATCGAAGAAAATATAATAATAAACAGAAAATACAATGTTTTGTTGCTTAATCTGGAATTTATTTCAGTCATGACATTGTATTTTATTTCATATTTTTCTTCGCACTCGTAAAAATGTATTTAAATGAATTCAATATTCAACTACTAAAGACATTGAATATTCTCTTTTTATCTCCATTTAGGCGTACAAGGAGATTTGCATCTCGCTAAGCAATACGCTTTCACCAGCCAGACGAGAAATTGAACTAAAAGGAACATGCAGACAATAAAAGCTAATGGACTTGCTCTGTTTAGCGCGTAATTATGCTGATTTTAACCCATATGTAATATTTAGAAACTATGTCAGAATTTCTGAAATTTCTTGAAAGATGATTACATGCACAGAATGTGTCCAAACCAGAAGCTACTCTCATGAAAAAAATCAAAACATTTAATTCTCTAAAAAAAGAGTTTTTTTTCTCGCTGAACTCTACCAGAAACCTATCACTATGGTGATGTTCATCCTGGTGACGTCGAATCATTCGTTTATCTCGTATTTTCAGATTTATCTTTTCCAGTTTTATTAAAAAGAATACACGGGAAAACCAACGGTTTCGTGTGGGTGTAACATGATTCACGCACTTTGATATAAGAGATATGAATTTCCTTTTTGTTTCACAGCTGTATTACTGCAATTAAATAATACACATGTAAGTGTGTGTTGTGGAAACACAGCAGTGCAGTGTCAGTAACATGAGTTGTTCTTTTTGTATGAATATAATTATGATCTGTTTACCGTGTTTTATTTGAATATTTATTTTCAAACTAACCAAAATTTCATGTAATCAACATCATGATATTTGAACATAAAATATACTTTCATGAATTAATTCATTATATGTTGGTCAACATGGTGCTCCGGCCGTCACTGCCACATATTCTTGCTTAAAGTTTCGATTCGATCTAGAACTTTATTATTTCTAGAAATAATCAATACAAGAACTGTTGCATTCCAGGAAACATTTTTTCGTTGAATCTAATAAGGAAACCTATCACCATGGTGATAATCTAGTCGTTGCGACTGCAAGCTTTTCAGACAATTGATATATATACTTTTAAACCAAACTGAGCCAAAGGTCAGGTGATCTTTTCTAAACAAAATTTTGTCCGTTGTCTGTCGGCGTCATTAACGTTGAAATATTTTAATAATTTCTTCTCCAGAACCACTAGACCTATAGACCCATTTTAATCAAAAATGCCACAAAGCATCCTTGGATGGGCACCGCGTAATTCATGGACTGGAGGCATGGAGTGGAGTTATGGAGTGGAATTTGGAGTGGAGTTTGGAGTCAAATTTTGGAGTCGGTTTTTTTTTTAATTTGATTTTTGATATAAAGCACCAGCTAGTGCAATGTTTAACATAACTCCTGTTGCTAAAATTAGGTAATCTTGTTGAATTGCGTTAAAGGCTGCTGAAAAATAGACAAATAATGTTTCTTTCTCTTTTTAGGGAGTGTCATTTATGCTTGCTTGATACTCCATAATCCATTTCAAGTCTGCTCCTTTGACCTGTGATTTTCCGATTGTTTAAGAAAATGTATTCTTTACTGCAACTAGACTTTAACCCGTGCGTGCACGGGTTGACATTGTTATGAATGCATCCATGTGCATATCGGACATTTACAAAATAGATACATCGACACATTCATATTGTAAGGTATTTTTTAAATAAACAATGAATGTGAATATTATTCTGTTTTTTTTTTTTTTTTTTGGTGTTTGTTTGTTTGTTTTTTTTAATTGTTGCGTAACGGCGTAGCGCAGAATGGATTTGACCACCAGTTAGCTATAAATCAAGTCTTGAGTTCGAATCACGCCGGGGCTTACATAAATTTCACCCTTCCAAACAAATTTAATAAAAGAAATTATGGATGTTCATTGAAAATGTGACAACAGCAAAGAGATGAGCACACTGCTGATACATATCAAGCAAAGTAATGAAATGAAGAAATGTGCTAAGCTGGTATTTTTACACAATCAGTTATTAAAGTAAAGGTGTAAAAAATTTTGTAACAATTTTAACACTGCAGGTCTCAACTTGTTCAAAATATGACCTCAACAATAAAAGAGTTAAGCACGGCTAATACATATACTTTATATATACACAGGTAATAGACAGGCATATAATCTGTAAAAGACTGTCCGTTTTGATAAAAATTAATGTAATATCCTTGAATTAGTACATAGAAAAAGTAATGAAAATAGAAGCTTAATTGAGAAAAAATAAAAACAAATTGGTAATCTTCAAGTACCCATGATGTTTAAAATATATAAAACAAAGACAGTATTCTTCCGATTTGTCGGTATTAAAGGCCAAAAATTCGAGTCTATAATTTTTATATAGTAGTTATTATTGTAATTTTTAGCGGGAAAAGAATGCCTACTTCACTAAGATGTGATTCTAACTGGAGTTGTAACACACACACCCCCCCCCCCCTTCAGTTCCCCTCAAAAAAGCATAAAAGAAAGGAGGGATAAAATAAATCGGGTAGTTACATTAATGTTGCTCCTACGATCATGAGCTTTTTGCCTCCGTTGAGATGGCCAGAGATATAAATAACCTATAATAAATGTGTCTCCGAGATGGCGAATGATTACCCACGTGGCCACAATATCATATTTGTATGGATATAAACTCAGAAACGATTACGATAATACAAACATATAAGGCGTCAGAAGCAAATTGAAAGTGGGGTGGCTATTTGAAAGTTGGGGGGGGGGGCTAAACCAACGAAAAAAGGTAAGCCCCAATTTTCAATGCCTATATTATGTCTATCTTTGCCCAAAAAAACGGGGGGGGGGGGCGGTAAGCCCCCCTTGCCCCCCCCCCGGTTCCGACCCCTATGACAAATACGTGTAAATTTTCATTGGAAATTTGCTATATATTCTGTTCATATATATTACTGATTTCTTATTAGAGAAATTATAAAATAACAAATATATATCTACTTAGTATTTACTTTTGTTTTCTCTGATTTGAACACACTCTCCACCAACGGCTCATACATTCGTGTATGAGAGAGAAACGAACGACAACTCTGCAAGGGAGATTGATTTAGCGTGTATGTAATGCGCACGCGCAAGATTGTAAAATCCAAAAAATTCAGATGATTTCCGGAATTTTTTGAGGAATTTTCGTTGATTATTAATTAGCGAAGCTTAATTGAGAAAAAATAAAAACAAATTGGTAATCTTCAAGTACCAATGATGTTTAAAATATATCAAACAAAAGACAGTACTCTTCCGATTTATCGGTATTAAAGGCCAAAAATTCGAGTCTATTATTTTAATATAGTAGTATAGATACCCCCAAAAATAAGAGCTACTGAATTTGTGAGCTTTACATTGATCAATCTTGGTATGAATATTATTAAATTTAAATTGTCTTATCGAATTATAGAATTAAGATACAAAATTCATCAGTTTGCAACTCTTGAGATTTAATTTATCTCGTATTGCTATTGGAAGTGATGCCCGTGTTCCTTGGAACAGGGTAGATGAACATTTTAGTTTATATTTCTGTAATAAAAAAAACACATTTGTATTATGAAGTATACTAGTGGAATGCAGTTTTTTAAATCTATATTTGATTTATTTGTTAATATCTATTTTGACGATGACATCATTTATAATAATTATTGATCAAATTTTTTTGTAACACCAATTAGAGTTTTTTTTCATAACCAAATCTATATTATGAAAGACATTCAATCATATTTGAAAGCTTATGTTCTAGGAGTTTATATAATTTATTTAACTCATTAGTCATGACTGCCTTTCTTAATTTTTCATCGAAAATGACAGTTTAAAATATGATTTTTCGTCTTGATTTCCAACAAATTATGACCAAGCAATAGTTATAAAGCATCATAAAAGGGATTTATTTCTCAAATTTGAGAAATCTATAGGCTCCTTTCATTTACTAGATCTTGACCTTAAGATATATTGATTGTTTCAACAAGCCAGGTAAAGATCCCATTATCTATTACTAGTATCTAAATCTCAGGATTGTTATTATATTCATGTTATTTTTCATTTAGTTAATCTTCTGGTCCAACTCTTAAAAGCATTTTTTTTCCTTAAAAAATGGATTACCCAAAATTATTGTACTTTTAATGAATAGTGTGAATAAATAGGTCTGTTATAATCGCAAAACACTGCCTGCATCCTCTTGTACAAATAACTCTTGACAGATTCTGATAAAATGAATATGTGGGACATACAGTGGCTGCATCAAATTCTTTCAGATAAGGTCATGGGTATTAATTTCACTCTAATTGTCAAATAGTGTGTAATCTAAAACAGTGACATTTTATTCTTTGTTTTAAACAAAGGACAAGTGCACTTAAGCAATGCTTAATGGGCCCTTTTTTAGTGCCGTTTTACTTTAGAATATATTACCAAATTGTTCTTTTTTGGTAATGGTTAAACACAAGTGGATATTTCTAATTAAAATCATATTAAAACATCACCTAAATCATCTACATCTACATCTACATAGTACAGCGTTCCATCAAACCTGATGATTATACGCTGGATCAGCATGGATTTGAAACAAATGAAGATTTCTATATGCCTATAGATACCCCCAATCCGGAAAAGTCGCACCGAACCTATTTTGAATTTCGTTTATTTAAATCAAGGGGAGGAGACATTTAAATCGGACACTTGAACAACCTGAACAATCTGATGGTGGATCATTGACGGGCGCGTTTTCCGAATAATACTTCTTGCGCTATTTTACCTGAGAAAAAAAATCGAATGAAGTTGTATAGATGCCTGTAGCCATAGTGATCAAACTAAGAAGTTGCACGCTTGCATTTGAAATAATACAATAAGTATTAACATTAGTTCCTTTAAATTTTAAAATGAAAAAAAAAAGTGTATTTAGGTGGCTTTCAATACCGGTACCATTGTCTTGCATGAATTTCAAAAAATGTTTGACGCTTTTATGCATGATGACATTTTAACGACACTAAACTCTCCTAACCCTCCTGTGTTCCTAAAACCAAATACATACAAACTTCTCTATGCGGCACGACTTCGATACAATGATACAAAACGTGGCTGTGGCTATCTTTTACAGTGAGCACCTTTGAAGAATGTTTACCTGGGTAGAACTCACGTGACTACCGGTGTTTAAAATAATTTATTCCACGGGTGAGTTCAACATAGGTCATACAGGTAAATAGCTCTCGCTTGCTATAGGAAAAACATTGAACTTTTCATACATTTTTAATATTTTAAGCACAAGCCTAATCTTGTACAAATTTCCTACTTTCACACAAGATTTAAAAATGTATAATGTGTTTTTTGTCGTTCGCACAAGTTTGTACAAAGTTAGGCTGAGAGTAAACAAAAGCTTTGAAATGAATGACCGTCCTCGATTTACTATAGAAAATCACGAATGTCGGCTGACCCCTACCACATTTTATAGCTTTGCTCTTTGTATATTCATTAATTTCAGCGATAAAATTTGTTGAATCTCATGGTTTAGATATCAATTAATGATCTGAGATGAAAAATTATACTTACTTAATAATTTGATTCTTCATTTTTTCACATTTTACCGGGGCCCATAAGTGCACTCGTTCTTTAACTGTTACATAAATAATGATCACCATTGCATTCAACACATATAAATTGGAAGGTGATAAAACCCCTTGAACTAAATGTAACTTTCTGTCACATCTTTGTTATGTCTGCTAAAACTTTTATAGGTTTTTGACCAGACAGCTTAACAATGTAGGTTAATATATTGTTACAAAGGTTGTTTGATTTTTGACATTTGTTCACATCCATGTAATCCACATTAGAATATGATAGATTATTTTTCTCTCTATATAATTTACTTTAGATTTGCAACCATCATTTTAGTATCTTAAAATGAGACTTTAAGAAAAGATTATCAATAATTCACATACATTAACTTAAATAAATAATATTGGTAATGTAATATGAATACAATACATTGGTGACTCACAATTTTATCAGTTTAGAAGTTAATTGGAAGGAATGCACTGTGATGCTAGTTAAGGATGATAACATTTATATAAACTCCCATAGAATGCAATGATTTTAATACCCCGGTACATGCATATATTGCTACTCTGTGGAGAACTAAGTTAATTCAACAGTAGGTCACATACACCAAAATTAAATGGTTAACATCTCTAAATGTAGGGTATGTGTAAAACATGAAACAAAACATATTACCTAATGTAAATGAGGAACAACGGAATAAAAAAAAATAACCAATGACCTCAAATTTCAACCAAGGGGGGCAGCTTTTGCCTTGATTGAATTTTGTTAGAAAACAGATGCTGGGTAAAATTAAAACATCTAACTTAGGTCATATTTATTAGTGATCTGATATTACGAACCCATGAAGAATTGACAGATTTAATTAGATATCAACAGCTAAAAAGTACATAATTAACTGGTAAGAGAGAGAGAGAGATCACCTAAAATTATTATCTAACTGTTATATATATAATCGGAGAAAAAACAAAACATTAAATAATATACTTATACGTTTGTTTATCAATAAAATAAATCTTTTATAACGTGGACATTAAATTTCAATTGTAATATTACCTGAATTACTAAATCACAAGATTGTCTTGGACATTGTGATAGTAAAAAGCTAATGATCTGTAAAAGTTGATTCTTTATTGTAAGAGTATGAACATAGAAATTTGAATCATTATACAGTACCCCAGCGGAAATAGATTCAATTAATTTATAACTGAAGGTATCATTTGATGACAAATTTTATTATAAGCAAAAACTGAGTAAGCATTTCTTCCAGTTAATAGTCTTGTATTAATTAAATATGTCATGATATTATGAATTTTCTGTGCGAGATAGTTGTGCGGGTCGCTGATAAATCTGACCTAAGTTAGATGTTTTCATTTCCCTCTGCATCTGTCATCTAACAAAATGAAATCAAAAGCACAAGCTGCCCCCCCCCCGGTTGACATTTTAAGGTCATTAGTTATTTTAAGCTGAATCGCATTCCATTGTTTCTTGTTTCGCATGGGTGTGAGGATTCTGGCTTTCTCTATGCGCCAATGTAATCGTACAGAGCTTTCACTATCAATTAGAAAAATGATAGTTTATTCAATGTTTAATAAAGATAAACTGGAGTAAAAACAATTAACACATTGCTTTCTTCTTGAAGTGTGATATGACCCATAGCTGATTTTGTTGTTTCTGAGGGTGAGGGAGAGACAACCCAAGGAAAAGTGAGAGAGATTAGTATGGTATTTCCTATGTCGCTTATAATAAAAGGAAGTAAGGGAGTGAGTGGACAGTGGTATAAAGTGTTTGACTTATTTTAAAACTAATTATCATTTGTTTTAATAATTTTACATGGAAGATAATGAATAGGTGAGTGTAATATTGAAAAACTGCATTTTCATAAATTGCTTTAAACTCTGAGCCTTATAGTTCTTGACAGGTCTGTTAACACGTCCAATTAAACTGTATTTAAACAACAAGTTAGACCGACTTTATCTGTTGATTAATTATATTCAACCGTTTCCAAACATTTTTAAAGAACAGGGGTTATCTTGTCAGTATCATGTCTGTCTATTCAATACTGATGTAATTTTCTCAAGTTGCAAATACTTACGTAACTTTCAGAAACTTGCAAATTTTAATTAGGTCGTAATAGCTATAAATTGACAATCTGTTTAGTTAAAAGACCCGGAACAGCCAACAATCGTACAAAAAAGAATGAAAAACTTTCATACCAATGCAATTTCTTGAACATCTTTTTCCATTCATGTTTTATAAAAAAAAATCTTAGACTCCAAACTCCACTCCATGCCTCTAGTCTATGAATTACACGGTGCCTTTTGCTTTTGTAAGCAGAGGAGAGTACCAATCCGGTTTCAATAAATCGGAATAAGAAAAAATACATTATAAATATATGTGTACGCTTTTCATAAGACCTGTATCATTTATTTACATTTTATTTGTTCTAAAATTTCACTAATAACATTACATGTATATATAAATTTATCACATCACTTAAATATATGTTCCTTAAAAGTTACAATTATACTTAAGTGAAAAGATAAATTTAAAAAAAAAACTTTTACTCTGTATAAAGATATAACACAACACAAAATAGAATCACACATTCAGCACAATTAAAATCACTTTTTAAACTTTCACATGGATGTCTCAATAAATTCATATTACCTAATGTAAATTTCATCATATTCAAGAGTGTCCATTTATTATAATTCTATCAGCAAAAAATGCTTATTTATATTGTAAATTTAAAGGATAAAAACTGTATTTTAGATAAAGCAAAGCACTTTACTCAGTCGCTTTTTCTGGAGTTCTGTATACAAGTGCATGCATTTTACTGAAAGGATATATTTAACTTTTGTAACACATCTTTATGGTCTGCAGTTAACTGAGACATGATTTCTCTATGTACAATGACGTCTCTAGAAATTTCAAACAAAGGACATTTTCTTCTACAATAGTCTGGACTTAAATGACAATATTTATTTTGCAATTATGGTGTTGTTTTGTAGATTTTAGAGTTTGGACTTAAATATATTCTATGATCGAAGCGTTTTAAAATAAGATCATTTGGTGGTGACCTTTGTCTAACAGAATGACAGTGTCCATATCCATAACATTTCTTCACAATTCCAGCCAAAAGTGTGAGATGAAATGGTTGATCCAGGGAAGGTATATGTGGTGTTTCAAATTCAACAACTTCAGTACTACATTTATTATTCTGACACTTTCTTACTGAGGTTCCTTTTGGCTTTTGACCTCTACTTTTTGGCATATTTGCTAGCGCCATTTTAGTTAGACTAGTACCTAAAGATTTATACTTTTCATTGTAAATTTGGATAAAGTCTTTAAGAATGTCACAGTAGTTTGCAGCAGCAATCGTATGACTGCACAATTTAAAACTGGAAAACCGATGACATCTATTTTCACAAGTAAAAAAGCTGGTAGTTTTCAGTTTGCATACTTTATACGGATCCTTCAGATATGCAACATTCAATATAAATAAAGATGATCTGTCATTTCAACAATTCCGTTCACAGAATGTTCTTTGAGCTTCCTTAAATATAGTTTTCAAATTTGAAATGGAATATTTGTAATTTGGCTGTTCACTGGTGAAACGGGAAGTGATGGATTTTCTTGAAGATTTTCTATTTCACCTGTATAGCATGTGAAGTCTTCTCCCAGAGCTAGTAATGACTCTTTCAGCATCCTGTTAAATATTAAGTAATAATGGTTTTTAAGAAGAGGAAGGACACATATATATGAGATTATTGAGACAAAATACATATTAAATATTATACCCACTTCGTAAAAACTGCTTCTCTTTGAAGTAGTGTTTTTTCTCCAATATATGTTGTCTGGTACTTGAAGATGCTGGTATTCTTTCTTTAAGCGATACTTTCCCTTTCCGATTAAAGACAATTTAACCTCTGCCTCTTGTCGTTTTACAATTTTCTCTAAGGCTAAAACGACTTCCTTTTCATTGATTTTTGAGTGACGACTATCCTTTCTAAGATCACTTTTGATGACTGAGTTCATGCATTCGTTGGCATTTCGGTTAAAGTGTTTTAGTGGAAAACATGGTCCTGAAAGACTTCGCAACTCTGCATACATACAATTTTTTTTATCAAAATCTACTTTGAATTCAACAAAATATTTTAAGAAGAAGTTTCCATTTTGGTGTAATGACTTCCATTTTTCATACAAATTTTGCAGTTTGTGGTCAAATTCTTCAGAACTCATTCAGTCCACTAATCCCTTAATCTTGACTTCCCCCGTTCTTTTTCCAAAAATATCATCAATATACACCCTGGCTTTGCTTTTTTTTATTCCTAGATCTTTAAGTTTTCTTTCTATGTTATCTTGCATGTGGATGTCACACAATAAATGTTTTGTAGAAGTGAAACAAACTTCAAAAGCATCGGACAAATTTTTATCTCCATCAGATCCGAATGCCTTTTAAATTTTTCATTTCTGGGCATATTTGCAGAATTGAGGAAGAAAGTTTAAAATAACTATCAAAGTTTTTCTTCTGGTGTATCAAAATTGGACCAATCATGACTGGTTCATTTCCATTTTTTCCATGTTTTTTCATTAACATTGGATTTCGATAAGTTGTTACCGTGACATAAAAAGCACCTATATTAAAGGTAGTGTCAATACCCAGTATTGAGAAATTCTTTGCATTCGTACAATATTTCTCCATTTCTTTAAACTGGCGATTTGATGCTGAAAATTCAGGAGTACATTTTACATGTACTTCACGTACAAATATATCTTTCATTTGCTCCTGTGATTTTGCAAAGTCCTTAAGTTCTGCAAGTGAATTGAGATTGCTTGTACTTGATTTTTTGTTCATTTTTGTAAAATTTTTGATCTGTTGTCTGTCTCGAGGAAAAAATAATCCACCTGGTGTGTGTTCTATGCCTCCTTGATCTTCTATTACGGTATAAAAAATGTCTTTTGGGAGTTTATTTTCATCAACTAAAGTTTGAATCCTCATTTTAGTGCTCTCGCTAGTTCGCTGATATTTTTCTAGCTGTTTATTGTTTTTGTACGGATTTGGTATAAAAGAATGTGGTTCATTTTTCATAGTACTATTGTGCAAAAACTAGGTCTAGCACAGTCCCATCTTCCGTTTTCATGTGTAAAATTACTCTGTGTAGGTCAGGGGATGTATTATTCACATATTTATGTCGAATGGATATATGCATCACATTTTCTTTCAAAACTTCTTTCACATCTTTTGAAATTTCAAAATCAATATCAGAAATATTTATAAGTGAAACTTGTTTTTCCATTTGTTTCCAAGAGCCCATTCCGTCACACAGAGTATTTTTCCAGTGACCGATGAATTTGACACTGTATATAACATGTATAAAAGAGACAATTTCATTTATTTGTGATGGAATGTTCTTGGCTATAGAATTTTCATCACAATGCTGTAGTAACACTTTATTCACTTCTTTTGTTTCAATATCTTTTGAAAGTCTTTTGAAAATAGGCATTAATGGATCGCTTTGATAAAAAATCTCAACTAAACCAGATAACGGAACTTCAGACCTTTCCTCTATGTCAGGAAGAGAGTTGGAATCTGAATCAACACTAGTAAACTTCCTCTTTGTGACGCTTTTAAAATGCTTGAAACAGAGTTCTCTGGAGACTTTTCATCGGGAGGAGAGGAAGACAAAATGTGAACATCATTGTGGCTTTCCTCTTTGTCTGGATGAGTAAGCCTCCTTCTTGCTGTCTTCAAAGATGACCAAGCAATTTTTCTCTGGATAAAAATCTGAGATTTCAATTATTTCATCTCGAAAACAATCTTCTTTGAAGGACTTCCATGTTTTTTTTCCCTTTTCTTTTAATGATTTTTTGCTCTTGACCAGGGCTGGCAAATCTTCTAATGATCCTGAACTGCTAAGATAGGTGTATGAAAAGCACATGTATTTTGGTTTCAATACCCCCCCCCCCTGGAAACCCATCACTTTCCAAAGCATTTTCTTCTGACACATATGAACCTGAAATTAAAAAAATGTATATTTCAATTAGGGATGTCAACTTTAACTCGGAAAGTTTAGTCGAATGGTCGGAGGCTTTAGTCGAACGATAGTCCAGTGCTTGTTGCAATTTAAATTAATTTTTCATGTCATCTTTCCTTATTTGTCTTTAACAGACAATATTTAATGTATGCTATCACCATTATACATATTATTCAATCGTTAACATTTACTAGTAATAAATGTATGTATTCAATGTATTTGATTTCAAATGTAATATTTACTGCACATTTTATCTATATACAGAATATCAAACGCTCGCATTTATCCTCTGTTTTCATGCTACTAGTACATGTACCTGTTATTGATTTCTTACCTGAAGCCATTTGAATGTGTCTTGTCAATGACCTGTGGTTATTAAACAATTAAAGCGTAACTCTTGTAAAAACAAAGAGAGCTTCCGATATATTTTAATTATGAGAGTTTTTGCTAACAATCAATACAATTTTCAAATGATTGATATTAATATCAGAAAGAAACACCTTTAAATTACGCTCATAACTGTTCCCAATTTATATGTATTCAAAAACATGTAACAGTCGTTTCATTATTATTCATTAATTGATAGTTGCATTATGCGAGGTCTTATGGAATTGCAGGTTGAACTTTACAATTTGGATCTGACTTCTTTTAAAGTATGCCAATGTATGTTTACCGAACAAAAAAATTCCTTTGAACAATTAACGATGACCGGTTTAATAAATGAACTGAGCAGATCCAATTTTTTTTTTACCCTGAATTTAAGATTTCTATTAAGTAGCAAATATTTAACGAATAACAGACTAAAAAAATTTTAGTCGACAGTCGGTATGATCGAACGATAGTCGAGTACTCGTAAGACTGCTATTATATGTTTGAATTTTTTTTTAAATAAAACTTTATTTTATTTAGGTACTTATATATTGTACCAAGTATCGGGAATATTCGCAACCTCAGCAACGTCAAAGACAAACTTAAATAAATTTTAATGTAATAATAAAGAAGCATTGAAAGATTTGTCCATTGCAGAAAACTATGTTATTGTAATACTAGAACCAAGTTGACAACATCATGCTTTAGTATCCTTTTTAAACAATGAGTAACCAATACCTTTCACATCATTAAGGGGATTGACATTTTTTAACGTTTCCATATATTTTTATATTTATGTTATTTAATATATATATATATATATATATATATATATATATATATATATATATATATATATATATATATATATATATATATATATATATATATATATATATATATGTGTGTGTGTGTGTGTGTGTGTGTGTGTGTGTGTGTGTTTTGAGTAACATTTATGAAATAAGCCTATGTTTGTTCAGATATTGGTGAAAGTAATCATAAGACAGGAATTGAAGCACATCCCCTACCAAACACACAACGAAAAAAATCAAGTTTGAGTGAATGCTGCGTCATTGTTATACTAAAGTACAATGTGTACTTAACAAAGTTTTAGATATATGTATAACAATATGAGTAGTTGAGTATATTTCAATAAATATTTTCCTTTATATATTTTATTAGTCCTGAGCTCCATTAACTGATAAATCTGATAGACATTGAATCTTCTGTAGCTCCCACCCCTAATGCAAACACAAAAAGGAAAATACAAACAATGGAATGATAAACAGGATAAATAATAACATCAAATATTAACAAAGAGGTCACTTTGCACTTTAGTTGTAAAAGTTCATAAAAGAATTTCAACTAGTGATTGCTGTTTATCAGTTTAATATGAGAGCTGTCAACATGACATAGCTTTCTGGGTGAATTAAAAAAAATGACATTTTTTCAAACATTTTTTCAACTTATTATTTAGTAAAGATAGTTAAAAAGCATTGGTAATTGCAAAGCAGTTTTGTTACACTCCTGACTACAGTAAAATTTAAAATTAAAACCATAGAACACAAAAATTCATAAAGTGTTGGCAACATCATGTGGTAATGAAATTGTGCAATATTTATAGTCCAATACTTCATAATTAAAACAGATGAAAGTATTTAAAATTCGCATTTTATCTGGAATTATTCCCTATTTTTTCCAAAAAAAAAAACTAGATTAAATGTATATTTAGAAGATAAAATATATTTTATAGCATATTTTCCTTTAGAGGACAAACACAGTAACCCATCAGAAGAATTCTACTCATCATTTTTTCTTTATTTTTATTCTTATTGGATGATTTATTATTCTAACATATTTGTTGCACTCCTGACCAAAAGCAGTGGGGCCTTTAAAGTAGAATTGTGAAGTGAAAATTATATAAGAACGTGTTCTGTTGTTTCCGTGAAGTTGAGGAGGAATTACTTGAATTTTATGACAATTTTTTAGTGTGTTTATTTGTAACATTCATTAAAAAATCACAAAAAAAAAGATAAAAACCCATCTGAATTGATAAAATTGAAAAAGGAAGGATATAAATATATATAAATTGTATTTAAAATACATGTATGTGAAATTTCTGTAATTTGTTGATAGACATAGTGTTTTGAACATCAAATAGTATGAAACATTTTTTCAACTTATTATTTAGTAAAGATAGTTAAAAAGCATTGGTAATTGCAAAGCAGTTTTGTTACACTCCTGACTACAGTAAAATTTAAAATTAAAACCATAGAACACAAAAATTCATAAAGTGTTGGCAACATCATGTGGTAATGAAATTGTGCAATATTTATAGTCCAATACTTCATAATTAAAACAGATGAAAGTATTTAAAATTCGCATTTTATCTGGAATTATTCCCTATTTTTTCCAAAAAAAAAAACTAGATTAAATGTATATTTAGAAGATAAAATATATTTTATAGCATATTTTCCTTTAGAGGACAAACACAGTAACCCATCAGAAGAATTCTACTCATCATTTTTTCTTTATTTTTATTCTTATTGGATGATTTATTATTCTAACATATTTGTTGCACTCCTGACCAAAAGCAGTGGGGCCTTTAAAGTAGAATTGTGAAGTGAAAATTATATAAGAACGTGTTCTGTTGTTTCCGTGAAGTTGAGGAGGAATTACTTGAATTTTATGACAATTTTTTAGTGTGTTTATTTGTAACATTCATTAAAAAATCACAAAAAAAAGATAAAAACACATCTGAATTGATAAAATTGAAAAAGGAAGGATATAAATAATAAAACTGTCAATAAGTTAGTATTAAATTATACAAAAAGATCATTATTAATAATGAATACTTCTAAGCATGAATAGAAGTGTTTTCTTCACATAACTTGAATCTTTAAAAAAAAAATGTGTTACACTCCTGACCATAAAAATATAGATCTGAAGCACAGACAGATCCTGTAATTGATGAATCTATTTGGTAAAAATGTTCTTTGTGTCTTTATTTTCCAAAATAAAAATCAGAAAATCATATAATGATAATAGTTTTTTCATGCTTGGGAGCAAAACATCAAATATTGCAATTTATTGGGTATGCACATATACTTGACTCTTATTAATGCTGCTTGTAATTTATATAACATTTTTAAGTTTTAGAATGTATATCAGTTTTTGTTTTATACTTCGAAAATTCTTTTTTCTCTTAATTTTCTTTCAGAATTTTACAATTTATGTTTTTTTTTTTTTTGTTTTTTTTTTTTTTTGTTTTTTTTTTTTTGTTTTTTTTTTTTTGTTTTTGTTTTTTGGCAACACTACATTTTTTTTCTGTTGCACTTCTGACATGGTATAACATTTTTTTAAACATCAGCCATGACCACAACTTAATTAAACAAAAGTTACTACAGTCCACATTTAAAGCTCAATACTTTGAATATTATCAGGAAAGTTTTTATTTTCAATATAAAGCATTATTATTTATTTCACAGATCTCCAAAAAATATTAAAATTTCAAAATGTCACAAAAAGGTGTTGCACTCCTGACACTTTTAGCATCATTTTTGGGCATAACTTTTTTGTTAATTGAGATATCAATGAGATATTTGGCAGGTATTTAGATACTATCTAAAGACATATGTTGAGACATAGAAATCTATTTTCATTGCCTGTATTTTTAGTGTGGGTTGATTCGGTCACTTTTTTTTAAATTCACCCTTGTCTATGTACATTGTTAATGAATGGCAGAGTCTTTGTCCCTGTGTGACATTTAGAGGTAATTATTTACTTTTTTTCATTCTTCTCACACTAACCCAAAACCATGTTGCAATGGAATGATTGTATGTAAGAGAAATCAAATTGATTTTATAACTTTCTGAACTTTCTGGACTGTTATGATACAGACTCCACTCCACTCAGCTTTTTACCCCAAGCCCATTATGTTCATATCAAAACTTTAACTGCATTTATATCGGTAAATATTTATAAAACCATGTGTGTATGTTAAGTCTTAGAGTTGAAATCGATCTTTAAATTTATAGACAGTTAAGATATTACAACGGAAAATTTGTAAGCGACATAAAAAATTCTTAATTGGTCATGTTTTTATTGAATGGCTGAATGTTGTGCCTTAAAGCACAGCCTTCTAACAAAAACTTTGTTTACTATTAATAGCAAATGTTTCTATGAACCTATCTATCTGAATCGTGGTAGATGAATCTTTCAGTTTCATGTTTAAAACTGGAAAAACCTTTCCCTTGACCTTGTTTCACAACCAGGCTCTCTCCTCATGATTTATCTGAAAAGAACAACAGCTGTTTAGTCAAAAAAATTGTGTGAGGTTTGCTAATAGCGTCAAAATCAGCGTATGTAAAGACTTTTTAAAATGTATACGAGTATATGTACCCTTCTTCTGATCTGAATCGAATTGAATACAAAAGGAACTGCCCTTTCACTATTGCAGTGACATTTTCCCGGCCCTTTTATATATTTATAAAGCTTTTATTTCTTTTTTGGTAAAATGGAAACAATTACGAAAACAATCTTGTATTCTTAGTATTTGAGAGAGACAGACAGACAGACAGACAGAGAGACAGAGAAAGAGAGAGAGAGAAGTTGAAGAAGAAGAAAAGAGAAGGGAGGATTCAAAACCTACTTAAGAAAAGGGGTTAGATTCCATAACTGTCTTCTAAACATTTTTGCCAGGGTCTGTTCAACTCATTGATTTTTATTTAAAAAAAAAATGTATATATCATTTAAATGAAATCTAAAGAATTCTGTCTGAAGTTATTGAAATAACCATGAATAGAGGGATTGAGATTTTCACGAATTTCGTTAATGTTTTTCTTGATGATCATTAGGAAAATATTGAAAGTTTTTGAAAATTAGGAATTATAATATGTATTTCCATTTTTTTTTCAAATTCTATTTATTTATTCATTTATTTTTATTTTTACAATCTAAATAATTTTTTTATTCGTATATACAAATACATTTATATTTTAACAGGAAAAAGGTTGAAAAATGTACGTAACAGCATTTTGCAATGACAGATTGAAATAAAACAAACGAAGATTTTATTAAACAGGTTTACTTTGTGGTGTATGTTTTGGAAAATATATTAATGGTGAACAAGTCTTGCCACATGTCTTATGGGCATAAGAAATTCAGAAGTGTTTAGCTGCAGAAAACAATGTTAGAGGCTCATAAACTTCATTCTGAAATTCCCATATAACAGGGGAAATTATATGCAGTCGCTTAATTCTGTATATAACTAATCATTGAGTATTTGTCTGTAACTTTTTGTATATCTATTAAGCTTTTATTTCCTAATTCGTTAAAAGAAAAAAGACATTTTATATGCGTCATATGAATAACTTATTATTGTGAAATATTTACCAAGAATATATCACCGGGGAATATAAGTGTATAACTTTCCGGCAACGATGAAACATAAAAATGCTTACGATGGAATAGCACTTTATTATAACTTAGGTCGGTAGGGCGAATTCTGGAAATCCAAAAATTGCACCCGAACAATCCGAAGCCTAGGACTTGACTGATTAACAATGTTGCATGTAACATATAAATAATAAAATATAACAATGACAATTAGCAAAATTCTCAGCATGAGTGACAGATGGCTTTGATAGAATAACTCATGACATATGTTGAGTAAATCGATTAAATTGACACCTTTTGAGTTACATGGTAATTAGCATAATAAGTCTTTATGTTGTTTTAAGTAATTACAATACATTAAAAGTATATTTCAAAGATAGTTAAAACCTGCCACTAAAATTGTTTTTATAAAAATTTACACCATGATAAATAATTAAAGCTTAAAGGGCCTTTCCTTTTGGTTTTCTAAACCTGTTTATTTCATTTTATGTCATCTGCGTTCGTTCTTGATTTTTTTTTTCACATTACATTTATGAGATGAAGAAGAAAATATAGGTATTCCTTTTAAAGGAAGTGATCGGTAAGTGTAATCTTGTGGCCACCGACATAAGGACGACATAAGCCTAGTTTATAAACAGGTTTACTTTGTGGTGTATATTTTGGAAAATATATATGAATTAAAAATTCTTTCAACATTTCTTATGGGCATAAAAAATTCAGTGTCAACCGCAGAAAACAAACTTAGAGGCTCTCAAGTACATAAGGGTCATGCATCTTGCGTAACTGGAATTCCAATATAACTGGGGAAATGGGTCAACAGATTAAAAATTGCAAATGTAGTTTTTTTTGTTCCCCATTGGTTTAGTATGTAACAAATCACAGCCGAGTAAAGATAAGTGGAATAAGGTCACTGAGTATTTGTTTGTAGCCTTGTTTTGTTTTTTTTTTTAATATTATCAGATTTTGTTTATTACCAGTTTCATTCGACTTCCTTCGGAAGACCTTATATTGTTTTCATTCTGTTTCCTACATATTGTTGTTATAATCCATAGCAAATCGCGATATCCCAATGATGCGTGGACAGATATATGATTTTGTAAGGATGATGCACCACATCATGCACTATCTTCAGATTTTATTTTTATGATACTCGAAAAGTACTACCAATTGCAACTGTTGACCGATTTTCATTTTCTTTCAAAGTGACTCAAGAAATGTACATGTTTAGAATCCTTTGTATAGCTTAAAACTCGTTATGCCTTTCAATTTTATTTCAAATTCCTACGTCTTTTACCATTAACAAAAAATTATATTTCTATTACCGAAGAGTATCTATAACGGCTATCGGTTTTAAAACCGGATCCTATAGGCCTTTCATTATAGTTCACCGAGAGTATTCTTTTTATAACCTTAATAAATATACTAACGACTATCAGATATTATTCAGATACGATAAAAACATTTTAAAGAAAAGTATCGCTATAATTTCGACACTTACTTCTAGATATGTAAATTACATGTACCTAAAAATCTTTGCAATTTTGGCTCACCTAAGCTGAAAGCTCAAGTAAGGGTTTCGTCGATCGCCAATCTGTCTGCAAATTTTACACATTTTCAACTTTTCAAGAACCACTGGGCCAGTTTTAATCAATAACAATGACAATGACTTAAGTTTACACTCCTAAATGCATGTACGGACATGGAAAAAAAGTACATTGTGGAGAGAAGGTAGGATTAATAATACAAACACATAGAAAGAGGATATAATACATGTATGTTAAATAATAGAATATAATTAAAGTACAAAATATAGCATGTCATGATTCAAGTCAATTACATGACTGTATTTCCATCTATGATGTGTTTGACATTTAAACACAATAAAAACTATTTCTTTCTCTGAACATGCCTCAACGGCCTTCTGTAGTTTTTGAAGATAATGATAGAAAAGCAAAACCCATTTTTTTTAATTTTGTAGAAGAAAATATACCTTATTTTGTTACGCTTCACAATTTACAAAAAATTAATATATTCTGTTTTGAAGATATTATGATGGAAAAAAAACTTTTTAAAAAAATTTGTAGAAAAAAAATATACCAAATTCTGCTATGCATTCAAATAAAGTTGATAATTATTGCATAATAGCAGCTGATAATACCATAGAGTACTTTACATTATAATGTGAAATGGGTTGTATCGGTAAAATAAAATGAATGGCTAGAATAAATGATTGTTTTGTTTAATTTGAGAAGTTTCTGTCTTCTTAACAACATTTCATAAAGACTTCATGTACAAATACAGTATATGGTTGGATATGTATAGAGGGCCTAATGTAAGCTTGTATAATAAATGGACTAAACGAGACATCTGTACAAGACATCCGCCTAAAACGCATAGTTCATGTTCCCTGGTCCTCATTTTCGACCACTCAGTGAAAATATTACTCATATATTTTTGACAGGTTTATGCATCGTATTTTCATCCTAAGGCCTTTATTGCACTTTTAGTACCTTTTCATCAGTATAATAATGCTACTGGCCGCACAACATAATCAGATTTAACTCAATACGAATTATAAGTCATATAACGAAAATGAGTATATCATCTTTAGCTGAAGATGCATAACTCTTACAATCTTTTGACACTACCTTTACAATCATCAATTTTTAACACGATCCCCTGTAAATGCACAATTCCACCATTGTACCTCCTGTGGATGGCGCCCCACCCCCCACCCCCACCACCTTCTGAGAATTATTATTGGACACGATAATTTATCCAAAATACGTGAATTCATAGCATACCTTTATGATTTCAATTTCTGATATCATTTTCCGTTTTTGCTAAGTTTCAGAGATTGCCCTTCGATGGGGGGTAACTAGTAATATACCATATATTTTGTAGGAATTTGACAGTTTTTATTTCCGTTTCTCTGAATTAATCTGCAGAGTTTTTTACTGTGTTGGATTTATATTAGAAATCTATATACATATGTTGATCATTTTGAACAAAATCTTGTGGTTACTTTTTTTTCATTTGAATAATTGTGTCCAGGTTTGGTGTACTTCACTTAGATCTGATTCGTGAGATATCAAATAAGCCTATTCTTTTTTTCATTATTTATACTTAGAGATTGAAGGATAATTTTTTGTTCAGTAGTTGTGCGTTATACATGTGCTGATATATTTGTGTTGGGGTTAACATTTTTAGCTCACCTGAGCTGAAAGCTCAAGTGAGCTTTTCTGATCACAGTTTGTCTGTCGTCCTTCTGTAAACTTTCCACATTTTCAGCTTCTTCTCAAAAGTACTGGGCCAATTTCAACCAAACTTGCCACAAAGCATCCGTGTTACTTGCATTGTTAATATATTCTATTTATGCATAAAAAAATGTGAATTCTAAAAATATCAGGTCATAGTTTCAACTTCAGATTTTGACGAGAAATTTCATACCAATATGTAATTTACTGAATATTTAAAGTATCTGTTTTATTATGACTTTATTTTATAACCCCCCCCCCCCCGAAAATGTTAAAGTAGTTTAGTTTGCAAATGAAAAATTTAAGAACATGGTGTTAATAAATTCATCTGATCAATATCACATAATATATGTAAATAAGATTTTAAAAGCCATCTTTGAATAAAATCTTCAAATATTAGACATCATATTTGAAAAGGAAAATATAACGAGATTTGTAGAGGAAATGATATTATATCATTATTTTATAACTTTAAATTTTATAACTTAAACCATTACCGATTGAAATATGAAATAAAACCATCAAAATCAGAAATATAAAAATAATTGAACTTACAGAGCAAATTGATTTCAACTGGCAACTGCATAAAATAGGAGGAATTAAGTATTTAAAAAAATGTTTGAATATATATATATATATATAAATGTGCTTTTGGATAAATGAATGAATGGGGGGGGGGGGTGGCTCTGGAGGAAAGCGCACTCAGTAAGTTCCATTAAACAGTTGCTATATAGATAATAATAATAGTTGTTATATAGATAATAAATACAAACTTGTACATCTATACGTACTAAATAATATAAATCCTAGATTTCGTTTTATTTAAAAAAAAAAAAAAGAAAAAGAAAACTAGATGCGATCTCGTTGCGAGCAACGAGTGGGTCTTCCGTCCGATTTTTGATAAGATGAGATAAGAATTTGAATGAGATTTTCGTTCATAAATATATAAATAGTGAAAACGAACAATTTGCTTCAGTTATGATTAACAAAATTTTGATCATTATGGCACCTAAAAACGCAATGTTTGATGAAGATTTTAAACTATTTATAGCAGCAGATCGTGAAAATGAACATTAATGTAAAAGGGTTATAGATAAAAGATTTTTGGCCCCTCTGAGCCCTTAATTCGAGGGGTCAGCCCCTTTTTCTTGATATCACATGAAAGGTCTTGTGATTCTGAAGACTTTTTGTTCTACAACTATTCAGAAGTTTCGTTTCGTTTTCGAGATATGTAGACTTGAAATATTTAGGGGCCGTCCCTTTAAGTCCTTATAGGGGCTGTTTAGGAAAAATTCAAAGGATGCACATTGTTGAGAACATCATTCTAAACAACTTTTGTTCAATATTGCTTTTCAAAATATTTCCCCTTTTCGAGATATAAAGCGTCAAAGATTAAGCATTCTGGCCCCTTCTGGCCCCTAATTACGTAATATTTGATGAAAATTTTAAGATATATAGTTGCAGATTGTAAAGATAAACATTTTTGCTTCAATAATTAATATCAAAATATTTAACGTTAAGGAGTTATAGATGAAAGACTTTTGGCCCCTCTGAGACCCTAATTTCAGGGGTCAGCCCCTTTTTCTTGATATCACATGAAAGGTCTTGTAATTATGAAGACTTTTTGCTCTACAACTATTCAGAAGTTTCGTTTCGTTTTCGAGATATGTAGACTTGAAATATTTAGGGCCCTCCCTTTAAGTCCTTATAGGGGCTGTTTAGGAAAAAATCAAAGGATGCACATTGTTCAGATCATCATTCTAAACAACTTTTGTTCAATATTGCTTTTCAAAATGTTTCCCCTTTTCGAGATATAAAGCGTCAAATATTAAGCATTCTGGCCCCTTATGGCCCCTAATTACGTAATATTTGAGGAAAATTTTAAGATATATAGTTGCAAATTGTAAAGATGAACATTTTTGCTTCAATAATTAATATCAAAATATTTAACGTTAAGGAGTTATAGATGAAAGACTTTTGGCCCCTCTGAGCCCCTAATTTCAGGGGTTAGCCCCTTTTTCTTGATATCACTTGAAAGGTCTTGTAATTCTGAAGACTTTTTGTTCAACAACTATTCAGAAGTTTCGTTTCGTTTTCGAGATATGTAGGCTTGAAATATTTAGGGGCCGTCCCTTTAAGTCCTTATAGGGGCTGTTTAGGAAAAATTCAAAGGATGCACATTGTTGAGAACATCATTCTAAACAACTTTTGTTCAATATTGCTTTTCAAAATGTTTCCCCTTTTCGAGATATAAAGCGTCAAAGATTAAGCATTCTGGCCCCTTGTGGCCCCTAATTATGTGCCATTCGACGTAAAAATCATAATATATAGTTGTAAATTGTTAAGATAAACATTTTTGCTTCAGTAATGTATACCAATATATTGATCGTTAAAGAGTTATCGATTAAAGACTTTTGGCCCCTATCAGCCCCTAATGTGATGAGTCAGCACTTTTTTCTTGATATCATGTTACAGATCTTTTCATTCTGCACAAATATTGTTCAATATATCTTAACAAAATAATTATACTTTAAAAGATATGATACAAAATGTCTCAAAAATTCACTCATGATTCGTGTCCTAAATTTTGACCCCTACCGAGCTTCCATACTAGGCACTTCCGGAAAATATCCAAACCCAGGTGCAAAATGGCAACATGTCTTCTATCATCACTGAAAATTTCAGCGCTCTAGCTTAAGCCGTTTTTGAGTTCCATCGCAGACAAGGAGGTCCTCTGAATTTTAATAAAAGGGCGATAACTCTCGACCGGAAGTAAATATCCCTTAACAAACTTGCCGGAATTAACTTCAGATGTCAACGCATCTACCTTGAAAATTTGAATGAAATCGAACGAGCCATCTCCGAGAAATCCTCTGCACAAATTTTGTAAGGAGAAAAAAGAATAATAATAATAATAATAATAATAATAAAGGTAAAAAAGAAACCTAAGAATAATAGAAGGGTCTTCCGCTGAAGACGGAAGACCCTAATAATATATTTTTTGCGATTGATCTTTGGAAAAAAGAACTTACTCTTTAGAGTCCTGTGTTTTCGATACAAATTGTCCATTTGGAGTTGAACATATATATACATGTATTTAAGTGTTCGTGATTGTTCATGATAATCTAAAGAATAAGAATTAATTCGTTGAGCATCCCTGTATACTTAAAAATAAATTTAAGTTCGGGGTAGGAGAGGGCCAGTCTTTGATAAGCAAAAAAAGGAAACAAAACAAAAACATTTATTGGACGTTCTGTCGCGATCTTTTTATATTGTTTCCTTTTGTATAGTATTTCTGTGCAAAATGATTAGGGGGCCACGGCGTAACATCACCCACCCCGTTCCTACTACCCTGATGAAATACGTGCGTGTAATTCTAAATCGATGCATTGACGGTCGATGTAACAAGAATAGATATGGATTACCTCATATCCAAGATATTCGACTCTTAATCACGAGAAAAAAACTGAACATGTTATGAAACTGGTGTATATAGTTCTTCAGCAAATACTGTCACCAGTCTAAGCGTCACTAGCAAACAGTGCACACACCTGTGCTTGCAAGACCAAATAGCCTAGGTGAGACTACATTGTACACACGTGCGATGAGATTGTCAATCGCATCTTCTCAGACCTTTCTGGCGAGCTCGGAAAAACACGCTGTTTTGCCGAGAAGTTACGATTTCAGGTAATTATATACAAAATTAATCTCTTTGTGTTTTAAATTGATCGAGTTAATCGATAGCATTGCTTTAGATAACTCGAGACCCTCTAGTGCCGAGACCCTCTAGTGCCCCAGTACAGGGTCGAATCTAGATAGAACGTTCTATCGTTAAAATGATATTGTCCTACGAACCCGGTCTGATGAGGGCTTGTCCCGAGACACAGTTAGATTATTCTAACTAGGTCGAATCCAGCAGTGTTTGAAAGGGGGTTTCTAGGTCACATCGCTGGCACTTAATTTTAAGCCCGTAGCAAAGGCACAAAAAAAAAGAGTTGACAAGCAAAAAAGAATTAAATAAATAAATAAAATAAAAATAACAACCTGTGCACCACACTGTAAAATCCTATCGGGGACTTCGTCTAACTTTTCGGTACATTTTGATTTCTTTTAAATGTTTGATTTTTCCATATTTTGAAACTCTCCTCAACAAAAAGTGCGGGGGAGCTTCATTCAAAACTTATATATTAAAATCTTAACAATAGATTATTTTTTTAAGAAAATGTGAGCCCCCCTCTCCCACATACTACGGGGACATTTTGAACCTTTCTCTTCATTGATTAAAATATCCCCATAACATAAGGAGATAAATATTCTCTTTATGCATACTCCCTTTCATGACTTTTTATTCATACTTCTTAAAGTTAGTTACTTTAGAAGATGGTCCAAAAATGTCAAAGCCGTACGTTCGCCGGAATCTTCCAACGATAACAAAGTGAAATCTTTCATGTTACGTGTGGGTGGTCGAGGCCCGGGCCGGGGTTGTGAAGGTACATGGAGGAAAGCAATGAGTAAAATTCTATCTAAAGAGCAGAAAGGGCAGAGATTGAAGTACTTATTTTATTGAAAATACTAGACGTAAAAATATCAATATTACAGAAAACATATTCTCTCTCTCTTCCTCTTTCTGCAAAAATAAAGGGGGTTCCAACACCCCCCCCCTCCCTGGATCCGCCAATGGAGTTAAAATTCAACCTTTACGATATCTGCACGCTTAAGCTTCTTTTAATTCTGTTGTTAATTTTACAGGCTACATTACAATTGTGATAGATACCTAGATCAACATTTCATATTCATATCATTTCAAGGTCATGATTTTTTTAATATATTCGATCAGTGCATATTATCTATTCAAGATATATTACTAAAGTCAGGTACTCTTCACACAATTGCTCCGAAGGAAATAGTTCCATTCATGATCAGTAGATACAACATTACAACAAATGTTAAGAATAATGATGTATATTTAATACGTTAAAGAAAACAAAATTAACGTAAAAAGATTTTAAGAAAATCACTTTTCCCCAGAAAAGGAAATAAAAAGTTTTCATATTCCTACGCTCACTGCCTCCTCAGTCTTTTTCACGAAAATATATAGGTCATCCTTCGATTGATAGTGATAAATCTTTTCACCAATTATATAACTGTCATGATTATTGTTCGTTAATTGCCGTATATTTTCTTTTGAGTGAGAATATTAATCATAAACTGTGTGTGTGTGTGTTTTTTTTTTCTCTCTTTTTTTAAATAATGGAATGGTTATTATGTGGTTAAACACCTGCAATCGTAACTTCTCGGCAAAGCAACGTGATTTGCCGTGATTTGCCGAGCTCGTCTGAAAGGATCTTCGCACGTGTGTAAACCTAGTCTATTTGGTCTTGCAAGCACAGGTATGTGCACCGTTCGTTAGTGACGCTTAGATCATGTAGACTGGGTATCAGTATTTGCTACGGACATGAAGAAGAACTATACACCAGTTTCATAACAAGTGCAGGTTTTTTACTCAAGCCCTAGACTGGGCTAGAGGGGCTGAGTCACCTAAAACAATGCTAGATCATTGATCTACTCAGTTTAAAAACACGAAAATATACTATTTTTAGTCCCCTACCGGTGAAACCGGAGGGGACTATAGGTTTCCTCTGAGTCTGTCCGTCCGTCTGTCTGTCTGTCCGTCTGTCTGTCTGTCCCTCTGTCTGTCTGTCAGTCTGTCCCACTTGGTTTTCCGCACTTTTTTCCTAAACGCTTGCAGATATTGAGCTGATTTTTGGTATGTGAGTGTATCTTGATGAGTTACAGATCAAGTTTGCATTTCGTTCCGCTTCATTGATTTTTGACGGAATTACGGCCTTTTCAATTTTTACGGGTTTTCCGCAATTTTCTTCTAAACGCTTGTAGATATTGAGCTGATTTTTGGTATGTGGCTTCACCTTGATTAGTTATAGATCAAGTTTGCATTTCGTCCCGCTTCATTAATTTTTGACGGAATTATGGCATTTTCAATTCTTAACGGGAACGGAACCAGATTACACTTGCCGGTAGGGGACTAGTATTGCTAATGCAATACTCTCAGAATGCTTGTTGTAAATAAAAACATTTCTAGAAACAAAAATGAAGTTTATCTTCAAAACGTCTCTATATTCAAAATCTATATAAAGTGTTAAATGTCGGATTTTATCAGTTTATTCTATGACGAAGGAGTGATGCTCCACAGCCGCAACCGATCTCGCGCTTTCCTTTGCGTTTAACAACGGCCGTCAATGCATCTCTAGACAAGTTCATTGATTACTCTTGTTGACCCATCTTTTACATCTGCCTATACTTTGAGTGATAGTACTTTGATAGCACAAAATTAAAAAATAAATTAAAAAATCTATCCTTGATAGATCTATAGTTTTGCTATTTAAAAAAAATGGGCTATCTTTGATCTTTGCTTGGACTTGTTTCGAATTTTTACAGAAGATTCTATCGTTGGAAAGTTAGATGGTACACATGTAGCACAGGCCCATAGTACGCGGGATTTTTTCGGAGCCCCCCCCCCTTCACTTTGAAAACGTTGCTACAGTCCTGTAACATGCTATTTGGATTAAATATTCCTGAAAATGAGTGAGCTGTTAAATACATCTTCAAAATTATACGGTTAATTATATTTACTAGTCTATGTTCTATGTGAAATTAAAACTATTTCTATAGGCATCTGCAACGTTGTGATAATAAAAGTCACTAATCGCATGTAACGTTATATACATGTATGTACATGCAGTTTCCTTAGTACATGCATATCTTATTCAACAAAAGATGTTGAAACTCAGTAGCCTAAATATTATGTCATTTTAGGTTATTTATGGCCATTGTTTAGTTGACTTTCTACAGCTTGAGTATCTCTGACGTTTTATCAGTAAATAGTTTTTTTTAAATTAGAAATCATCTGAGCACAATGAAAATTCGAATAAATTAAAAGTCGAATATCTTGGATATGGGGTAACCCATATCTATTCTTGTTTATCATTACAGCCTAATTAAGCAGACTTAAAAAACGACGAATATTACAAGATACATGTAAAAAAAAATTAAATTTTATTACACCTTTGTAAAATCACTAAATCTAGAAATTTTCTTTGAATTTCTTATAGAAACACATGCATATGGTTCACGTATTGCAGTACTTTTTTAAAGGACAGCAACTTGTTTTACAGATAAACAAGATATTTACTGTCATACTGTGCAAAAATTACTATGTACTAAAGAATACGTCACGCAAGATTTCAAATATTTATGAATTTCTGTATGCATCTCTAACACCCTTTCTCCAAGAGATTTTTTCCCAGTATATTCCTAAAGGCCACTACCTGAGGATGCTTGCATATTAATGGAGTTTTGCAACAATACAAATATAAATGTAGTTTAGAAATGGAAATCCAAAGTTGATTGTTTTCTCATGAGCATAACAAATAGCGATACATCCAGATCAGATGAAGATACTCAAAAATACGGAATCAGAAGTGCAAAAAGTATGTGTTTTTTTTTTAAAGAAAAATTATCATTCATTACCTTTTAGAAAAGAGTGAAAATATTACGTTTCATTCGTCTATTTTCTTTTGATTTTAAAATTACCATCTTCTGTGGTTCTTTTGAGATATATTTCAACCTACATTTATGTATCATAACATGCGAGAAGGTGTAAAAGAAAGGGGACTAAATAGGTTTTTAGATTTTGTGCCCAACCCCTTTGTAATTATAAATTACAATAAAATATGTTTAAACCAAACCAACATGCGAGACAGTTCACCTGATGAAATGAATTAATAATGAGTATAATATGTATCTACAATGTATAATCTACATGGTGTAAAGAAAGTCTTCAAAATATATTCAGGATGTTTTAAGTGGGTATTAATTATGTGATGAAACGGCAACTTTAGTACATTTACAAACTGTTCCTCATCATCACAACCAAGGCCAAATAAACGATCCTCTTCAATTCTGGTCGGGTATAAAAGAGAACTAAACTGCAAAATCCGGACCGTGGCCTGAGACAATGCTCGTTCCTATGTAGTTATTGAAATGGCACTATAAAGGCATTGCTGCTTCTTGTACAAATGAGTAGTAGTACATGTATATTATATAACAATTTTACATTTAAATTGAAAGCAAAACCTGTAAACAAATTGAATTATCGTTACAGGCTTGCGACCGATTCTCGGACAGTTCAAGTTCTAGAATAGTCCACTAAAATTTGCAACAGCGAGATTATTTCACAAAACTGCATGTTCTACAAAAAGAACCTTATCTTAAAAGACCTTCCTAATAATTAAGCTTTCCGTCCTATTTCTTTTGATTAATTCATATCATTCAACGGAACCAGTAAATGAAAAATCCTTGTAGCTGCCATCCAAGGTATTAGAAACTTAATATCAACTTTTGAGTACAGTGTTTGCCATTCAAATGTGTAGAAATAATCATAGAAATTAACTGTGCAAATCTTTCTGTGCAACATATAGAAAATAATACATTTGCAGAAATGGACTATGCTTTTCAAAGGAACTTTTCTTGATTCGAATGTTTGAGCACGTTTCGTCAAATCCAAAGCAGAGAGAAAGTCGCTGAAAACATAAGTCGCGAGCAAGTATATTTAGTAAGTTCATATCATGTGATGAATGGTTGGGAATTAATTTCTGAGAAAATCGTATGAATCCCTATATGTTTCATCGAGACAGTCGTCTGTCAAAGCCACGTCGAATCGAGTGCCCCCAAACTCCACGACGGCGTGGATCAAAGAATCCTTGGACCAGCCTCCATTTGGCCGACGAAGTTTAATGGCCCCAAGTTTTGTACAGCTTTTCTCAGTGGTATAAGTTGGATTGCGTGAAGTTGACTGGTAAACACCTATCCCCTTTATTGCATCTTCTTCACTGGGCGTGTATGTATTCTCAACCTTGTGACCAATAGGAACCTCTTCACCTTCCCGCACTAATGCTTCAAAAATGTGCTGACACATAGTTTGTCCGTCGGTTGCTCTTTTAATTTTGTAATCATTTCGATGTTTTCCTTCAATGAATGGCAAGTTGACTTCAAATCCAATAGTAAAAGGACAGATTCTTGAGGAAATGACGCTTGGTGCGTGGCCAAATAATACAGCGCCTTTTAAGACAGCTAGTCCCGGGTCTGCAGGAGCAATAACCTTCTTGTCAGGAAATAATTCTTTTATTGCTTTCAAAACCATGGGCGATTCAGAAAACCCACCAACAAGAAGAATTTTCGTCAGTAAATCTCCTTCAAACGAGCTAATAATTTCTGTAATATGTGTAATTATTCCACGTAAAGTATCTCTGAAAAAATCTTTGAAGATTTCGGGATCTACCCGGAGTTTTGCAGTCTTACTATTGTATGTGACTTTCTTGGCGTACCTTGTCTGTGGCAGTGCCTCCGCTAACGTTTCTTCCGTTTGCTCCTTAAATAACTCAAGGAGACGATACGGTAATGTAATAGATATTGTTTCTTCCATGTCTGGTTTGATTGTGCGTTTCTTCGTTTCAAAATCGCGAAAAAGTCCAATGTAATCATCCATGCTTTCATTCTTTAATGTCGTCAAAACATCATTTCCCAGGAGCTTGGCCAAAAATTGATAGAAGGCGTCGTCTACTTTGGTTCCGCCCCAGGCCCCACCTGTGGCTTGGTGAACCTCGCGCAAGTCGTGATTCGACTGGACTTCATAAACTGTGATGTCCGCTGTTCCTCCTGTAAAAATTATTAATACGATACAATTGTTATACACTGTACAATTCTTAAGAAGGAATACTGTTGTTGGAAATACATGTATACTGTAAATTATACCTGATATCATCCGTATATTTTGGAATTTCGATTACCTAAATTTAAAGAGGGTTTTATAATAAGACGGAGACTTTACCTATAGGTATTCAATTTTGTCTCCTCTTCTCTTTGCATTGTATTTTAATGATTTAGAAGAATTTTTAATACAAGAAAATGTGATTGGATTGAACAGCCTGTCTGAAGAAATTGAGCAAATGTTAGATGTATATTTAAGAATTATGATTATGCTCTATGCAGACGATACTGTATTGATGTCTGAAACTAAGGATGATCTTCGATATCAACTCAATTGTTTTCAAAAATATTGTGAAAAATGGAAATTACACGTAAATATTGATAAAACAAAAATCATAATTTTTGGTAAGGGCAGACAACCATCCAACGTAGCATTTACCCATAATAATAATGTTATTGAAATTGTAAAAGAATTTAAATATCTAGGAGTGTTTTTCTCGAGAAATGGTTCTTTTTATAGCACAAGAAAATATACTGTACAAAGAGCAACCAGAGTTATATACGCCATAATTAAAAAATCACGAGAATTGAATTTGTCCATCGATTGTCAAATTGATATGTTTGAAAAAATGGTTATCCCTATCCTTCTTTATGGTTGTGAGATATGGGGATTTGAAAATGTGAACATTATTGAGAAACTTCAACTCAAATTTTGTAAACTTATACTTCATCTTAAGACATCTACTCCAAATTATATGGTTTATGGTGAGCTTGGCAGATATCCATTGAGTATAAATATTAAAATGAGAATGATAAAATTCTGGGTAAAACTGTTGAAATGTAAAGAGACAAAATTGTGTCATATTTTATATAATTTTTTATACAGCTCATCAATGCACAACACTGTTAATTGTAGTTTTAAATAGATTGAATGTATACGAAGTATTTTACAAGAATGTGGATTGAATTATGTTTGGATGACGCAGAATGTTCACAATGAAAAATGGTTGTTGATTGTAATTAAGCAAACGCTGATTCATCAATTTAAACAAAACTGGAATTCAGATTGTAATACATCTGGTAAAGGCAAAATTTACAATTTGTTCACTAATAGTATTTTTACAACTAGAAACTATTTAAATATGAATGTGTCAATGAATATTATAACTACATTAGCAAGATTTAGAACTAGTAATCATAAATTACCAATCGAGACAGGCCGATGGAGCAATATACCCTCAAATCAAAGATTTTGTACTTTATGTAATAATGATACTGGAGACGTATACCATTATATTATGTCATCTCCTGCTTTTAATGATTGTAGAAAATTGTATTTACCTTCAACATATATAAGTCGACCAAGTGCTTTTAAGTTTTTAAATTTATTTTCATGTAAAAAGGTATCTGTCATCAATAACCTTTGTAAATTTATCAATATAATTAATAAGAGAGTTACCCTTCCAGGTTAATGTAAACTGTACACTCTTGCATCATGTATTTTGTTTGATATCGTTGTTCTATTTTCTCTATGTTGTTTTATACAATGTGAGAATAAACTGAATTGAATTGAATTAAATACGTAATTACCATATTCCATTTATTATATTGAAGCAACATGTTATTATATTGAAGCAACATGAAGGATGCATACAAAATTGTTTGGGGTTAATACCTCCACCCCTCTCGTGCTTAAAATAATTAAGAAACTATATGGGCCTATACTCCATTTGCACAGAAAAGTTGTACATGCAATATTGTGCGTTCAATTTAAAAAAAAAAAATGGCCATTTGTGCGGTGTGCGGAACCTGTTTTGAATATGGGCCATATCTCAAGTACCCCTTGGCCAATTTTTTCAAATTTATCACAGAGTACACTTGGCCCAAGGGCCTAGGGATGTGACTTAAAAAGAAAGGAAGATAATTAGGAAAATATTTATTGATTGTATGTTGTTTTACATCCCATTCGAGAATTTTTCACTCATATAAAGACGTCACCATATACCGGTGAAGGGCTTCAAATTTTGACCTTTACTCGGCACTGAGGCCCTTGAGCAGTGAGGGATCTTTATCGTGCCAACGCCTGCCGTGACACGGGGCCTCGGTTTTTAAGGTCTCATCCGAAGGACCCGCAACTTTAACTTCAAAGAGCCGAGCGCATGGCGAAGGAACAGTTGCTACCCATTTTTTTATCGACTTAGGTCTGTCGCGGCCGAGATTCGAACTCACGACCTCCCGATCACGGAGCGAGCCCTCTACCGACTGAGCTACCGTGAACGGTAATTAGGAAAAGAAAAACAAAGTACTGGTTGCTAAAAAATCATCTCAAGAACCACTGGACATATCATCAACAAACTTATAAACAAGGACTAGGATATGTTGTAAATTAAGAAAAAAATTGTTCAAGGCATCATCCTGGGGCAAAGGGCGTGGTCTAAAGGTCACTTCAAAGTTGACCAAAAATAATGTTTTGTTAAAACTTTGATATTTTGCTTACCATAAAGACTAGAATCATCAAGTCTTATCAGTTGATGTATCTTGGGACCTCATATCATGTGGACTCAAAAGTAGGTCACTTTGGCCTACATTTTGAATTTTATGGCTAATCTTTTCAAAACATTTAAGGTCATTATTTCGAATACTGAAAGGTGTAGAATCATCAAACCTTATAAGTTGATGCATCTTGGTGCCTTAAGACATATTTTTGTAAAAGTGGGTCACAATGACCTTCTTTTTGAATTTTGCAGGCATTCATTTTCAAATTGTTTTAGATGTATATTTTTGGACAATTTGAGGTCTTTGATCATCAATTTTATCTTATCTGTTGATGCTAAGGCCTCAAAGTATCAGGGTATTTAAGAAGTAGATTACAGTAACCTACTTTCGGAATGTTACAGCTATATTGAAATATTTCCGGTACTAATTGACATAGAATCATAAAAAGTTGTCAGTTGATGCACCTTGGATCAACGGAATGCTGAAAAGTAGGTCTAGATCTTCTTGACCTACTTTCGAAATTTATAGCTATATTTTAAAGAGTAATGGAAATGGCTCGCAAATATGTTGAAGATTACGGTGAAATAAATCCAAAGAAAAACCAGCATTAATTAACGGAGCCAGGGTAAAAATTCCTTTTGCATTTAGGCAACACCCATCAGCCACGCAATTCTAAAGAATCACGCACGCTAACTTTTGATTCCCGCCTACATTTTACACCCATTTAATTCAATATAAATGGCAGTTATCCAACCTTTATTTCTATTGTGGCAAAATAGATTTAGTAAGCAAATCACCAATACTTTTATGTTCAGCATATGCAATCATTGGTTTTGTTTGAAAGATTTGTTTGCATGTTTCATCTTTTAAAACTAATGACCAGTATTTTAATAATTTGGATTTCAGAAATTTGATTCTTGGGCCATACTTTGTTATTAGAACATTAGGTATTTCCTTTGTTTCTTGATTTTATGTAACGTTATGACTCTGTTTAAAGCCAAGGATTTATTAATAACTGGGTCAATCTTTAAAAGGTGTGATCTGAACTCAAGAAGTTCGTTGTGCATTATTTGTCAATTGTATTGTGTACATGTCTTATACATTCCCCTAAAAAAGCCTTTTAAGTCACAGCGCCACCCCAAACCAGACGGACAAAACGGGGGGTAAAATTTTCTTACATATACCCTCAGTTTCAGTCGGAGTAAAATGAGTTAAAGGTGGTGTTTTGTCATTAAAGGGCGCGCTAGGGCAGTCAGTTTGATTTCTGCAAGGTATTCCTTTGGAAAGGTTTGTAAAAGAAAAATTAAAAGTTTAATTTTTTTTTTTTGAAATAAGCTTCTACTAGATTAATATTTAAAATATTTTATACACGTAGGTCTTCACGGCATTCAACTGCTGCAAAACTGTACCGCAAATTTGTGGCAACCAGAAGTGCGGTGGATACATGTAGGATTCGGATGCCAAAGCCTTGGGTGACTTCTATAGAAAACTGACTGACATACATGTATCATCCTGCATCATCTGAGAAACTGTTGCAACCTCACTGACTACCTTCGGTAACTACCACCTTCATATCATGCAATGAAAAAAGGTGCAATCGCTTTAGGAAATTGGTTTGAAGACAAAATGGCCATTTGAGGGTCTAATAATAGAAATTCGACAGCACTGGGCAATATGTCATATCAGACTTACTCGTGATGATGACTTTAAACGAGACTGTTGATATTCATGTTTCATTTACTTATTGGTTAATAGCTTTTCTCGTTTTAAAAATTGATCGTACGTAGAGCATGCTCTTGCGTATCGAATCAACTCGGAGAAATAAACCCCATATGCAGGTGATAATTGTATAGTGCTGCATAAGTAAGGGAAGTTTTTGTTTCATAGTTTGTTTCACAGTATCCAAATTTACTTAAAACACTTCTTTTATTTTAAACAGTAACCATTTAATCTTTTTGAATATGATAGAGTAAGGTACCACAGGGGCTAAACGGGGGTCGAAAAATGACGCTTTTTATACAGAAATCAACTCCTCTTACATTTTACGCAGTATAGCCTTATCATCTATTGGAAGAAGATTGGTGGTGTCCTGTAAAGGTGCAATCTGGGGACCACAAAAGGGCGAAAACCTGGTTCAAAGAACTCCTCTTACATTTTTGGCAGTACCCAAATCATTTTTAGAAGATGATTGCTGGTGTCCTGTAAATGTACAATATGGTTTTGGAATTTTAATTTTCTCTCTGGGAGGCCAAATGGGGATCAAAAAACGACTTTTTTTTCTAAAGAAGAGCCCTGTTTCCGAGAACTCTTACAATTTACACAGTTGGACGATGATTCGCGGTGTCCTCTAGGTGTGCAATAGGGTTTCAGAATTTTCATTTTCATCCTAGAAGTCAAAAGTCAAGAACCACTGGGCCAATTTCAACCAAACTTCCCACAAAGTATCCTTCGGTAAAGGGGATTCAAGTTTGTTCAAATGAAGGGCCACGCCTTCTTCCAAGGGGAGATAATTATGAAAAATTAATGGCATGATTTAAAAATATTTTTCTCAAGAACCACTGTGCTTGAAAATATGAAATTTCTGTAGAATCATTGTGAGGTAGTGTAGATTCAAAGAAGATGGGCGTGTTTGGCGTGTGATCTGCAGGAATAAGGCGTACGAAACATTTATAGTTTAAATGTCTACGATTTGGTCGGCTGACCACAGCTGGACACACTTTACAAAGTTACACACATGGGAAAATGTTACATTTAGTTTGAAATACTGTGTCGAATTTAATATATCAGTCCGCTTATCTTAATAATTACTACATGTAAAACTTAGTAACGCTTCACATAAGTAATAAACACCTATGGGGTATAGTTAAATGCAATTACATGTATATATTAAAGTGTCAGTAGGTTGGAAAAATTGCTTTTGCTTTCGGTGCAACAGAACCAGAATTTATCTATTTGAAAATAAATCAGTACAAAAAATCAAACTGACAAAAGAATTGATTGTTTGTACTAAAAAAAAATATTAACGCTCCATGCGAGGATCGAACCAAAAATATTTATTTTTCATTGCACTGGACGGGTTACGCATACTACTGAGCTATCACCGCTCCACACATTTTATGGTTTTTAAAGCGACAATGAAGCACCGCATTTACACGTTCGAATTTTTTTTGGAAAAAGTTCATTTTTTATTGTCTCTGGGTCTTCTCTCCATTTTTCACAAATGTTTGTTCGTTTCTTTGAATTAAAATGCACAAAAATAACGTTTCAAAATCATGGAGAGATGACCCAGAGGTAGCAAATTTTTAGAAAGAAGTGTTTGAAAATGTAACATTTTGTACGACTCATCTAGCCAATTTTCAAGTTCTTTTTTAGCAAATCAAAATACAATATCGGGAAAATATTTCCATTTCCTATTTCACAGGAACCCAATACAGCAAAAGAATGCTAAAATTTTATGTGACAGATCAATGAAATTTTCACTTTTCAAGTGCGCCCAGATTCCTGCCGAATGCCAATCAAAAGCGCCCTCGTTCTTTGTTCAAATCATGACCCCGGGGGTAGGGTGGGGCCGCAATGGGTGATCAAAGTTTTACAAAGAAATACATAAGAAAAATCTTTAAAAATCTTCTTCTCAAGAACATCAAAGACATGATTGGTCATATTAAAAGGTGTTAAAGGTTAAAAAGCCACTTCTGTCTCATGTATAGTAACAGATTTACTGAGAAAAGTATAAGAAGCTAATATACTATTATGCTAGTATGTCAAGATTTCCAAACATTATATGTTCTATATACCAGCCAAATTACAGCAGTTTGAAATTACAGAATTATTTTGATATTGTACTTTATTATTTTTGTTCTCATGTAGTTCTCAGAATGCATCCCTTCCTTCCTTTCTATCCGCCCCCTCTTATGTAGCAGAAATCTGGATCTACTCCTGATCGGAAACATCAAACAGCACACCCAAATCTTTTTAATAATAACGTGTATAAATTCATTCTTTTAATATTGAAGTTTATTTGCTCTACAAATTTAGAGACCCGGAATATCTATACCAATTTACAACATGATAAATACAATAAAATAAAACCATGCCAATATTTTATGACAATGTGTTTCAATCAATTCAGTCAATTTCATGATAGAAACAATCAACCAGTTTGACTCTCATGACCATGGTGACCTATGAAGGGAAGTAACTCAAAAATAATGATCGGTGCTGGTATGTCCTTGTCTTCTCTCTATATATAAATTTCAGCCAAAATATCTAGAAGTAATAGGAAATGAAGATACAATAATGTATATAGTACAAAAACTATATGAAATAAGTGGGTTTAGAGAAATATTACGGTGAAAAATTATGTAGGTCCCTTTTATCGACATTTTACATAGGAAAAGCATTCAGAATTGCAAAAACACTGATTTGATAAAATCTAAAAAAGAAGGTTGGCTCGGTAGGTTAAACAATCCAGAATATAGCCTGTTTAGTTCAATTAAACCTAACCTACTCAAGAGTTCTCGAAAAATTCTATATGATATAACCAGGAACCTTGCCAATGTCCTTAAATATCAAAAATCATAAAAGGCCTGGAAAATGAAAGATATTTTGGACTTCTTATCCGAGAATTGGTAAAGAAACTAATCGTGAATTTGTTTTTGCACAACGATTAAATAAAGAAAATTTGAAAATGACTTTGCCATCTGAGAATAAAAAATGGTTAGGATCTTTGAGCAATTTATGTCATATTCAAAAAATTATATATATCATCACCAAGGCATTTGACCAATTCTATTTTTGAAATTAATTTCGAAGGAAATCGTATGAGTGTCTGTATGTTTCATCAAGACAATCATCTGTCAAAGCAACGTCGAACTGAGTGCCCCCGAACTCAACTACGGCATGGATCAAAGAATCCTCGGACCATCCACCATTTGGTCGACGTAGTTTTATGGTGCCTACTTTAGTACAGTTTTTCTCGGTGGTATATGTGGGATTTTGTGAAGTTGACTGGTAAATTCCTATCCCAGTTACTGCATCTTCTTCACTCGGTGTGTACGTATTTTCGATTTTATGACCAATGGGAACCTCTTCTCCTTTCTGCACTAATGCTTCAAAAATATGCTGAGACATGGTTTTTCCGTCTGCTGGTCTTTTAATTTTGTAATCTTTTGGATGTAAGCCTTCAATGAAGGGCACGTTAACTTCAAATCCAATAGAATAGCGACTGATTCTTGAAGAAATGACGTTTGGCGTATGACCAAACAATACAGCCCCTTTTAAGACTGCTAGTCCTGGATCAGCTGGTGCTATAACCTTCTTGTCAGGGAATAATTCTTTTATTGCTTTTAAAACCATTGGCGATTCGGAAAACCCACCAACAAGGAGAATTTTTGACACAGAATCTTCAAACGAGCTCATAATCTCTGTTATATGTTGAATTATTCCTTGCAGAGTATCTCGGAAAAAATCTTTGAAGATTTCTGGATGTACTCGCAGTTTTCCGGCCTTAAATATTACTTTCTTAGCGTATCTCGTCTGTGGAAGTGTCTCTGCCAAAGTTTCTCCTGTTTCTTCCTCAAATATCTCAAGCAGACGCAGTGGGAGTGTTATGGTCACCTTGTCTTCTAAGTCTGGTTTGACTGTACGTTTCATAGTCTCAAAATCGCGGAAAAGTGAAATATAATCATCCATGTTATCATTCTTTAAAGTTGTCAAAACATCATTTCCAAAGAGTTTGACCAAAAATTGGTAGAAGGCGTCATCCACTTTTGTTCCACCCCACGCTCCGCCGGTGGCATGGTGGACTTCGCGCAGGTTCTGGTTCCCCTGTACCTCATGAACTGTAATGTCGGCAGTACCTCCTATACAAGTTTGAAATAAATGTATAAAACGATAAATTCGCTTCCCTAAACAGTAATTCCGTAAAAGACATGCCCAGGATTAATTCAATGTATCGATAAAAGTATATAACACTGCTATTACATTAATATAATTACAGTAGAATAAAAAAATAAAAATGGGTTCCACTGTTTGGTCCTAACATATATTGACGTATTATTTAGACTTGTTTCTCACCTCCCAAATCAAGTACCATATACCGCGTCCCTGGTCTGAACTTGTACGATTCAGTCTTTCCTTTATTGACTGACATAACTCCTATAGGAACATGATTGCAGTAAATGGAGGCCGCTTCTGGCTCCAAGGCTAAAATCAACTGTTTCCTTTCAATACCAGCCTATAAATGAATAAAAGCAGTTAATTCACAATGCTCAAAGCCTTAAAAGCCATAGATAATGCAATGAGCTTGAGATATTATACACTTATTTCATGACTACGAGGGGGACAGTCAAACTGTTGTCCCGAGGTAATAGGAAAAACCTGGGAAACTGTTGCCCGAAGTCGAAGGCCGAGGGCAACAGATTTCCAGGTCTTCCCCATTATCGAGGGACAACAGTTCGATTGTCATGAAATAAGTGTTTTATTACCTAACCCACTATTTAATTTCTTAAAGTAATGTTATAATAATCAATAGATTTAAAAATACATTGACAAAAGTTTGTATTATTTCTTGAAACCAAACTAAACAAGATGAATATTAATAAAATTCTCACACCAATTGGTGTAAAATTTGAAAAAAAATAATGGGGATGATCTTATCATGCACTAATAAATTGATGTATACATGTATTGTTTAGTAAGCAACATAATGATGACTTTAAAGGACTTATCGCATGTTTCCAAATTATTTGAAATTAAAAGCGTAAAACGTTCTTTATGACCACAGTTAATAAATTTTGTGTTTTTACTGTGGATAAACCGCAGTAATTAATCAATTATTGACTCAAATGAAAACCCCTGAATTAAAAATCTAAGTTAATTAGATA
Source organism: Saccostrea echinata (assembly GCF_033153115.1). NCBI lineage: Eukaryota > Metazoa > Mollusca > Bivalvia > Ostreida > Ostreidae > Saccostrea > Saccostrea echinata. The sequence continues at coordinate 8,332,166 of NW_026889774.1, forward strand.
GCGATCACGTTACCCTGTGAGGTCAAAGGCGACAATGGCTGATCAGCTCTTCACGTTAATCTTACTAAAATATACGCGATACAACTTGAATTTCCGCGTTGTGAACGACCAAATCACTGGTTTTTTCGATATGAAATTGAATATCCAACCTTATATTTTAAAATTGTCCGCAAGAAAAAAAAGAGAAATCTGTTAACATGAAATTAAAATAGCAGCGACGATAGCGAGGGAGACACGGCGAAGACGAAGAAACTCGCCATCCCAATACAATTTGATTTGTCATTTTATCACATGTATTAACTTATTTATTATGTATTATATAACTTGGTCATTCTTCGTTTTAACATAATATTAATTTATGCATGTATATATGCCTTCATATGTTAAGGATGGCGGTCTTGAAAAATAATTTTCCGATCTGACACGAAAGTAATCAGAGCTACAGACTCGAAATGTTTGGAATAAAAAAAACGAAAATATCTAAAAAGCCTTATACCTTAGAACTAGTTAAGGTTTCTATAGTAATTGAGAAGCACGTTAGGAATTATTTTTTCAGCATTTTTCGTGATTAAGCTGCATTTGTCGTTGATAACTCCGTAAATTGTGTGCATATTCTCATCTCCTTATGACTGAATTGTCGCCTATGAAGTCATAGCAGTATTTCGCCGAAATCCGACTGAAATATGTATATTGCCGTATTTGAATTTCAACTCTTAATATCTCTTACAAAATGATTTCAACAACGTTTATTGTATTCAGTATTTTAATAAACAAGGTTGTAGATAATATTTTTCATAAAATTTCGATTTTTGAAAGATCATGCGATAAATACTTAAAGGTTTGAATATAACACCCTGAGTCAGAGATTTATAGTGAGTGAAAGTGACCTACATTTCCCAAATTACCCTCAGAAAAAGGTGTTCTTGGCCTCTTGGACTTTAAAGTGATATTTTATTGATTATATATTTATATGGGAATGGGGATTACTTTTCAAATGATAATTTCAAACTGAATGCTACGAAAATGCTTCAATTTATTCATAATTCAATATTATAGTCGGAAATACGGGAAATTAATTATGACGTCATGATGGATCAGATCAGCCATGCAACAGTTCATTCTGTGACCGGGTAAACTGTTTGACACTGTTTCATGATGTGCAAAAACATTGAAGTGAATCAGGAAACAGTTCAAAATGCCTAATTACAATTTATGTAGTATGTTAGATAATAACATATACATGTTCATGTACTGCATCAAAGTATGCTGCTGTTTCAAAGAGGGTAATTTAAAAATAGCTTTTGCTCATTAAACAAACAAACAGACAGAAAAAGGTAATAACAATCTACATTATTGGCAACACATCTCCCACCATGTACCAACCAAGAAAGTTTGGTTATTCTAGGCCTCAGTGTTCTACTGTACAAAATACATACATTAATTTTCTGAGCACAGTATGTACAATGTATATCCACAAAATAAGGTAACGGTGCCCTCTCTTTAAACAATAACATAAACATATGTAGGTCTTTTATTATGCAAGATGTGATCTGAAGATAATATGATGAAATTAGGTTTACACATTAAATGCGTTACTTTACTTTTGGGTGCCATAAACTTTCCACCTAACATAAATCAGATGACAGGTTTCAATGATTCTAGGTTCTACACTGTGCAAGATTTGGATGTATAGCAAAACAATTCCAAGTTCACACGACCTATTTTGGGGTTGCAACACATCATTCCCCTAAGATGCAAAAATGACAAAATTTGATTGTTGTTTAAGGCCTTAAGTTTAAGTGTTTAAGATATAACCTGGGCATGAAAAAGCAATCAGGCAAATAGAAGGTTAATGTGATACATTGATGCCGCACATTAAGTACCAGTCCATATAAAAATCAGACAAAATGTGTATAAAAGTGATACATAAAGGTTCTCAGAATTGATGATTTTCCACACATAGATTTCTCTTGCACTATGATCCATGTATGTAAAATAAAAAATGTTTTAGTTCATGGTTACTATGGAAACCTGGCCAAAGAGATTTCCCTAGCAACCGGCCAATTTTTCCATGTGGTAGAACAAAAAGTCACTTATCTTTTAAGACTTGAAATGAAATGTAAATATGAATAAAATTATTTCTCTTCACTAGCATAAAGAAGATACACATTTTAAGTGTTTTAACAACCCAACACGAAGATATCAGATTTAAAGTTAGTTCTGCAATAGACATTGGAAGATATACATGTACATGTTTGGCAATTTTTGCTGATTCAGCATTTTTCTTGATTTTGGCAATATTCAAGGTCAAATTAAAATTTGCATCTAAAAATTTCAGCTTTTGCATGTATATCACATAAAAGTAGAGGAATGTCTCTAATGAAATCCGAATTCAAACACGTGGGGTTTTTGAAAATTAATGTCCGTTGCCTAGCAACAATAATGGATGTTTTGATAAATAAATAGTGAATAATTGTGCAGTGTTTCACAGAAAGATTGTATAAATTGTTATATTAGAGTACTAGAAATAAATTTTAAGGTGATAAAACATATAACAGACTTCTTAGCAAATTAAAGACTATTGTACAGTTACTTATCTCTATTGCAACAGCATATTCCCCATAGCAACAAGGCCGCAAAGCTTAATTTTGGTAAATATTCATGTACAGTGGTAAGAAGTGTTTCAAATTTAGTCCTATAATTGCAGTTTAGCAAAATTAAAAATGTATTTTGGACCTCATAAAAGTATTTTTGTTACATAAATTTCCCCATGGAAACAATTTTGAGAACATATCAACCAATTGATTTCATTGAGTGTTTGAAAGATTCATTCTCTGCAATTACTTTGACCTTTATATATGAGCAGGAGAATACATAGTCACAGAATTTCTTCAAACATGCTATATGTGTTATCAAAGAATTTGAAACCATTAACTCATATAAGGCAAATATTTGTTGCTATGTAACATGGTTACCATGGCAACGTGCCCTAAATTTTGAAAAACTTAACATGTTGTATAGAGTCCCATTATAAATGTTTACAGCAATTCAGAAAAGTGACAATGACTGTGTATAAAAGTCAAAAACGTGCCGTCTTGTATGCAAATGGACAATGTAATTTTGGTTTAATGAAAGTATTTATGTATTAACATATTCCATGGCAACAAATGTGAACACATACATGTAACAACTTAGATATATCTGATAAAGAGTTAAAGCATTTTTTTATATAACCACTGTCTTGAAGAAGAGTAATGGCACACAAATTGTAGGTGGAATTCGATGTACTCATCTCAAATATTCACTAGAGGAATACATTGTGCAATCATAACTTTAAATTTTGAGATGACACATTTTTACTATGGAAACCCTTTGTTAGCATGGAAACCGGTGTATTAAACCGTACATATGACATGGCAATATGAATGCTATACTAACGTCTACTGCCGCCTCCATCATGAATTGTTTTGCACCTTCATCCCAAATGGCTGGAACAGTAAGTACCCATCGAATGAGGTCCTCAGTAAAAGTGTCCACTCGGGTTGTCAAAGTTTTCATCAGGTGCTCTTTTAGGTACTTTATGGCCATCGTAAATACAGTCATCGCAGGCATTTCCTTTCCGTTTATATCCTTTATTGTGGTGGATCGTCCTAGACTCTGTTAAATATACAAAGACATTTACATAAAGTGCATCATATCATCACAATATTTCATACGTTTTGTTTACATGAGCAACTTGTGCACCAACTTTATTCTTATGGAGAGTCATCTTGAAGCGTTTGAAATACAGCCATCCCTCATGCTCATTGTCTTCTGCAAGTGATGCGTATTTGTTTTCTGCCTCGTATCCAAAAGAATGGAAGGTTTTGTCCGGCTTTAACAGAACCGCTGATGGTGTTTTATGTGAAACTAAGGCCTGATTCCCAGCAATCCAGTTACAGGAGTTTATTTTCAATGGATCTTGATCAAATTCGTGACGAAATGAGAATGCATATCCTGAGAAAGTTGTACCAAAGTCAATGGCTGCCACTAAAACTGGCACCATGAAACTCGTTTTCTGTGGAAAAAATAGAAAAGGTCACTTTCGTAGGAATTGAATCCACAATCAGTGTCTTCAGACTTCGTCCATTTTCTTGCTAACTATATTACAAATTTACCGATACTAAGTACATGTAGTTTAAACTTTTAGTTAGGTGATGACATGTTTATATTCAAGTCACATCGGGAAAGTAGGGAAATTTTTCCCCGTCTTTTGAGGGATTAGACTTTTTGTATTTCATCTTTCTTCTTTAATACTGCCCCCCCCCACTCAATGAACTCTTTGACTATCTGACCCAAGCGATCAAACCTACCTGACCGCCACATTCCTCTCTTGCCCCAAAAGACACCAACTTAGATTCTTTTGCCCCGGGCAGGACTTTCACCTACAAATCAAGGGGTGGTCGACTGCTGCACAAAAAATTTAGAAGGAAAGAAGGAACTATCAGATACACAATGTAATTTATGGCTGAACTGGGAATGGAGCACGGTACCCCTTCGTTTCTAGATAAGTTCTTTTACCACTGATATATCCAGCTCCTTCTAGTCCAAACTACATTCCTCCCCCTTTAACAGTCTTCGCTCTCCATAAACAAACCCCAGCTCATGGCCATTTTCTAAGCTTTTAGATAGCACAAGCTATTGAACGACAGTACGGATACGGTTTATAGATATATCGTTTTAATGGGATGGTTCAAAGTAGGCAATCCACAACAGCAAAACTGCAACAGTATTTTCTCTTTTGCATAGTGATTATTCTTATTTAATAATAAGGGAATAAATAAGTCTTTGATTTATATTTTGAAGAAGAAGGAGCAAAATGAGTGTAAACCCAACTAGTTTTCTCGTCCGCTACCTCGACTTTGGAATACAAATATTTGAAATGTTAGCTTATATTTACATGTATATACTGAGTATAATGCATGTATATCAACATTACAAGTGGTCGAGATACAATTTACCTCAGCCTCGCGTTCAGCATCACGAGGTCCGAGATCGACGAGTCCGCTCTTGAGGTTTTTAGATTCCTCCTTGGCTTGAAGAGCCTCCATGTTGTCTCCGTTTACGCCAGTATTGAGCTTGTTTAGCTAACAATTAAAAGCAAACGTGTATATCAAAGTAAAATAAAAAAAAAATACAGAAACGCATTAGAACTTAATAAACTTCTGTGCATGTTAAAAGTCCACAAATTTGGAGGCAGAACCTTCCCTCTCTCTTACTACATTTTCAACGATGCTAACACTCAGAACACAAGAAAAGATTCATAGGATTGAATATTCCTTAGAAAGTATATATTGTTCAGACCAACAATAAAATAAATTTCTTTGAATATATGTATGAATGAAAAACAGATCAAGTAGATCAAGATGAATGTTTTACAAAAGTAGGTCAAACGTCAAGGTCATGAGGTCAACAATCTCAATTCCGAAAGAAAGGCCATGTCACAAAGAAAATATGTAAAATATGAAAGGCCTACCACCATCCGTTCAGAAAGTATCCTAACAAAAAATTACTATAGTAAACTATAGTTAACTATAGTTTACTATAGTAAACTATAGTACTTTCAAGTTCCAATGTTTTCACCATAGTTAATCAAAGTTCCAAAGTTTTCACTATAGTTAATCAAAGTTCCAAAGTTTTCACCATAGTAAATCAAAGTTCCAAAGGTTTCACAATAGTAAATCAAAGATCCAAAGTTTTCTCTATAGTAAATCAAAGTTCCAAAATTTTTACCATAGTTAATCAAAGTTTCAAAGTTTTCACATAGGTAATCAAAGTTCCAAAGTTTTCACTACATCATATCAACGTTTCAAAGTTTTCACAATAGTTTATCAACTTATTAAAGTATTTAATAATTTTTTGCTTATTTTGCCGTTTTTAGGGTGGAGGTGGGGTTGGGTGGGGGATAGGGATTGTTGTACAAATTTTAATTTACAAATTAGTTAATTCAAATGCAATATTAACATTTATTAATTAAAAATTACATTTTTACTAAAGTTGATGGAGCAGATATTTTAGTTAGAAAATGACGCAGATTTTATTTTATAGTACATCATTCTCCTTCCTCCATCAAAAAAAATACATTTAAATAAATGTTGCTCATCTATCGGCGCGAGAGACAACCTTACATTAAAATTCATTTCTTGTATATACTTTTTTAGGGGAGGAGTCGGATGTATAAAAAGTTCTGTGAAGCTTGAATTTTGACCATAAAATTTCATAAAATGTCAAGAATGGGAATCAATCACATAATTCCACTGGTTTTACTTTAATAAATCAAAGTTCCAAAGTTTTCACTATAGTAAATCAAAGTTCCAAAGTTTTCACCATAGTAAATCACAGTTCCAAAGTTTTTACCATAGTAAATCAAAGTTCCAAAGTTTTCACTTATAGTAAATCAAAGTTGTAAAGTTTTTATTATAGTAAATCAAAGTTCCAAAGTTTTCACTATAGTAAATCAAAGTTCCAAAGTTTTTACTTTCGTAAATCAAAGTTCAAAGGTTTTTACTATAATAAATCAAAGTTCAAAAGTTTTTAGAATAGTTAAACAAAGTTCCAAAGTTTTTAGAATAGTTAATCAAAGTTTCAAAGTTTTCATTATAGTAGATCAAAGACCCAAAGTTTTTACTATTGTTAATCAAAATTCCAAAGTTTTTACTATAGTTAATCAAAGTTCCAAAGGTTTCACTATAGTTAGTCAAAGTTCCAAAGTTTTCACTATAGTTAATCACAGTTCCAAAGTTTTTACCATAGTAAATCAAAGTTCCAAATTTTTTTCTATAGTTAATCAAAGTTCCAAAGTTTTCACTTTAGTAAATCAAAGTTCCAAAGTTTTCACTATAGTAAATCAAAATTCCAAAGTTTTTTTCTTTGATACTATAGTTTACTATATTAAACTATAGATAACTATAGTTTTTTTGTAAGGGTATGGCCAAGGTAAAAAATTTTCAATAAAAGATCAAACTCGAAGGTCAAGGCCATGAAGTAAAAAATGTTGGTATCCAAAGAAAAGTCTTGTTACAAGGAATGCTTTTGTGAAAAATGAAAGCCCTGGCACCAACATTTTAGAAGTAATAACTAAGTTTATTTTTTTTTTCAAAAGTAGGCCAAATTCCACGGTCAAGGTCATGCGGTAAATAAATTTTAAAGAAAGGTCTTGTCACAAGAAATACACTAAATCCTAGCACCAACCTTTCAGAAGTTCTGTTCAAGGTTAATCTTTTGTTAAAGTTTTTCAAAAATAGGCCAAACTCGAAGGTCATGAGATGTTGGTACCCAAAAAGGGTCTCTTCTCAAGGAAATGAAGGAATACAATTCAAAAGTCATGGGTAAAGTTAAGGTTTTTGCAGACAAACAGATTAACAGAGAAACAGACGGACAAAAACATAGATGATAAGCTGCCGAATCTCCGGTAACGGGGGCATAATTAAAATTAAGAGTTGGAATTTTGAAGTTTTGAATAATAAACTACATAGAGAGACAAGGTAGCTAGAAAATCATTTTTATTTAATGTTTTTATTTTCTGTAAGATTACACTAAATGTTATTGAAAAGTAAATGAAATCTAATTGTTGCATTCTTATTAATTTGATTATAATTACATGTTATTACTTGTAAAGTGCATCTACATGTTTTCACAAATGTTTGCACGGTAAATGAATTTAAAACATGCATAATATACTAAATAAATGCAACACTTTTTTCTAGTATAATTTAAACTAATAATTCATGTATTTGCATGAGTATTCAGCACACAACTTTCTCCTCCAAACCAAAAAATAGATAAATAAATCACAACAAAAACGCGCAATTTAAAATTATTTCTCTTCTTTACAGGTCTCAGATACAATTATTTCTTTATGCCCCCGTAATTCGAAGATTCGGGTGCATACAATTTTTGCTTCGTCCGTCCGTCTGTATGTTTTCTGTTTATCTGTTTCTCCACAAAAACTTTAACATTGCTCATATATGTAACTATTGAACAGTTGGTGCTAGATCTTTCATACTTCACATGTGTATCCTTTGTGACAATATCTTCCCTTGGGTACCAACAATTTTGACCCTTTGACCTTGGAGATTGACCAACATTTGAAAAACTTTAACCTTGGCCATATCTTTTGAACGGTTGGTGCTAGGGCTTTCATATTTCACAGATATATTTCTTGTAACAAGACATTCCCTTGGGCAACATTAATTTTGACCCTTTGACCTTGGAGTTTGACCTACTTTCGGAAAACTTTAATCTTGACAATATCTATTGAATGGTTGGTGCTAAGGCCTTCATATTTCTTAGGTGTATACCTTCTGACTAGATCTTTCTTTGGGTTCCTACAATTTTGATCTCTTGACCTTGGAGTTTGACTTGCATTTGAGAAACTTGAATCTTCGCCATGAGCTGCCATACGAGGGCATCAATGTTTCACTATAGCATCTTGTTAACCATAAAAAAAGCTAAAGAATGAAAAAATGCTTCACTCTATAACACTTTACCTCTGGTGTTTTTGTGGCATGATCACGGTTGTTAGATGGCTTTTTCTGCAAAGGTAAAGTAAGTTATGTAAAATTCCATTCATGAAAGGCTTATTGTATTCCTATAAAGGAATGAAATCTATTTTTCAGTTGACAATATAACTAGTACAATTCTCTGTTATCCTTGGACTTTGAGTAATGCGTGGTGTTCTCGACGCTACATAATTAGCGTCTCTCAAATGGTGACCTAGATTCTCATTGGCTGCTAGCTCAAAAATATTCATAACATAGCACAACAAGTAAAATTATGTAAGTTCGAAGTATTTTATATTATTTCATACAAGTAGAAAAAAGAAAACACAGAAATGTGGAGTGTTGATCATCCTAAGTTTCCGTGTTTTGTCTAGTTCGCAAACAGAAGCATGAGTTAGAGTTTGTATTTCAATGACATTTTAAAATTTTTTTAATAGTTTTTTTTTTTTCACTGGCAATAAACAGTCCCTCGCGTGGAAGCACTTACGCAGGAAACATATTAGGATCCTGCATAGCAGGCGTAAGCTTGAATGGTTAACAAATACTTTCCAATATAAAGGTTGCATAGAAGTCATGCAGGCCCGTAGCAACGCTTTTCAAAGTAAACGGGGGAGCTTAAATAAGACAAGCAGAGAGAGAGAGAGAGAGAGAAAGAAAACTACCAAAACTGACCATGTCCAATTAAAAACGCTTAATTTAGCATCTATTTAGAGGGAATCTACCAACACTATATGAAATACCTCAAAGTTAACATTTTAATATCCTTACAGTAAAATTACATGTATTTACACGTTGAATTTTTTGATGACTTTTCAAAAGGGGCTAAAGTCTTGTACGTGATGATTTCCAACGGCTTCCTGCAAGTTAAGTCATATAAATAGGTCATTGAAAAGATTAAAGTGCCATTGAATTGAAAATGGTAAATGTTGATAACGTCCATCACACAAAAAAATCTGTTTCTAAATTTCAATGTATTTATCCAAAGAAATAGTCGCACATGAAAGCCATATACATATACATATACATACATACATACCCCCCCCCCCTTCTCCCGATTTCACCATTTTACACTCCTATTTTAACTACAATGCTAGACTGTGGTTTTATCGTCATTTTAAAAAAAATATTTGAAATTCGGTCAAATTTCATAGCACAACGAACTGAAATTTACACAGTTCTTCACATGTGAAATGTACTTGAGTGAAATATACTTGGGAAAGAAGTTCGGGCAAATGTCAACGAGTGTAGTAAGGGACCAATGACAGCGTTTCTTACAGTAATGAGGTGGGGCTTAATTTAAGTCATCTCATCGTTTGTCAACAACAATCTAAAGTTACTGATGTTATTAATTTCTTAACCAATGAGATTCTAGATCACCATTTGACTGGTAATTATCAAGCGTCTAGAATGTCACGCCCTACGAAAAGTCCAACGTTAACAGAGATTTGTACTATTTTCATTCACATTCACAAGCTGATTCAAGTAAATAAATATTGATTATGCATTACATAAAGTAAATTAAATTACTCATATAAAATGACAAAAATAACATCAATTGCTATGTTAAAATGTAATTTAATTGTCACGTTTAAATTCATATACTAGTATGTTATATATTTCTGTTAACTTTCCATTGGATTTTATTGTTTAATTTCTAAGTATTACCTGAGAATTCAACCTTGGATCATCCCATGTAGTTTGTTGAGTTTTATGGTCAATGAAATAGCTGTAAGAAAAAAAATCCATCAAGATATCATATTATGGATGTAGGACATTGAAGTAAATAAGAAAGGTTTTCGGACGGTTTTGAAGGGTATCTACTTCTAAACGTAAATCATTTAGTCTACCACAGATGTAGAGAACTCACTATGTTTTTTTCTTTGGTTCCCATCTGGCTTCCCAGCCCGGTGGCAGAGGTTCTCTATCATCATTCTTTGGCTAAAATATAAAAGAAAAATTAATTCAAACTATTGATTTCCTATACCTTTGTACCAAAATATTGTCCAATATTCGTCCTCTGAGAATTATGATATACCATTTTATTTTTCTCTAGTTTTCCCAGTTCTTGATTACATTATCTATGGTCATTAAAAAATACAAAAAGCAATTTTCTATATAATCCTAAATGTACCAGGGGTGATCAAAAAGTTCGCGAACTATATTTACAAAACCACAATTCAGCTCAGAATGAAATTTGGCACACATGTATATGGTCATTCACATGTTTATAAATTACAGATGTAACGTAATGTTTTGCTTCATGTTTGTGACGTCACAATATGAAAATGACGTCAATATGTATGATGATAGAAAACGGTTGACACGGTCGTACTACATCGTCGCAAGCCACGGGTTTTGGTTCCATTCTATTTCCATTCCAATAATAGTTTGTGGAAATAGAATGGACACAAAACCCTTGGCTTGCAACAACGGATCGAACTCGAGCAACAAACTGCCGTAAAGTTTAAAGTAGGCCCTATATCTTGGAAATATCTTGGAAATTCCTTCGCAGTAGCATATGGCAATTTGTACAAGGTTTTTGAAGACGAAAGACTTGCCAGAAATTCAATCATTAATTGGACTGATTGTTTAGTGAAGGAAGGGAGATGGTTATATATATTTCATACTTTATTTTTTCTTTTCTCTCTCTCTCTCTCTCTTTCATTTTGTGCCATATTTTGCATTGTATATATATATATATATATATATATATATATATATATATATATATATATATATATAGCACAAAGAAATTCACTTTTTATAAGGATACCCACTTCCGCCCCAGCCCGGGGTTGAACTCTCGACCTACGGAATCTGTCTCCTAGCAGTGCAGGAACAGCGCGCTAGACCGCTCGGCTATCTAGGCAAGTCAAAAAACTTGCTTTCGATGCCGATGGAATTCTCGCGGCGCTGTCCTACACTACACGGTCATTGAGAATGGAAGTGAGATACAGTTATTTGGACATTAGTTTTATTAGAGGATCGTTACCAATACACGTTGTAATGAAATAAAATTATATATATATATATATATATATATATATATATATATATATATATATATATATATATATATATATATATATATATATATATATATATATATATATATATATATATATATATATATAAAATGACTGTAATTAGTCGATAGACATAATGTTTTGAACATCAAATACTATCAAGGATTTTTTCAAATATATTTTTTAGTATAGATCTATGAAGATCAATGATAATTATAAAACAGCTTTGTTGCACTCCTGACTCCAGTAAAAGTTAAAACTATAGAACAAAAAATTCATAAGTGTTGGCAATATCAAGTGGTAACGAAATTGTGCAATATTTATAGCCCAATACATCATATTTAAAACACATGAAAGTATCTAAACTTGACTTAATATTTTGAATTGTTCCCTATTTATGTCAAAAAAACCTAAACTCAAATATATATTTAGAAGATAAAATATGATATATAAAATATTATATTTTCCTTCACAGGAAAAACACTGAGCAACTGAGGTCAACCAGAAACTTTCTACTCATCAATTTTTTCTTTATTTTAATTCAAGTTTGATCATCGTTGCACTCCTGACCAAGAGCATGGGAGTCTTTAAAGTAGAATTGTGAAGTAGAAATTACATCAGAACTTGTTTTGTTGTTTCAGTGAAGTTGAAGTGGAATTACTTGAATTTTATAACAATTTTTCAATGTGTTTACTTTTTACATTCACAAAAAAAGAAAAGAAAAGATAAAAACACATCTGAATTCATAAAATTGAAAAAGAGAAGGATTTTTTGATAATAAAATTGTCAATAATTTAGTACTAAATTATGCAAATAGATCATTATTGATTAAAAAATATTTCTTAGCATGGATAGAAGTCTTCTCATCATATAATTTTAATCTTTAAAAAAATGCCTTGCACTCCTGAGTCAGTCCTGACCATAGAAATACAGATCTGAAACACAGAGAGACTCTGTCATTGATAAATCTATTTAGAAAAAAAAATTATGTCTTTATTTTCCAAAATAAAAATCGGAGAATCATATACTGATAGAAGTTTTTTCGTGCTGGGAAGCAAAACATCAAATGTTGCACTCCTGACATTATTGGGTATGTACATATACTTGACTCTCATTAATGCTGCTTGTGATTTATATAACATTTTTTAGTTTTAAATTGTATATTAAAACAATCTAAGTTGGTCTCCTTAAGGACATAAGGCTATTTTAATTCACTTTACAGGGTCATTCAAACAAATGGAGCATGGATCATGCATGATAAAAATTTATTACTATGCTTAAATATTAAGCATCAATTAAATATCGTTAGAAATTTATATACTTTAATGTTTAATTACAGATATAAGATGTTGTAGGTTTCTGCCAACTTTCGATAGAATTTTATTGTTTTTATTTCTCAATATTACCTGAGATTTCAGTCTTGGGTCATTCCATGTTGTTTGTCGAGTTTTATGGTCCACGAAATAGCTGTAAAACAACAAGACAATTCATATCATGTTATACATAATAGGGGAAAATCCAGGGAAGAAAAATAGGTTAATTTTTGGACGGTTTTAGGATATCTACTAATCCTCTTATGTGTTCATGTTCTTCATCACCCTACAGCTATAGTCCTGCTGGACACGTTATTACTGGGGGCGTAAATATAGTTAATAATGATTTAATAATGAGGACCTTTAATCATTTATTTTAAAAAGGTAAAAATTTCGGGAACCCCGATCTTTCAACTGGCGTCATAATTTCATAAATCCGTGGAAGGTTACGCCAGGCGATGGCCACACATGAAAAAGAAGACCTTGACACTTTGTCAGAATGAATTAAAAGTATCAGCTGGATGTTGAAATCTCGCATTAAGCGACTGAGAGGCAATGTGAAAACCTTTTATTAATTTGTCTTCAATAATGCAGAAGTGAAAAAAATGAATTAGATTACACGAATAATATGTACTCGTCCCAGCTTACAAAACAGGTAACAACATTATCCTTGTTTGTAAGGCTCGTTTTTTAAATTGTATTTTAGAGAAACTTGGAATTAGCTCATAGTTCCCTTTCTAAGGATAAAATTCTTCAAATCATTTTAATATTCCCAATTCCAATAATTGATTTTGAATTACCCATTGCTATACTGGATTCCTAAACTACATAAACATTCTTATAGAGATACATGGCGGTTCCAGTAAATGTTCTACGAAGCCTCTTTACTCCTCATTAAAATATTAACAGCTGTGAAGGAGAAACTTCATAAGTACTGTACAACAATACATTGTATATTCGAAAAGTGATGTAAATCAGATGTAGATACTTTTCAAAACTTTAAGGGACTCTAAGGAAATTTGAAATCAAAAATTCTACCAAAATCAATAACATTAAAACGTACGACTTTTCAACACTTTATACAACCATTGGGGATAAAATAACGTAAAGTAAAATGATATAAAGACATCATAAACAGCTGCTTTTTCAGTAAAAATGGAACTCGTAAATTTACTTACCTTGTCATTGGTCATTTGCAAAATTATTTTGTAATATTCTGATTGTACACGCAAGTATTCTGAAGTTGATATTAAAAAATTGCTCGAGTATTAATTGACAAAAAAAGTCAAAATACCTTTGTAGTTTTTGGAGACCAAGTCTTTCAACAATCTTTCGGAATTCCCATCGGTATTAATTGTGCCCCGTTATTAGCAGACCTATTTTTGTTTTTATATGAGGTAGAATTTATTCAAAAACTTCTACATGAAAAGAAGAAGTATCTTGCTGTGGTCTTGAATTCACGTTTAGATATATAGACGACATTTTACCTATTAACAATATTCATTTTCATTCCTACGTTGATTCAATATATCTTTTTGAACTCGAAATAAAAGATACCACAGAGTCTGACACATCTGTTTCATATTTGGATATTTTACCAAAAAAGACGTCAATTGTAACCTTACGGCAAAACTTTGTGATAAATGTGATGGCTTTAACTTTTCTATAGTTATTTTCCCTTATTTATGTAGCAATATACCATTATCACCTGCATATGGAGTTTATGTTTCCCAGTTGATTCGACACCCAATGTCAAATAACTTGATGAAACAAGGATATCAACAATCTCGTATAAAGTCAACATTTGGCAAACGTTATGGTCGATACAATGACCTTGTCATTATTAAGTCGAATGTTGACTGACGTTTTTCATACAAATTTTTAGACCTTTATTTTCTCAATGATTTGTCTACGGATTTTTCCGTTTATCCGATCATGACACGCACAAGGCGGGTGTACCTGGTCGACAAGGGATACTTACTCCTCCATCGCACCTGATCCTACCTCTGATGTTTTTAGAGGTCATTGTTTGCTCTGCTACAAATACGTATGTATCGTTTTAAAGGACTTTGATTGCTGTTTGTTTTCTTCATATTTCTCTACTCCTAAATTTGTATGTCTTCTACAGATATAGAGAACTCACTATACTTTTTTCTTTGGGTGCCATCTGGCTTCCCAGCCCGATGGCAGAGGTTCAGTATCATCATTCTTTGGAAAATCCAAGTGTTTCCATTTCTGAAATATATTGAAGGAGAAGGTTTGGTTTCCTATCCAATAAGAAAGGAAAAATTTAGGTTTCCTATGCTTATCTCCGTTGTGGAATCTCTCTCTCTCTCTCTCTCATATATATATATATATATATATATATATATATATATATATATATATATATATATATATATATATATATATATATATATATATATATATATATATATATATATATTGTGAGGTATTGTCCACTAATATATTGCAGTTCTTTTGGTGTACACTACAGACCTTCCTAGCTACAGTTAAACATCCTAAATATTAGGACTTTGCAACTTTGACATCATACTCTCATAAAAATAATTGAATGCCATATTTGCTAGTAAGAAATGTTTTCGGTCCTCTCTGGGGAGCGTAAGTTTCTTTATGTGAAATCGCACAAATTTTGGTATTTGCATTGCACTTATGGTCGTAGCAATGAAGAATCCTCATCGTATCGTACCATCACCTACCGATACGGGACCTCAGTTTTTGGGTCTCACCTGAAAGACCCATGATTTCACCTCTTATGTCAGGTGGTTGGAGAAGAATCAGACACTACCTATTTTTAAAAGTCTTAGATTTAATGCGGTGCCGAGACGAGAGCCGAACATATTGAATACTAAATGAACGCCCTAGCACTAGACTACAGTGCAGAGTCCTTGAAACCCTTTGGTATCGAAAATGTTCCATGCTTGCAAGAGAGATATTGAAAAAAATGAGTTGTAAACTCGTTCAATGCATATACGTGTAAAACAAGCTAAAATGATCGATATTATATATTTTTTCTTCGCAGCAAAGATCTTTTACTGATACCATTTTTTATTGCAAGATTAACTAAATGTTCAATTTCCCCGGGGTCTGATGCAAACGAAATATGATTTTTTTTATCGATTACAAACATATTAATACTGAATATTGATACTGACATACATGTACTGACTGCATAATGTCTAAGGCTTTATTTGCACAGTAAATAAAGTATTATACAAATGATACATGCATAAAGTACTTCTTAGATATTGCTTCCGTACGCGAACTAATATACAGAACATTTTGCTAATAAAGAAAGAAATGAAATTATTAACATGTAAAGCTTGACTTAACGAGGTTGGATCCTGATATTTAAAGTCTTAAACTTTTTTTGTCAAGTATATTTTTAGTTTCTACATACATAGCTTAATTAAAAAGCAAAACCAAAAATGGGGGTCAATATGCTTCTTTTGGCGCTACAGAACATTTAATATGACCTTTTTGCACTGAAATTTGTGTCTTAATCAAAAATTACATCTTCGATGTTTTCCTTCCAATGATTTTATCCAAAAAAATCATGGGACAAAATAAATTATTAGTATATTTAATAAAAGACACTTTAAAATTGTGACTAAGAAAAAGTTTCAAATTGCTTCGCATAATCAATTATTTGACCTTTTTGCACTCAAAAATGTGATTTTTCTGGCATTATAAATTTAACAAGCAAGAAAATTATTTTAAAGTCTTAAACTTTTGCTGAATTTAGGCAGATTGATCAAAGTTATCTTATATATTCAGAAAAGAAAAGCAAAAGTGGGGGTCTATGATGTAAATTTTTAGATATTGCTAAAAAAGTATTAATTTTATGTTAAAATTGGCTAAATCTTTTCCTGGACTTTCAGAATATATTTACTATATTTGTCGCAATATAATGAAAGAATTCATGAGAAATAATTTAATAGATATTTCAGAACCAGCATAAAACATTTCACTGCAAACTGCAAAAAACAGCTCTGTGTGCAACCAGCATGGAAAAATAGGAATCTAAACTTAACAGTACTGTTTATATTTCAAAAGGGAAAAATTGATCATTTTCACCTAAAAAAAACCCTCCGCCACAAAATATAGTTCCTGGCTAAATCCTATCTGAATGGAATTTAATCGCGATTTTTTCATTGGATATAGTTTAATTTGCATTGTAGAATCCAGATTTAATATTTGAACTTAAAAATGATGCAGAATTTTACAAATTAAGGTCCAGACCAAAATCTGCCCAAAACCTCAGGATCGAACCTCCTTAAGGAGGGATTCTTCTCTTATATTTATCAAGAGGCCCATTAAAGATCTTAATGGTCACGTGAGTATACATGTGTAATACAAGTTTTTACAACACTGTAAAGGATCCATAGAAGTACAGTGAAACCTCTCTAATCCGACATGAACTGGGAGACAAATTTTGTGTTGGAATAAACAGTGCGTCATATTATACAGTGAAAAGAACATGGAGATTGGTAAAATAGGAATGAAACTAAGGGTGGGAATTCAAATTAAAGTGAAACAGATTGCACGGTGTCGGATTAAATAATTTTCACAGTCTTTGAACATTTAATGTGTGACACAGTACAGTTAAGATGCATCGGCGATTTTTTTAAATAAAAAAAATATGCTCTTTACAAGGATGGCCGATTCTTTTTATGACTTCACTGATATCGGACAAATGTAATGTGGTTCAAACTACATGTTGATGACGGTTAGATTTTTAGGTAACCTGAGCACCCAGGTGACGTATTGCTATCTGTTTTTGTCCGTCGTCGTCCGTCGCACGTTGTGTGTTAAGATTTGAAAAATTTCAGCTTCTTCTCTGAAACCGCTCAACCAATTTCAGCCAATTTTAACGTATGGCATGTATGGGTGAAGAGGAACCAAATTTTTGAATTTTATGGTCCCTGCAAATTTTTAGGGAATAGATGCTTCGCATATTTATTTTTTTTTTTTATTTTCACATTTGGTAAAGTAGTCATATAAATACATAATATGGACAAAAACAAATATTTGACTGTTTACTTATAGAAAAAAAATTATTTACTGATTTTTTCCTCAAATTTCTTCTTAGATTGGAAGCTTTCAAAATTGTAGTTTGTTTGGAAAATCGTATTGATTTGATATATTTTAAAACCTTAATTCCATTATCATATTTAAGTTACATTAGAAATTTTCTTTCTGTCTTGGATTATTTAAACATTTTAATTAAATTCATTGTTCTGTAGTAATTTTGAGAAGCAGAAAAAGACATATTTTCAAATTCCCCGTTCCGCAAAAAATATAGTCCCTGTAGATTTCAAAATCAGTTACCCATTTCTGTTTAATGCTGTACAATTATGAGGATGAAGGAAAACTATGATTTTTCAAATCTCTTACATCTAAATCTATAACACATATAAGCAAATATACTTTGAATATTTCATTTAGTCTGAAACCAGACAAGAATCCCTCCTTAAAATAATTCATTTTTTAACCTTAAAGTAGGGTGTAAAATAAAGTAATAATCATGCTTTAGTAGGAAAAAATTCTTCACCATATCCTGTTTTGGAGGGCCACGGGAACGATTGCTATATAGTTTTTTCTGCAAATATAAAGCACATTTATGTAAAATCCCATTCAGCATTAAAAAGCTCACTTTAGTTCTAGAGATATGAAAACTTTTGTAATTTAATAATATAACTATTTTCATTAACTTTCACATGCTCATTCAAACAAATTTATTAATTGATTATGCATAAATATTTACATAAAGTTAAAAAAAAATACTTATTAAATGGCATTGCATAGATTGCTATGTTTAAATATTAATTTACGAATTCAACTACATACAATGTATGGTATACAAATATGTTTCTGCTTACTCCGATTGGGTTTATTATTTTATTTCTAAATATTAACTGAGAATTTAACCTTGGATCATGCCATGTTGTTTGTCTAGTTTTATGGTCAACGAAATAGCTGTTAAACAAAAGCCAAGATATTATATCAGGGATAGGGGAAAAGTCATTCACTAAAAAATGTACTTGGACAGTTTTACGATATCTGCTTCTAAATGTATAATTTTATCTACTACAGATGTATAACAGAGAACTCACTATGCCTTTTTATTTGGGTCCCATGCGGCTTCCCAGCCTGGCGGCAGAGGCTCACGATCAACCATTTTGTAGATCAAATTGTTTCAATTTCTAAGATACTAGAGGAAAATTATTTATTTCGTACATTTTGGGGCCAAATAATTCTCATCCAATCAATCAAATTTTTGACATCTAAAATTTTTAAAAGCATTCTTAATATTGAAGAAGCTTTCCAGAACTTCAACAACTTGGCGCAAGGCTTCTGTCAGATAATTATCAAATTGCCATAAAACATCGATAGAAACTGATGTAAGCTACATTATACAGTACTGTCCTGTATATTTTTTTCTTAGATGAACTATATAATTATTCATTTTTCTCAAGGATCAGGAGGTTGTGAGTGACGTAGGTGATAGCTTTACACAATATACAGATTACAGTACAACAAGTCGTTGGTGTGATTTTTTTATTCGAATATATATATTTACCCGATTTGTACATACTGTACAATTAAAATAATTATGTTAAAATTAACGTGTTTGCATTGATACGCGAACAAACCTACTGAATCCTTTAGGCTTCACAGAATTTGATCAAGTGACATCAAAAAGGTCTTATTCTAAATTAAAATAAAACGTATATATAGTCCTGCATGGGTATTTGATCGTGATATTTGTATTCCTTATTAAATTTCAATATAAATTTTTAATTTAAATTGAATTTTTTACGTTAACATTATTGCTTCTGATTTGTCTCAATAAGTATCTTTACTTTTATCAGCTTTTCCCGTTTGTATGTCATAATTAAGTGACACTTTCCGAACTTCCGATAATACTTGTACATTTATTCTAACTATTACTAACATACTCAATTTGGGTCGACAACACACTGAAAAATTTTTATTAGATGTACTTTTGTTTTCTTCCTTGTGTTCAAATCTGCGTCATAGTTTCAAATTATCAAAAATATGGAAAGAAATTGTTACAACCAAACCACTATATTCACGTAGGATTTAAAATTAATTTCTATATTATAAGTAACCTTGTAAAAAAAAAAAATAATAAAGCCTCTCATTATGTTTATCTAGAATTCTATTTAGTGCAAAAATTATTCATTACTGGCAAATACATGTAAGTAATAAAACGATTGTACGAACTTATTTAACACTTGTAGCATATCGTAGAGAAGCGGAATTACAAGTCTAATTTTAATTAGTTTAATGAAAAATTAAAATTATAACAGGAAGGTCGGCCAAAATGATCAACAAGGAAGTACATATAATTCTAGTGGAAATTTAATCAGAATTAAGTCCTGATTGTTTAAGTATAATCGTGACATTTCACTTTTGATACTAGCTTAAATTATGTTTGTTAATATGATCTTAAATGTACCTATCTTACAAATATTTTTGATGGTTATAAAAAGAATATACTACACGCATGTACTCACCACAGTTTTCTACTATTTTGGAGTTGGCCCGTACGAAAAGAACTCTGTTTCACCATGAATCTACTTTCGGTTTCAACTATAACCCCACAAAAAAGTAAATCACCATGTCCGTCTGTCTATAGACATTTTTATGCCCCCGTATCGAAGATTCGGGGGTATATAGTTTTTGCCCTGTCTGTCCGTCTGTCTGTCTAGCTGTTTGTCTGTTTATCCGCAAAAACTTTAACATTGCCCCCTACTTTTGATTGATTTAAGCTATGGCTTTCATATCTCACATGTGTATTCCTTGTGACAAAGCCTTTCTTTGGGTACCACCATATTTGACCTTTTGACCTTAACCTTGGAGTTTGACCCAGTTTTGCAAAGTTTTACCCATCTTTAATCTGGCCATAACTTTTGTACAATTAATGCTAAGGCTTTCATACTTCACATATATAATTCTTGGGACAAGACCTTCTTTTGGATACCAACAACTTTGACCTTGGAGTTTGATCTTCTTTTGAAAAATTGTAACCTTGGCCATATCTTTTGAACAGTTGGTGCTAGGACTTTCATACTTCACATATGTAATCCTTGTGACAAGACCTTCCTTTGGATACCAACAACTTTGACCCTTTGACCTTGGAGTTTGACCTACTTTTGAAAAACTTTAACCTTGGTCATAACTTTTGAACGATTGGTGCTTCGGTTTTCGCATTTCACCTGCATATTTCTTGTGAGAAAGCCTTTCCTTGGGCACCATTAATTTTGACCATTTGACCTCGACCTTGATGTTTGACTTACTTTTAAAACTTTAACCTTTTTCATATCTATTCAATGATTGTTGCTAGGGCTGTCATATTTCACAGGTATATTCCTCGAGACAAGACCTTACTTTGGGTACCAACATATTTGATTTGCATTTGAGAAAGTTTAACCTTTGCTATAGTTGCCATACGGGGGCATGAGTGTTTCACAAACACATCTTGTTTCTCCTGAGATGATCTCTGAAATTAGTCATTATTTTTTAAAGACTTTGTAGATTAAAACTTGTGCACCTGGTATTTTCAGACTGATATATGTACATGTATGTCGAAATTTATTGTTATGACTCTCTATTTGAAAGATTTCATCGTTATAAATACGTGGCGGTCAGAGGGGTTCGATCGCCGGTGGCCAGTTAGCTCAGTTGATAGAGCTTCTGAGTGGGGATTCAGGGGCGTACGGGTTCGAAACCCAGTCTGATCCGTCGCATTTTTTCTAGTTCTTCTCCCGTAACATTTGGTGCCGTGCCTTGTCCTGGAAGTGACAGGCAAAAGCCCTGCCAGGGAAGAGCCTGGGTGTTGTCTTTGGGGCCAAAGACCTTTAAGGAGCGAGGAATGTGAGAATGTCAGAAGGGTTCGATCGTCGGTGGCCAGATAACTCAGTTGGTAGTGCATCTGACTGGAGATTCAGGGTGCCCGGGCTCTTATCCCGACCTTGTCCGTCGCATTTTTTTTTTACTCTCCCGTTACACATACACCCTCTTTGACAAGAATAAGGATGCAAAATTTTTATCTGGACATAACTTTGTAACCGAGAAACTTCAGAGGGTCATACCTAAAACAAAGTTAAAGTTGTAGCATTTGTCAAGAAACGTGCCGTTACACAGTACCAAGGACATTTTGATCAAGGTCACAAGGCAAAAACATGTCAAATTATTCTTCTAAACACATTAAAGAGACGATGATGACAACAGAGTGTGACTTACATGTAAGAGTATGTCCTGACCACAATCCGAGTAATTTGGTCAAGGTCACCGGTTTTAGAAGTATGACATTCTTGCCTTAGTCATAACTTTAATGTGGAAACGAATTTAAATTAAAGACGATGCTACCCACAAAGGAAGCTCACTGCTCAAAGGCCCTGAGTGCCGAGTATAGGTCTTAATTTGAAGCCCTTCACCGGCACACGGTGAAGACTCTATATGAGTGAAAAATTCTCGAATGGGACGTAAAACAACATACAATCAATCAAAGGAAGCTTATGCCTAAAAGGTATGTAACAACCCTGCACAATGGTCATTTGGATTTAAAGTGTAAAAATTTTGTCCATGACATAACTTTATAATGAAATACCTTCAAAAGGTCATGTGCTCTAGGAGTTGATTATGATAATATATCATTGGTATGACATGGTCCTGATCAGAGGTCATTAAGACAAAGTCAACATCACAAAGTTCAGAGAAGTATCTCAGAAATGTTAAATTCTGAAAGACAGAACTTTTGATTGCTGGAGTAGCTGTACATGTGGTCATAATTGTTGACAAGAGATTTAATAAATTAATTTATTACTTAGCTAAAAAATAGTCTATAATAAAAAAAAATCTACTAAAAGTCTATAGAATTTTAGCGCTCAATATCTTGGCGTTTTATTGAACGCTGAGTTTGCATTACTTATACGAGTGTGTCCCGAAACATTCCGATTACAAGCGTTCAATATCGACGGCCCGTTGTAAACTAAATATATCGTCTGGTCAACCGCTTGGGAACAATAATGAAAAGTAGGGGCATCTATAGGTAAGAAAGTCTATTTTCACGCAAAATTGAAATCATTAATTAATAATTTATAGTACTTATTAGTCTAATTAAAAACCTCAATAATTTAATCATTATGCTCGGTCATGGGAATGATGTGATATTGAACACTTACAGGAAAGACGTTGATATTGGACAGTTTTAATTTAAATACTGAAAAATTCTCATTACTTTTAGGTTAATTATTTAATTGAAATAATTAATATATAAATAAATGGAAAATGTTAAATAGCTATAGAATAAAGGAGTTATTGAACTTATATAGGTGAATATTGGCAATTGTTGGCTGTACATCTGCACTCGCAAGCTTGTGCATTTGTACAGCCAACTCGTGCCAATATTCACCAATATGTTATATTTAGAGTACGAGTTTCCTACTGTATCAGAGATACAGGGCGGGACTTAAGGCGAGAGCGATAGCTCGAGCCGGGCCCCGCCCTGTATCTCCGATACAGTAGGAAACGAGTATTCTAAATGACTTGTGACATGACCTTTCTTATGATCTCAATAATTTACATGTGTTTTTGGGTATATATCTCTCAACCAATCAGATGATTTTGCAGAAAGTTGATTTAGTACCCAATTTTTAGCAATCGCTGAAATGCCGAGTGAGGTGGACGTGTAGGTATCTATCAATTTAAATAATTATAATTATGAGATGCATTATATAATATTTTTCCCCAAAATTTAATTTATATTTGATTCCTTTCTATTTAGCTCTTGCTGACTTTTTTTTAAATGTAAGCTACGAATTTAGTGCAAAACATTTTGATACATAAGAATCATATATGGGAATGTATTTGAAGCAAAAATGTTTCGGGGAGCACTGTCGGGGAGGTTGTATTCTGAGAGAAATGTCCGACAATGTCATCGACCGGTCCATACATGCTCCAAATTGAAATAAACAAATGTAAGAAAGGGGGCATATTACCTTCATGTTTGAAAAAAGAATGTAGAGGAACCAAACTGAAAGGTAGATCCAGCACTCACTCACGCGCGTCGGTATCCCCCCTTTCGAGTTTTTTCTTTTTCTTTTTTTTGGCTTTCGTAAATTATGTTTGCTAAACTTGTACACACTTTTAATTTATCAACTCGAAACGATCACGCACATATAGTGTCAGGCCTGATTATGAATCTACCTCCCCCCCCCCCCCCCGAAACCCCCGATTTTCCAGTTAGGACATTTTTTTTCGAAAAAAAAAACATTTGTGTACTGCCCCCACTCTCTCCTTCCTAAAATCTTTGAATCCGCCACTGGTAACTTTACGTTGTAAAATTTTATTCTTAATTCATCTCAAATTTTGAATAAATACTAACAGCGCTATCTTACGATTTGATTGATTCTTATGTCTATATCATTTACGATACGGATTCAGTTTTCCGTCATCGCTAAAAATAAATCATACTGTATCGTTGATATTTTGCAGATACAGTACAGTTTCTGCTGATTTGCATAAGAAACGCCTACTAAAAGTGTTCTGTATCGCATGGTGTGATAAAGATCTGTTTAAATTTTATTCCAAAAGAAATATTGGTGGATTTCGCTGTAAAGATTGAATATATCTTTTAACCTATGCGTGTATAGCTTTACATATACGTGTACGGACCCCCACCCCAGAACTTTTTTATAATTTTAAAAATTGTATAGAAAAGTAATCAAAAAAGAATGCCCCCCCCCCCCCGTTGGACTCTTCGTAGGTTGTCAAATATAATAGTATGAAGGAAAGTAAATTTTGGATTCTTCCGATCTTTTCTTGTTAGTTTGTAAATAAAAGCTATCGATGGGTCGTATTTTAGCTGACATATTCCATACCAGTTTAGTCTCATTTTTATAATAAGTTTAACTACAGAGTACTCCTTATACCTGATCAATACATAACGCTCGCGTCAGGATTCTTACTCCTCCAAGGCACCTGATTCCACCTCTGCTATCTACAGAGGTCCATGTTTTTGCCCTGCTCATGATTCGTTTTGTTTACTGGATTCATGTTTGTTTGTTGTTTAACATCCTCCTCAATTATTTTTTACACATATGGAGACGCTGCCACTTTTCGGTGGAGGACTGCAATTTTAAACCTGGAATCGGCACTTAGGGCCATTGAGCAGTGAGGGATCTTTTTCGTTCCAACACATACTGGACACGGGATCTCGGTTTATACGTTCTCATCCGAAGGACCATACGTTCTCATCCGAAGGACCGGTCTCCACGTCCCGCAATGGGATTCGAACCTGCGATGTAAGGATCAACTCCTTACTCGGCGACTCTAGAGCAAACGCTCTAATCACTGCGACACGCGGGCGACTGAGATTGATCATTGTACGATATCTTCACCTTCTACTTTTTATGGAAAACAAATTCTGTAATGAAAAGTCAATTCTTTTTTGTTTCATAAGTTTGTTTATATAACTTTATTATAACACATAACTGTATTTGTAAATAAAAGCTTTCGTTATAGAAATTCAAAATAATAATCTATCAAGATGAGAAAAAATTAAAGACATTTGAGACCCTTAAAAGAAATTGATACAAAATGATAAAAAGGAAAACCAGATGAGATATAATATCAATCATGAAGGTAAAAAGTGATGCATCCAGTATTGAAAGAAAAAAATGACCAAAAACACACAGTATGCATGTATAAAATGACTAAGAATATGAAGTGCAAGTTCTTGAAAGTCAGTATTTAATTTATTGAAAATCTTAAGCATATAAAAAGAGAAAACAAAGTTGCAAACACTTTTAAAAAAAAAAAGCTTGAAAAAAAAAATTTTCAAAACCGTATTAAAAGATGAAAATATTCTATATGAAAAGAATCTTCTATACACATATTAGAGAATAAGCAATCAATTAAATCTTTATATTCATATTGGCATTTTTTATTTGCTTCAATTATACATTTAATAATTCTACAAATCCAGGGGGGGGGGGGAGGGGAGTCCGACCCCCACGAACTGAACATGCTCTTCTTTTTTCCCTAAGCGGGGGACACAAATTCTCTGAATATATAGCTTGTTACATTATGAATCATAGCATACATATGCATGTACATGTATCATAGTAACAACTGTAAACTTAACGTTTGATTGGATTTTTTCTCCTATTAAGAACTTCGCGACCAATTCTCGGGCAGCACAAGTTGTCGGACAGGCCACTAAAAGAACAGTTCTCAAAATTATATGCTCTGCAGCGGGAACAAGTAGGGTTCCAATACGTTCAACAGTTTTATGGCCTCGTTTTTCTGAAACTGCTTTCATTAATTGCAAATTATCAATATAAATATGATTATTTTTTAAACTAATGTATGCGTATTTTATCCAGTAATAAGATGTCATTTCTTTTGACAAGTTTCTTTTCTAATCATATGAATTCGTTAAATGAGAAATTAATATATACCGACCGAGTAATAAAAAACAAATAAACTTAAGCAAAAGTGCCTGAAAATAAGTACGGTATTTGTATGAAAATCATAAAAAATTAATGAAATTGATTTATGTAAAAACTCGGTTGTTTGAGCAACTTTCATCATTTTCAAACGTTGCGAAAAAGTCCCTGAGAACTTGTTGCGAGCAAGCTCTGTATATATACCGGTAAGAAGTTTAATAATGAATTGGGTAACATGTGATCAATGTTAAGGAATTAACATCAAAGAAAATCATATGAGTCCTGTATGTTTCATTGAGACTGTCGTCTGTCAAAGCGACATCGACCTGAGTGCCCCCGAACTCAACTATGGCTTGGATTAATGAACCCATGGACCAACCTTCATTTGGTCGACGAAGCTTTATGGTACCTATTTTGGTACAGTTTTCCTCGGTGGTGTAAGTGGGATTTTGTGAAGTTGACTGGTAAATTCCGATCCCAGTCACTGCATCTTGATCATTCGGTGTGTAGGTTTTTATGACTTTATGGCCGATAGGAACCTCTTCTCCCTTTTGCACTAATGCCTGAAAAATATACCGACACATAAATCGTCCGTCTTCTGGTCTTTGATATCTGTATTCTTTTCGATGTTTTCCTTCTATGAAGGGTACACCAACATCAAATCCAATAGAATAGCGACTGATTCTTGAAGAGATGATACTTGGCGTATGACCAAACAATACAGCACCTTTTAAGACTGCTAGATCTGGGTCAATTCTTTTATTGCTTTTAAAACCATTAGCAATTCCAACAAGGAGATTATTGATGCAGATTCTCCTTCAAACGACTTGATAATGTCTGTAATGTGTTAAATTATTCCTTGTACTGTATCTCTGAAATTGTTTGAAAATTTCGGGATGTACTCGCAATTTTCCTTTTGTAAATATGAATTTTTCAGCGTATTTTGTCTGTGGTAGTGCCTCTACCACAGTTTCTCCTTTTTCGGTCTCAAATATCACCAGCAGACTTGGTGGCAACATTATAGTCATCTTATTTTCTAAGTCTGGCTTGACTGTACGTTTTTTAATTTCAAAATCTCAAAAAAGTGAAATAAAATCTTCCATGTTATCTGCCTTAAACGTTGTCAGAACATCATTTTCAAAGAGATTCACCAACAATTGGTGTAAGGACTCATTCACTTTTGTTCCACCCCACGCATCGCCGGGGCATAGTATACTTCGCAAAGGTACTGGTTCGACTGTACCTCATGAACTGTAATGTCGGCAGCTCCCCCTAAACAAGTTTGAAATAAATGTACAAAACAATAAATGTGCTATACCGCGTCAAACAGGGATGCCACTTGAAGGTTTAAACATTGATATAATTTTACGATAGAGTGTATATGATTGATGTAATATGCATTCCTAAAGATCTTTCTGTTGTTAATATATTCTTGATTTTTGGTCCCTAGGAATTTTGACGTGCTATTTTTTTATTTAGACTCATTTCTCACCTCCCAAATCCGGCACCATATAACGCGTTCGAGTAGTGTATTTGTAAGATTCATTTTTTCCTCTGTTGGTGGACAAAAATCCTATAGGGACGTGATTGCAATAAAGGGATGCCAAATGGATGGCTCCAAGGCTAACATTAACTGCTTCTTTTCAATACCAGCCTGAATATCAATGAAAACACATAATTATAATGAGTTCCTGATCTTACATGTATATATGTACAGGATATATATAATGTGATAGAATTACATGTATTTAAGCAAAGTCTACTTGTGTACCAAATCTTAATGAAATTGGACCAAACTTTAGGTTGTGTAGGGTTTCAGAAAAATTTCACAAAAAATAATTGTCTTTTGTAACCGTTGCTACACCGTTTGTCAAAATCCGATTTATAGAATTATGTAGCATAATATAGTCTACTTGTGTACCAAAATTACTGAAATTAGTCCAAAAGTGTAGGAAGAATGATTGTATGTAAGTTGTACGTCATATTCGAGAATTTTTCACTCATATGGAGAAAATGTCACTATTTACCGGAGATGTGATTCATATTTATACCTTTTCTCAAGGCCATGAAACAGCGTGGGTTCTTTATCGTGCCAACGCCTACAGTGACTCGAAACTTCAGTTTTTAAGGTCTCAATCAAAAGACCTGTGACTTTTTTCACTTCTATTCCAGAGCGCTCGGTAAAGGAACAGTCACTCTTAGGTTTGATGCGGGGCGGCGATCGAGAATCAAAACTGGGCCTCCCGATCACGAAGCGAGCGCCCTACCACTAGGCTATCGTGACCAGTAAGAGTAGTGATTTGGAAGAATTTCACAAAAAAATCTATTTTTAGTTACCAAGGCAACATCGTTTGTCGCAATCAAAAAGTATGTATATTAATGAAGTCTACCTGTGGCTGAAATCGGGCCAAAACTGTAGGAGTAGGGTTTGAATAATTTCATAGAAATTTATATTTTTAATAATCATGCAACACCTTTCATAAAAGAGAACTTTCGTATCGGTGGGCATGAATTTTTATAAGAGGTTAGTTTAAGGTATATTTTGGATTTTTTAGAATTGTAATACTTTGTAATTGCATCATGAAATTTTTTTTTATATAAAAAAGAAAACTCTTGGGGTACAGAGCAAAAGGGTGGGGGTCCTGTCCCCAATCACCTGTGTTTGAAATCGATACTAACACCTTCTGCCGCTTCTATCATAAACTGTTTTGCACCCTCATCCCAGATAGCGGGAACAGTATGTACCCATTGAATCAAGGCCTCAGTAGAATTGTCCTCTTGAAGTGCCACAGTGCAGAAGTAGCGCAAAAATGACCCTAAGAACCCCCCCCCCCTTCCTGAGAAATACGGACCCCTTTTGAAATGCTATAGAGAGTCACGTAACTGAAGAAAATAGACTTAGGAAATTGTCCTCTCTCAGATCCCCCCTCCCTTCCCCCACTACCACCACCACCACACGAAAAAGGTTCATGCTCATTATTAGGTCACCTGAGTCACTCAGGTGACCTATTGCTATCCGTTTGTGTCCGTCGTCGTCCGTCGTCCATCGTGCGTCGTGCGTTAACATTTAAACATTTTCAGCTTCTTCTCTGAAACCGCTCAACCAATTTCAACCAATTTTGGCATATAGCATCTGTGGGTAAAGGGGGACAAAAATTGTGAATTTCATGGTCCCTGCCCCCCTGGGGCCTGAGGGGTGGGGCTAAAACCACCAAAATTAATGCAATCTTTAAAAATCTTCTTCTTTACTCCTGGACAACAAGCAGTCAAACTGTTGACATGATTGTAATTAGCATTGAGCCCTCTACCTAAATTGTGAAATTCATGTCCCCGGGGCCAGGGGTTCTGGTGCTAGGGCGGGGCTATATAGATCATATAGTGAAAGTGCATTATTTCTTTGAAAATCTTCTTCTCTACTCCTGGGTATTATTGAAATAAATTGAATACATAGTTATGATAAGCAAGGGTGACTCTACCAAAATTGTGAAATTCATGGCCCCAGGGTCAGGGGTTCTGGTGCTAGGGCGGGGCTATACAGATCATATATTTTGAAAGTGCATTACTTCTTTGAAAATCTTCTTCTCTACTCCTGGGTGTTATTGAAACAAATTGAATACATAGTTATGATAAGCAAGAGTGACTCTACCAAAATTGTGAAATTCATGGCCCCAGGGTCAGGGGTTCTGGTGCTAGGGCGGGGCTATACAGATCATATAGTGAAAGTGCATTATTTCTTTGAAAATCTTCTCTACTCCTGGGTGTTATTGAAACAAATTGAATACATAGTTATGATAAGCAAGAGTGACTCTACCAAAATTGTGAAATTCATGGCCCCAGGGTCAGGGGTTCTGGTGCTAGGGCGGGGCTATACAGATCATATAGTGAAAGTGCATTATTTCTTTGAAAATCTTCTTCTCTACTCCTGGGTGTTATTGAAACAAATTAAATACATAGTTATGATAAGCAAGGATGCCTCTTCCAAAACTGTGAATTTCATGGCCCCTGGATCAGGGGTTCTGGTGTTAGGGTGGGGCCATATAGATCCTATAATGAAGGTGAATTATTTCTTTAAAACTCTTCTTCTCTGCCCCTGGGTATTATTTAAACAAACAAAGTACATTGTTATGATATGCAAGGATGCCTCTTCCAAACTTGTGAATTTCATGGCCCCAGGGTCAAGGGTTCTGGTGAAAAAAAAGGGGGGGGCTCTATTGATTATATAGTGAAAAAGCAAATTTTTTCTGAAAACATTCTTTTCTGCTTCTGGTTTAAAAGCAAAGAAGCTAGTGTATAGTTATGATGAACAAGAGTGCTTCTTCCAGAGTAGTGAATTACATGACCCCTGGGTCAGATGTGCTGGTGCAAGGGTGGGGCTCTTGATAATATAGTGAAAATGCATTATTTCTATTAAATAATCCTGTCTGCTCCTCAGTGTTAAGCAGATAAACAAAGTGATTACTTATGATGTGCAAACTTCTGGTCCCAGGGTGAGAGGCTCTGATGTTTCTTGATGGAGGGGGGGGGGGGGGGGGGCTCTATTGATAATATAGTGAATCTGTAGTAAAAATGCATTATTTCTTTAAAAATCTTCTCTGCACCTGGGCATATCAGAGGCAAAAAGAGTAAAAGTTTTAATAAGGAAGGGTATTTTTACCAGATATTTGAACATCTGGACCATTTAGTCAAGTGTTCTGGTCCTAGCTAGGGCACTATTAATTTGTAATCTACTGAGAGGAGTTATTCCCCTTTGTCATTTACTTTTGATAATTAATCACTGTAAATAATGTACTTGAAAGGTTAATAGAATAAGAGAATTATGCAAGAATTTTTATTGTATAATACAAAAAGTACTTTCATAGTTTTAATGATCAGGTAGACTTGTAAGTAATAGATAAATAAAAATGAGACAAAAATAACTTGTCTTATTAAATGTTCATCAAAGATCAAGAGAGGCCAATGTAAGAGATTTCAACAAGGAATTAAGATGGTACAGAAGCAGTGATATTTTGTTAATTTACTGTATGGTGAAAGTGTTAAATGAGGAACAGATTAGAACCTAATTTATGAACTGTGAATGAATGCTAGGCTAATTATTCTTTTATCCTGATCACTCTATTTTTCTTGCTTTTTGGCAACAAAGCTTCACCTTTCAGTTCATTTTATACTCTATGGACCCTGTAAATTGTTGTATTATACTCAGGTGACCATTAAGGCCCTTGGGCCTCTTGTTTTTTGTAAGTGATGCGTATTTGTTTTCCGCATCGTATCCAAATGAACTGAAGGTTTTGTCCGGCCTTAACAGAACTACTGATGGTGTTTTATGTGAAAACAAGACTTGATTCCCAGCATTCCAGTTACAGGCGTTGATTTTCAATGGATCTTGAAAATTCGTCACGAAATGAGAATGCGTATCCAGAATATGTGGTACCGAAGTCAATGGTTGTCACCACCTTTGGTTCTGTGAAACTTGTCTGTGGCTCTTTACTTTGTTTCGAGCCGATAATGGATGATAAATTAGGAAATATGTGGGTGTTTTTTTGCCTTTGAACTCTTTATATGTATTCCAAGTTTTGACTTTAAATAGGATAAAACAAGATGTTTTTGTGAAACACTGGTGCCCCCGTATGGCAGCTTATGGCGAAGGTTAAATTTTCTCAAATCCAAGTCAAACTCCAGGTCAAGAGATCAAAAATGTTGGTACCCAAAGAAAGGTCTTGTCTTGTGGAATATACCTGTGAAATATGAAAGCCCTAGCACCAACCGTTGAAAAGTTATGGCCAAGGTTAAAGTCTCATAAAATTTTGCAAAAAGTGGGTAAAACTCCCAAGGTCAAAAGGTCAAATATAATGATACCCAAAGAAAGGTCTTGTCACAAGAAATACACATGTTAAATATTAAAGCCATAACTTCAATCAATCGAAAGTTATGGGCAAGGTTAAATTTTTTGCGGACAAACAGGCAGACAGACGGACGGACAGGGCAAAAACTATATGCCCCCGAATCTTCGATTACGGGGTTATAAAAAATTGTTATAATCACAATACACTGGCAGACAAATAATATACAATTGTATTACATGACAGACAAATAACGTAATTAATGTTTTAATAACATTTCTTATAGCGATACACACAATTTCTTAACAGAGATTTAAATATTTCTTTAATCAATGTAATGTATTTTTCTCTAATATATCGATAAAAAATTGGTTTATTAGCTACTTCTAGCTCACCTGCTCCGACGGCTAATATGTCTTGAATGTCATGAATCTTTCACATAAGTTTCAGCTTTTTTGCCTCAGTGGTTCTTGAAAAGATTTTTATGACACCTACCCTATTTCTGATTTTTTTTATAGCTACTAGTATCTTCCCTTTCTAGAAATCTTGCCCCTTTATTTGCAAAATATTGAATCTCCTTTACCTAAGGATACTCTGTGATTGAAATTGGCCCAGTGGTTTCCGAAAAGAAGATGAAAATGTGAAAAGTTTACGAGACAACGATAGACAACGAACACATTTCGATCAGAAAAGCTCACCTGAATATTCTTTTCAAATGAAATCACTTTATGTTTGCTTTGCTTGGCAGATTCACAGTGCCTGGGAAGGTCAAACAACAGGTGGGGCCAATGGCCCCACTATTCATAAAATGATTGGGCCATTTTGAAATTTAAGGGGCCTAGAGGAAATATATTCAGGTTATTCTAAAATACTGTATGTGTACTTAAAAAAGTGGGCTTCATATTTTAGTGGCTTTGGCGCAGACAGCGATGCGCTTATTCATGATTACCGTTAAGGCCAAAATAAAAAATACCTTTGTTTCCCCTAACGCGACCGACTCAATAAAATTGCATCGACTGAAAAGTTTTTTAATAAGATAATTCAAATGTTGTTTTTTTTTTAATGTTAATCAACTTTTATTAAATACAATTTCATTAAAATCCGTTTTTATCAGAACGGCAGATTTTGTTCTACATTGATTATTAAGCGTTTGCTGGAAACAAAATGGTGTCCACAACATGTGGTCACAGTTCCTATTATTAATCAACGGCGACGTATCAACCTTATGCCTTTAGCTTATTAGAATCCCACACTCTTGAAACAATTCGTTAATAATAATAACCATGACTAATAGTGTTTTGGTGCTATTTCCAATACTGTCTTTTAAAATAAAGTACGTACTACATGTAATAAGCATCGTGAAGCCCGCCTCATGAGCATACGAGGGGCCCACCTCTGCATCTTGTAACATATTAATCAATTGCACTACATATTATTTAACTTGAGTTTTGATCTAATAAACAGTTCATCTATGTTCCTGTGTTTATTATACGGGACCATAGGAGTTCATGTAAATATGTCTGCATATTTCATCCTGTGAAAATAATTCAGACGTCCTTTCTAAATCCCTTTTATTCAGGGGTTAAACTTCGTGACTTTGACATTGTGTGTGGCATTTTTATGAAATTTAGATATGGTTTGGTTCAATTAAATATTGTTTACACACTCTTTCCAAATAGTTTTGAAATCATGATACAACTTTCTGAGACATGCAGTGTATTTTTTTTTAATTAGGCCCTTGAAGATTGGTTGTTTCTTCGTTTTAAATCCCTTTTAGAATTGTTGGGATGAAAACATTTATGATTTGAACATTTGCCCGGTGAAGGTCTCCAAATTTAGTCTTGTAATCGACACTTTTGGCCATTGAGCAGTGAAGGATCATTTTCGTGCTAGCATCTACTGCGACACTAGACCTACGTTTTACGCTCTCATTCGAAGGACCGGTCTCAACGTCCCGTATTGGGATTTGAACCTGTGACTTAGAACTAGAGCTCCTTGCTTCGGAACTCCAAAACGAAATATTCTAGAACCACTGCATAAATCGAGCCATTGAAAAAGCGCGCTGCATGTGTAAGCACTGGTTTGAAAACTGATACTCGGATGTCCGGTTTTGGGTATCTGAAAATCTTGTCTGTATTTATTAAATATTCCTAATTCAATTTCAAAGAATTTACTTTGCATGGCTTGAGATATTTCACAAGTTCAACTGAATATAGTTGTTTATTAATTTACGTGAAATTTTGCTTTTAAATGGTATTTGTATGATATTCTGTTTACAAATCGGTTTCTTTTGTACTTTTTTTAAATATATATAAAGGTATTAAGTCCATTAAATTTCAGAATGTATTTTCAAAGCTGCTTGCAGAAAAGAAATTATTTACCTACCTACCTACACAACTCGAGATTTTAGGGTCCGGTTAGGGGAAACAAAGATATTTTTAATAAATGAATACGAATCGATATGATGTTTTTCATTTATTTGCTTCGATCGCAGGAGGATAAAACGTACGCTCGGGTCACCCGCAAATAGTTCGTCATTTTCCGTAGTAATAAGTTATTATATGAACTCTTCAGGCATTAAAGGCACAAGAGTAAATTCATCTATATCAAAAGGTGACCGCAGGTCACCTTATATTTTAATTGAATTTTATTTAAAATAGTTTTAAGATTTTACTAAGATACAATCATATTAATAACTTGACATCTATCTATTTTCTAATAGAATAGCATAGACGTGAAAGTAGTGTTTTTAATGTTTAAACACACGACGACAAGTTGTTAATAGGTCAGGCCATAAGAAGCTCTGTGCCCCCCCCCCTTTCAATAATTTTGAAATAATATTCTTTGCTATAGAAAACAAAGAAAATTCTTTTCTTGTGCCCCTTCAATAATTTTTCAAGTATCCTAGCCTTGCATTTCACAAATTCGTAGATCTGATTCATAAATAAATTTGATTAATTAACAAATATTTCCTTTTTTATTAGGATTTAAATGTTAATAAGGTTAATCTCTTCAAAAATGCTTAACTTTTTTCAAACAATATTATTATCGGCCACTGGCGCAACCGACTATCTGTAGTTTTTTTTAGAAAGTACACATGGGGAGATGTGTCTTTTTTTATTTTCTTTATTCGTTCAGTATATCATCAGTCATTTAAGAAACTGGACTTTGCTAAACTAAAAGACTTTTCAAAAATTAAATAAAGGCAACAAGTATGAAAATAAGCACGCTTCTGAACATTCAATCATGTAAAGAAAAAAAATAGTTATTCTCACTCTATGCTTTCTTCTCACCTTACAAAAAAACAAAGATCACAACTTGCATTCTTTTATATCATAACACATTAATGAAATATGAAGATAAAGAACAGTTATCAATTTCAAAGTCCATTAAAACAATACAAATTTAGAGCAGAGCAAACACGGACCTCCTAAAATCATCAGAGGCGGAAGCAGGCGCCAAGGAGGAGCAGGCACCCACGCCGACCGGCAACACCCGCCGTGTGCTCATTGTCATGATTGGGCAAACGAAAAAAATCGTTGACGATTCAGTGTTTAAATAATGGCCAACACTAGACTTAATGATAGATTGTGTTTGTCGTCAAGGTCATTGTATCGACCTGCGAAATGATGACCATAAACTATATTCTTGTCATCCCCTTTTCATCAACCCGCCTGTCAGTATTCCGCCTCGTTTCAAAAATTGCTTGTACCTGGAGTTCTTAATATTTTGAATTTATTTTCAAACAAATTTAACAACTGAAGTTTAACTACAACCATAAGCTGAAACTTGAAAAAAGGTTTAGATACCAAACAGGGATTGATCTCAAAAACTCTATTAACAAGGAAATTTGTGAGCAGGGCATAAAACATATCCCTGTATTCAGAAACCAGAGGACATCAATGTGGAGACCAGATTAGGTGACTTCTGGTTTTCTAATAATGTACAATATACGGTGAACTCTGGTCTCCGTATTCATATACAACTTAAGGTGACCTCAGGTCCCCCTAATGATGAATAATACATGTAGAAGGTGACCTCTGGTCCCCCTAATGATGTACAATATAAGGTGACCTCAGGTCCCCCTAATAATGTACAATATAAGGTGACCTCTAGTCCCCCTAATGATGCACAATATAAGGTGACCTCTGGTCTCCTTAATAATATACAATATAAAGTGACCTCTGGTCTCCGTACTCATATACAACTTAATGTAATCTCTGGTCAACTTAATGATGTACAATATAAGGTGCCTGTAATTTATATATAGCTTTATATGATCTCTGGTCCCCTGATAATAAAAATATAAGGTGACCTCTGGTCTTGTGACCAGTGGTCTCCTCCATCGCACCTGATCCCACCTCTAATGTTTTGGAGGTCCGTGTTTGCTCTGCTCCTATTTTGTATTGTTTAATGGACTTTTGAGCTTGAATACTGTTTGTTATCTCCATATATTTCATGTTCAACATAAGGTGACCTCTGGTCTCCCTAACGATGTACAATATATGGTCCCCGTATTCATATATAATTTTATGTGACCTGTCCCCCTAATGATGTTCATTTTAAGGTGACCACTGTGACTTCTGGTTTCCAAAATGATGTACTATCTAATAATGTACAATATTTCATAATGATGTAAAAAAAAAAAAAAAGCTGTATAAGACATTAAGTTGTATTTAAATACGGAGACTATAGGTTACCTTATATTGTTCATCATTAGGGGGACTAGAGGTCACCTTATATTGTACATTTTTAGAGGGACCTGAGGTCACCTTATATTGTACGTCATTAGGGGGACCTGAGGTCACCTTGTATTGTTCATCATTAGGGGGACCAGAGATCACATTAAGTTATATATGAATACGGAGACCAGAGTTCACCTTATATTGTACATTATTAGAAAACCAAAGGTCACCTAATCTGGTCTCCACATTGATGTCCTCTGGTTTCTGAATACAGGGATATGTTTTATGCCCTGCTCACAAATTTTCCTTGTTAATAGGGTTTTTGAGATCAATCCCTGTTTGGTATCTAAACCTTTTTTCATATTTCAGCATATGGTTGCAGTTAAACTTCAGTTTTTAAACTTGTTTGAAAATAAATTCAAAATATTAAGAACTCCAGGTGCAAGCAATTTTTGAAACGAGGCGGAATACTGACAGGCGGGTTGATGAAAAGGGGATGACAAGAATATAGTTTATGGTCATCATTTCGCAGGTCGATACAATGACCTTGACGGCAAATACAATCTAATCATTAAGTCTAATATTGGCCATTATTTAAACACTGAATCGTCAACGAGTTTTTCCGTTTGTCCGATCATGACAATGAGCACACGGCGGGTGTGGCCGGTCGGCGTGGGTGCCTGCTCCTCCTTGGCGCCTGCTTCCGCCTCTGATGATTTTAGGAGGTCCGTGTTTGCTCTGCTCTAAATTTGTATGGTTTTAATGGACTTTGAAATTGATTACTGTTCTTTATCTTCATATTTCATTAATGTGTTATGATATAAAAGAATGCAAGTTGTAATCTTTGTTTTTTTATAAGGTAATGTGACCGAGTGATATAAAGATGGAAATGATGATGGTTTCTATATTTATTCACATATCAACAAGGTGATTCTACAAAAAAATATTTAAGTAAATATATACGATTTATACATAGTAATGCATTACATATGACAATAAATACATATTAAACTTTATTGCTCATAATCTTAGTCGTTTATTTACTAAGAAAAATTGTAAACCAAAGTTATTGACAATTAACATTGAATAAAATACCTTGTGCGTGGTGGTAAAGTCTACAGTCAGGAATCGCCTGATCTGCAGTAATTTGAATTTTAGATTTGGCTCGCTTTTATCACAAAAGAAACGATCTGATTTGATATTTCATTATGACAATAGCCAATGAGAAGTCATAGCCAATAGTGTTCACAAACTCAATCCACCTGCGCACACAAACTAGCTTAACTTTTATTCTCAATGACAGTTAATTTATTTGGAATAGAAAAATTTATTCAAAATGAGAAATTGTAATAAATATATTTCATATATATAAATCTGCCCACATACTTCCCCGCTTTGAATTTGATCGTCCCGATAAAATCGAATTATAATAAATAAATAGAGACAAAAATATAATATAAATCCTATGCACAAGTTTTATTTTCCAAATTCACACAGTATATAATTCTTCATGACAGTTTTTATTTGAGAATTAAACCCACATACTGTCCTGCTTTCCGCGCACACGTAAACTACGGTATTGGAAAACTAACGTCACTGTTTTTATTATTGTCACACGCATCACTATTTGAATATGAATTTGTAGGTACGCGTTTAATGTCCCGTCTATGAAGAGTTCTCTGATGTCCGTCACTGGAAACGACTATATACACACTATCCTTAATTGTCCGGACACGATGTCTTGTTGAACTCCAAAGGTCCTGCAGCTTGTGTCTTCCGGTGAAACCTCTGTTACGTATAAAAACTTCATCTCCCACCCTAATCGGAGGATCTGCGATTTTGTTGTCGAAGCTGTCCTCCTCTTCGATGCGTTTCGTTCTAAATTACTTCTTGCATGTTGAAATATTTCACTAACACTCTTTTTGTGTTCTTTTATGAATTCATCATAACTTTCAACACTAGTAGAATCAGAGACAGTTGGTGCCACAATAAAATCCACCGGAAGTTTCGGTTTACGTCCAAAAAATAAATAGAAGGGACTGTAACCAGTGCTGGAATTTGGAGACACATTATATGCAAAAGTAACATCAGATAAATGGTCTAGCCAGAGTTTCTTCTTCTGTGGGGGCAAGGTTCTAAGTAAATCATGTAATACGCGATTGAAACGTTCTGTCTATCCGTTGCCTTCCGGATGATAGGGTGTGGTTCTTGACTTCTGTATGTCGTATATTTTACAAAGTTGTTTTATAATATCCGATTCAAAGTTTCTCCCCTGATCGCTGTGAATTCTATCCGGTATACCATGACGACGAAACCACTGTTGTATTAGACACAAAGCAACGGTAGAGGCTTTCTGATCACGAGTTGCTGTTGCTTGTGTAAATTTGGTAAAAACGTCCGTTATTACCAACACATTTTCTTTGCCTTTCGATGGTTCCAACACTGTGAAATCTATGGCTAGAATCTGCAGGGGTCAATTGGCTAGTAAATGATTCATCGCTGGTTTAATCTGTAAGTTTTCGGATTTGGCTACACAACAACGTTCACAATTCTTGCAATATCCCTTAACATCGTTAAACATCCCAGGCCAGTAACATCGGTCTTTGATTACACTGAAGGTTCTTTCAATTCCCTGATGGCCAAGGTTGTTGTGACACTGTTTAAGAATTTCCAGTTTCAATGAAGATGGTAAAATGTATTGCTTTGTTTCTCCTTTAACCGGATCACACACAGTTCTGTAAAGTATTCCGTTTTCCAGAGTTAAACGATTCCATTGTCTAAGAAGAATATGGACATCTTTTTCACAATTCTTGCGTTCTTCTTTCTCTGGGTAGACGCCTTGTTTCATGAATGTTAAAATTTGGCTAATGACTTTGTCCTGGGACTGTAATTGCTTCAGATCTTTATGGTTGAACTGGTAAAAAGAACATTTCACTTCATCACATATCACTTCATTACATATCACTTCAGGTGAATCTTTACACAGACTTTGTTGTACACACTTAACATCGTTTGGAATTTCAGATGACCACAAATTTCCAAGATTGGCTGATGAAATAGGTATTTCTTTATCAATTTCTAATTTACGTGAAAGAGCATCTGCGTTAGAATTATGTTTTCCATATTTTATTTCAAAGTTGAATAATGTCAACTGAGACACCCAGCGTTGTTCGTATGCACTTAGTTTAGAAGACTGTAAATACACAAGCGGGCTATTGTCGGTAAACACAGTGAAAGTGGAATTCACTAAATAATCCCTAAATTTGTCCAATACAAAGCTAAAAGTTCCAAACATCGTGAACTATAGTTCTGCATATTTCTTTCATTGGGACGCAGAGATCTGCTGGCGTATGCAATAACACGTAAATGACCATCTTGATGTTGGGAAAGTACAACTCCCAAACCGCTGAGACTTGTATCTACTTCCAGTACGAATGGCTTTGTGTAATCCGCATATCCTAGAATCGGCGCAGAGGTAAGTAATTCCTTCAGTAACACGAACGATTTTTCACATTTACTATCCCAACTGTCACAGAATAACTTCTTAGATGCATTAGGGAATTTCCTGATTAGGTTGTACAAGGGTGCTGCAACTTGCGCAAATGACTTAATAAAACGTCTGTAATATGACGCTAGTCCAAGAAACGAACGTAACTGTGTTGGTGTTGATGGTGTTGCCCAGTCACTCTCGGCTTTCACTTTATCTGGATCTGTATTAATTCCATGCTTTGAAACAATGTGGCCAAGGTATTTCACTTCCTGTTTGAAAAAATCACATTTAGATGGTTTTAACTTAAGTCCATGCTGACGAAGCCTTTGAAACACTACTTCTGATCTTTGAATTTGTGCCTCTATTGACCGCGAGAACACAATGATGTCATCTAAGAATACAAGGAGTACCTGGAAAACTTCGTTCCGGAAACAATGTTGCATAAGTCTCTGAAAGATTGCGGGA
Source organism: Saccostrea echinata (assembly GCF_033153115.1). Classification (NCBI taxonomy): domain Eukaryota; kingdom Metazoa; phylum Mollusca; class Bivalvia; order Ostreida; family Ostreidae; genus Saccostrea; species Saccostrea echinata. The sequence continues at coordinate 8,373,024 of NW_026889774.1, forward strand.
GCGTTACATAGACCGAACGGCATGGTGTTAAATTCGTAGAGTCCAAACGGTGTGGTAAACGCGGTCTTATGCTTGTCCTTCTCTTCCACTGCCACTTGGTTATATCCCGAAGTTAAATCCATAGTAGAGAAATAACGAGATCCACACAGTGTGTCAAATGATTCTTCAACGCGGGGAAGAGGATACGCATCTTTGATCGTTTTTGAATTTAATTTCCTATAGTCTACACATAGTCGTAAGTCGCCATTCTTTTTGCGGACAATCACAATTGGTGATGCATATGCACTGGTACTTTCTCTGATGATATTTTTATGTAATAGTTCTCTAATATGTTGTTTCACTTCTTGGAATTGAGTGGGGGGAATTCTTCTGTGTGGTAAGTTAACGGGCACTTCATCAGTCAGTAGAATGTTGTGTTTCACTGTATCTGTAAATCCCGTATCTAAATCCGATTGCGAAAATACATCTTGATATTTGTAGAATAATTTTTCTATGTTGCGTTTCTCTTGGTCTGTCGCATCTATGTTGTTCAAATTAACAGGAATACGGAAATTTGGGTCACAGGAATGTTCGGTAACAGATTCAGTTGTATTACACTGCACATATATTTCCTGCAGTGTACCACAATTAGAAAATTGTACGGGATCACTGTTCTCGTTGATAACTTCTTCTCCTCTAGATAATACAGCTATGCGTGTTCGAGGTGAAATCCAGACGTCGGAATCACTGATGTTAGCTAACCGCAAGTAGAAATGACCCATGATCACTTGAACAAATGTCCGAACTACAAGAATGCTGTCTTGCAGGTGTTCGCTATAAGGACAATGGTTCTGCTACGGCTGAGTAACTTCCAGGTATTGATGGCCCAGTCGCGTTGATTACAATCAGAGAGTTGGCAGGAATTCTAACGGGATGTCGTGCGGACAGTTTTGCAAATCCATATATGCTTTTATTTTCCTGATCACAAACTCGGAATGCTGACTTCACTCTTGAATTGTTGGATATTTCAGATACTTTTTCATGATAATAATTTCCGTGTTTTTGAATAAAAATGTCTCGACACTATCCAATAATATTCATTCCTAGAATTCCCGGGATATTATGTTTACGTTTTCTGGTCATTGTATCTTCTGGATCTTTATTTATCAATATACCGCGATCCTTAATAACATTTCCCATGCATTCAACGTCAGCCTCTATGTATCCAATATAAGGAATAGAAATTCCATTTGCTGCTTTCAAATTTAATTTCACATCATTCTTAATGTTTTTGCACATCGCTTCAATGTTATTTCTATAACAACTTTCCGTAATTGTTGTCATCATGGATCCAGTGTCTAACAAACAGTTGTTTTCTATTCCAATCAATTTCATGTTGACTGTAGGGCTCGGACCAAGAATGCGATTTACACAGTTAGAGTCCTCTTTATTTCCTATTGATGTCGGACTCTGCTCATCAGCAGGATCTATTTTCCCGACTGCTGATAACTTGAAGAAAAGTTGCGTGGACAGTCTCTTCTGAGATGATTCTCGCTGTTACAGTTGTAGCAACGGCGGCGTAATTGTTGATATGATGATCGGTATTGTTCTTTGGGTTTTGACACAGTCTGTTGTTCTTATAGTTTTGTTAAATTGTCGATGTTTTGTTCTTTTTGTTTTATGAGTTCTAGGCACTTGTCAATTTCTTGATTAGTTTTCTCGGACGTCTTTGTAGATTCCGTTACTGAGTTTTCTGTTGAATGTTTCTCTTTTGAAACCTTTGTTAGGGTTTTTTCTTCTGAGTATAAAATTGCTTCGTCGCGGAAGTCTAGAAAATGCATTTTCGGTTGTTGTCGAATGAGTCGTTTCAATTCTCGGCATAATGAAATATCAATCACATTTTGCGCAAATTGTTCACAAAGGGTCAGATCAGGATTCGGAATAACATCTGTGTTTTTCGTTGTTATTTTCTTTATGAGGTTCATCAATGCGTAACTGTATTCACGTAAAGATTCTCCCTCCATCTGTTTTCGCTCAAAGAAATTTCTCTGTAGAACTGTTATTCCTTCTTTGTTTCCGAATGTATCACTCAAAATGCACATTTTGGTTGGATTGTTTCTCTCCTCATATGATCTGTATTTAATTTCTTCTTTTGCTGATCCTTTTAAATTCGAATATATAAAATCGATACTCTCCTCTCTATTCATACGGCGGCTATTGATAACATGTTCAACTTCCTCTATCCAGTCATCGACATGAATGTCGTCCTTTTCTTCATTCCCGCTAAACTTTGGTACATTTCGGACTGGCGTTAAGTAGGTTGTTTTGGGTCTGGTATATTCTTCATTGTCCTCATCTATACGTCTGTCGAGTTCTTTTTGTAGAGTTTTGATTTGTTGTCTCAATTTCTATGTCGTCATAGTTAATTTATTTGGAATAGAAACATTTATTCAAAATGAGAAATTGTAATAAATATATTTCATATATATAAATCTGCCCACAGCAAGAGGAAAGCATAGAGTGAGAATAAGTATTTTTTTTCTTTACATGATTGGATGTTCAGCTTATTTTCATACTTGTTGCCTTTATTTTATTTTTGAAAAGTCTTTTAGTTTAGCAAAGTCCAGTTTCTTAAATGACTGATGATGATACTGAACGAATAAAGAAAATAAAAAAAGACACATTTCCCAATGTGTACGTTCTAAAAAAAAACTGCAGATAGTCGGTTGCGCCAGTGGCCGATAAGAATATTGTTTGAAAAAAGTTAAGCATTTGTGAAGAGATTAACCTTATCAACATTTAAATCCTAATTTAAAAAAAACAAGAGGCCCAAGGGCCTTAACGGTCACCTGAGTATAATACAACAATTTAGAGGATCCATAGAGTATAAAATTAACTGAAAGGTGAAGCTTTATTGCCCAAAAGCAAGAAAAATAGGATGATCAGGATCAACAAAATAATTAGTCTAAGCATTCAGTAACAGTTCATACATTAGGTTCTAATCTGTTCCCCATTTATCACCATCACCATACAGTATATTAACAAACCATCAGTGCTTCTATACTATTTTTATTCCTTGTTGAAAACTCTTACATTGGCCTCTCTTGGTCTTTGATGAACATTTAATAAGACAAGTTATTTTTGTCTCATTTTGTGACACACAGTGATTGTTGCAGTTTTCATTTTTACGTTTGTGAAATTTTCTCTTCAAATCGTATAAATATTTTGTTCATTGTACCGTTTTTTTTCTTATAGTTTGTGTAAATTTCAATAAGTTGTGCATTCCTCACACTTTGTGTAAGTTTTAATTTACTCTTGTCATTTTTGTTTCAGGTCGTGCTGAAAATACTTTTACCGAAATCAGCGTGTCATAGGATAGGGGTCATTTTTCAACTGGGGGTCAATTTCCTATAGGTTGCACATGTAGAAAACTGACCTCTGAGGTTCTTTTTCTATTACAAAAAAACATTTTTCCTTGGCTGGAGATTATTTTTCTTCGGGTGTCATATTCGTCCTTAAACTGGACCTGGCACTTTTCTTAGAATAAAGCAACTCTTATTGGTTTTACATTTCTTTTTAAAATTAATTTTATTTCAACTAGCTTATAAATGGATGCATTTTTTGTAAAGGTTTAACACTGTATTGATTCACAACAGCAAATTAGGCAAATTAAAGAAGTTATTAACCTAATAACCGAAAGTTGGTGAAATATCGGAGAAGTGGCTGACCACGGGTCATCTGTTGTGTTTTGAAACACCTCCTTTCGAAAGAAATTTCCAAAAAGATAATATTCTTAGTAATTTACTGATATGATTTAAAAGGTTTTATTTTGTCATTGTTGATCATTTCATATATACGAGATATAAACAGTGCAAGAATTACATTTAATATACATGTACTAAACAACACGTCCAGCAAGATTTTGAATAGTTGTGAATCTCTAGATCTGTTATTTATGCCTCTGGTACACTGTAATCTAACGCCTTTTTTCCAGAGAGACTTTTTCCCAATATCTTTGATCCCTTATTTTGGCCCCACCACATTCCCCTAGGATGTTTGCATATTAATGGAGTTTTGAAAAATGAAGTAAAAAAGATGTAATTTAGTAATAGAAACTCATAGTTGATTTTTTTCATTCTTAAGCATATTACAAATAGCGATACTGGTATGACATCCAGATCAGATAAAAATAGATCACTCAAAAATGCAGAGTCAGCATTGCAAAATTAGTAATTTTTTAAAAGAAAAAGTACTATTCATATCCTTACAGAAAACAGACAAAATACATGTATTTCTTAATAACATAAATTCCTTATTGAGCCTAGTGCATGGATGCAAGACAGCCTGCCTGATGAAATGAAATGGCACTAAGTACATGTATTTACAATGTATAATACATCCAAGAAACATATCGACGCAAGCGTCAAAAATCGGCCGCAAACCAATTGTTTCTTTTATGAGGCAACAAACTGAAATGCATGATCTGTTATTAATATATTTGATATTAATCTGTTAATTTTTCCCGGTGAAATAAAACAGTGCATGCGACATTGCAGGCGCGGATTTAATTTTTCAACAACAACTTAATTTTCTTCACAAATATTTGGGACTCCCCCCTCTCTCTCCCTCTCTTAAGCAAATCCAAAGGAGGGCGTTAAACCCCCACAACCCACTCTAGATCCGCCACTACAGTTTCTTTGTTTTGTGTTGAGTTGTGGCGGGAAAATGCTTGGCACATTGTAAAACGCGCTTTATCATCGTCTGCTGGAGCAAAAATCTCGTAATATTCTGTCTTTTAAGAAATTAAAAATTTTATCATATTTTTGAAAAAAATCCCATTGGAAATGTATATATATACGTCATTTTAAAACAAATACAATAAATCCTGTTTAATGGAGAACGTAATATTGATCATATATATTATATATATATATATACTAGTATCTCGGTCTTTGCTGTAGATAATGTTCAACACGTGTGTTAATATTCCCGCACTAACAGAGTTCGTCAATCAGGATTCGATCAGATAAAACATTTATCCAATTCTTTATCAATTTTGATTTTATAATTGTTGTGCGTTTTTGTTAAACATTAAGACACTCTTTATTAATATTCTACATGAAAGTTAAATACTTTTATTTTTTTAGCTCCGCAGAAACGCACGACTACTTCAGACTTTCATATCAAATAACCGACCGCCTCCTGGGGGCCGGTAATGATAGTGTCAAGCAAGCTTTCAAAACTTACACAGGATGCTTTGAATAGGTATTAATTTCATTTTTCTAGAAATTAAGTGGTTAAATATGTAATGAAAATTTTTAAAATTAACAATTCGCACGTAAAAGTCGTTGATGAACTTTTTTCTTTCTTTTTTTTTTTTTTTTTTTTTTTTTTTGCAACATGTTCCCAAGCAGATATAAAGGTGTCATTCTTTTTATTCTATATTTCGAATAACAATAATTGCAACAGCTTGTAAACAAAACGCATTATTTTCAAGTGATTTCGTTTTTGAGACTACAGGCTCGCAACTGATCCTCGGACAGTTCCAGTTCTCGAATAGGCAAAAATACTTCACAAAAATGTATATTCTGAAGAATGAATACGTTGTACGTCTAATAATTTTCGGCTGGTTAGATCTGAAAACTCACATTAATAGCTTACCTTAATTACACTCAATTGTGAAATCCAGTAAAAACCAATGATATGATGAATTCTTGAATTGTTGACCATAGCATTAGAAACATTCAACTTTTAATGCGAAAAGTGGACAAAAATTGCTACAATGTTCGTCAAATGTATGGAAATAATCAGAGGAATTCAATTAATCGCGTACATGTTTTTGTGCAACATACAGAAAATAGCTGCAGAATTTTTTTAGGGAAAAACCTCTTCTGATTTGGATGTTTTTGAAAAAGAAGGGGAAAAAATGATTCGGATATTAAGGGGAACCTTTAAGTTTTCGGATTCAGATGTTTGAGCAATTTTCGTTGTTACTTCAAAGCAGAGAGATAAATTTATTGAGAACTAGCTAGTCGCGAGCAGGTACATGTATGTTACAGAAAAAATGTGTAATCAGGAATTTCATGTATTCCCTAAATTTTAGGAAATACATGAAATTCCTATTCTGCTTAGGAAATACATGTATTTACTATTTTCAGTAAGGAAATACATGTATTTACTGAATTTTTCAGTACTTTTTACTCGTGTTTACTGATTTTGTTTTTGGTGAGATAATTTAAAATATCATAAAATATGAACAGACACACAGTAAAAATTTGATGTTTACCTTACCAACTTAAACCCGGTGAGTAGAGGTCAATATAACTTGTACAAACAACAGTCTTTAACTGATTCACTTTCCATTTAAATGGTTGATGATAAGAGTAGGCTTTTCACCCAGAAGCTCTTTACTTGGTATCAAAATGATAATTCTTGCAAACCTTGATTGCAAAAAGAAGAAATAAGGAGGAATGCTAAACCAATTTTTTTTTATTAGCTCACCTGAGCCGAAGGCTCCAGTGAGCTTTTCTGATCGAAATTTGTCCGTTGTCTGTCGTCGTCGTTGTTGTAAACTTTTCACATTTTCATCTTCTTCTCCAGAACTACTGGGCCAATTTCAACCAAACTTGGCACAGAGTATCCTTGGGTAAAGGGGATTTGTTTGTTCAAATGAAGAGCCACGCCCTCCTCCAAGGGGAGATAATCACGAAATAGCGAAAAATTAATGGCATCATTGAAAAATCTTCTTCTCAAGAACCAATGGGCCAGGAAAGATGAAACTCAAATGGAATCATTGTCAGGTAGTGTAGATTCCAATTTGTTCAAATCATGACCCCCAGGGGAAGGGTGGGGCCACAATGGACAATCAAATTTTTACATAGGAATATATAGCAAAAATCTTCAAAAATCTTCTTCTCAAGAACAGCAAAGCTATGATTGATCATATTTATATGGAAGCATTCTCAGGTGGTGTAGATTCAAGTTTGTTCAAACCATGACCCCCGGGGGTAGGGTGGGGCCACAATAGACGATCAAAGTTTAACATAGGAGGATATAGAAAAAATCTTCAAAAATCTTCTTCTCAAGAACAGCAAAGGAATGATTAGTCATATTTATGTAAAAGTATCTTCAGGTGGTGTAGATTCAAGTTTGTACAAATCATGACCCCCGGGGGTCGGGTGGAGCCACAATGGACAATCAAAGTTTAATATAGGAGTATATAGGAAAAATCTTCAAAAATCTTCTTCTCAAGAACAGCAAAGCTATGATTGGTCATATTTATATGGAAGTATCCTCAGGTGGTGTAGATTCAAATTTGTTCAAATCACGACCCCCGGGGGAAGGGTGGGGCCACAACGGACGATCAAAGTTTTACATAGGAATATATAGGAAAAATCTTTAAGAATCTTCTTAACAAGAACAGCAAAGCCATGGTTGGTCATATTCAGATAGATAGTGTAGGTTCAAGTTTGTTCAAATCAATAACCCTCGGGGGTAGGGTGGGGCCACAATGAAAGTTCAAACTTGTAGGGAAAAAAGCCACAGTTAGTCAAAAAAATATGTAAGCATCCTTAGTTAGTTTGGTAACAGAAGGTGTAGATTCAATTTTGTTTCATTCATACAGCCCCCCCCCCCCCCCACTCCCTTTTAGGGGTAGGTCGGGACCGCTTATGCATTTAAGATTTCCAATACCAAACTGATTTTTGCTTTTTCTTAGTCACAGTGCTCAGGTGAGCGATGTGGCCCCTGGGCCTTTTGTTTAACGAATGTTTAAGACATCCCTTTTAAAATATGGTTTCAGCTTTGAACGACCGATATTAGTTCTAAATTATTTTATATGATTTTTTTTTAATTTTGCATTTTTCCCCACAGAAAATGTAAAAATTTTTGCTAATTGAATACTTCAGGGTATTTAACTGTTAATAAACGCATATGATTATCTAATAAAACATTTTTTAAAAAGTCGGAAAACAATTTTATTTTAAAAAAAATTATTTACTAAATAAATTACGTTACTTGTTGTTTTTAAAACTACGAATAAAATAATCAAGAGCTAGATGTGTCAAGGTGACAAGAATACCCGCGACTGAAATGCAAGTTTTAAATATGTGAAAGTCCTAGAGTGTTAAAATAACTTTTGGGTGAAAATGGCACAAAAATATAATACATACTAATACGCCGCTTTTCATTTTCTGGAATCAGTTGTCTTACCACAACATACTTTAACTTTGTGAAATGGCCATAAATGCCATTATTTTTATAATTTTTTTTTAATTAAAAAAATAAAATAAAATCGCATACTGTCATTTCTTCACATTTTATTATATACTCATACTATGCTACTATGCATTTATTAAGAGCAAAGAACAAGGTATGGTTTCAATACAAATCTTGCCCTGTGTTTTTCTTAAAAATGAAAGTGATGTAAAATATTAAAACTCATGCTTTCTGAATCAGTGAAATTCCACCCAGAAAGATCATACAAATCATTTTTCTCACATGACCTTCTAAATGCTAATTGTGACATCATAAACTTGTGCAATTTCCCGTATTTTCTTAAAAAGCTGCAGAAGACATCAATTTTCAATGGAATTTTCTTTCAGATAATATTGTCCACAGGCATCGCCCACAAAGATTTTGAGATATGTGATTTTTCAAAGAATTTTACGCAACATATCTGAAAATTAAAGTGGGCGACGGCTGTGGACACTATTTTCTTAAGGAAAATAAACCTTGAAATGAGTCATTTTGAGGCTTTTTCTGTTTAAAATAGAGAAATGCATCAAATTAATGACGTCATATTTCCAGAATGGTATTTCTTCATGGCCTATTTTTTCCTGATTTATCACAGTCATATACTCAACTAATACTTAAGCCAGTTTCAAAACTTTTTGAAAACATTAAATTTTTAGGGCACAATAAAGCTAAAACCGTACCTTCTTCTTTAAAACATATTTGCTAATAAAACAATTTTTATATTGTCTCTGAAAAAATGCCAAAAAATCTCATAAAATACATATATTGTAATGGTTCAATGAAGAAACATTAGTTAAAAGAATTCCTCCTTAAATGGAATTTTAGATAGACAGTGCAGTGAGTTTTGCCCAGACTCGGTAATTAATCTATGACGAATGTCAGCGTTGTAAAAAAAATTATATAAAGTGCTGTTTTAAAAGCATGCATACTAGTATTTGTACACTTATTGAATATTTTAAAACATATGTATAGTATGTCTTCTTAGTTCAGTAAGAACGTGTAAAATTGGCTAAAATTTTCAGTTAATACATGAATTTCCTAGTCTATTCAGTAATTACATGTATTTCCTAAAACAGCCAGTAAATACATGTATTTGCTGAATGGTTTAGGAAATACACGAAATTCCTGATTTCACATATTTACTGTAACATATACATAATAAGTTTACACCACTGGCTAAATAAGATGAATGTTTAGGTATTAATTTCGAAGAAAATCGTATGAGTGCCTGTATGTTTCGTCGAGACAGTCGTCTGTCAAAGCAACGTCGAAATGAGTGCCCCCGAACTCGACGACGGCGTGGATCAAAGAACCCTCGGACCAGCCTCCGTTTGGTCGACGAAGCTTTATGGCACCTATTTTGGTACAGTTTTTCTCGGTGGTGTATGTTGGATTTTGTGAAGTTGACTGGTAAATTCCGATCCCAGATATAGCGTCTTCTTCATTCGCCGTGTATGTTTTTTCGACTTTATGACCAATGGGAACCTCCTCTCCTTTTTGCACCAATGCTTCAAAAATATGCAGGCACCTTGATTTCCCGTAAAGTGTAATTTTGTATTCTTGTCGATGCAAGCCTTCAATGAAGGGGACATTGACTTCAAATCCAATAGAATAGCGACTGATTCTTGAAGAAATGACGCATGGCGTATGGCCGAACAATACAGCCCCTTTTAAGACTGCCAGTCCTGGATCAGCTGGTGCTATTACCTTTTTGTCGGGAAATAATTCTTTTATTGCTTTTAAAACCATAGGCGATTCGGAGAATCCACCAACAAGAAGAATTTTTGATAAAGAATCTCCTTCAAACGAGCTCACAATTTCTGTTATGTGTTGTATTATACCTTGTAGTGTATCTTTGAAGAAATCTTTGAAAATGTCGGGATGTACCCGCAGTTTTCCAGCCTTAAATATGACTTTTTTAGCGTATCTCGTCTGTGGCAGTGCCTCTGTCAATGTTTCTCCTGTTTCTTCTTCAAATATCTCTAACAGACGAAATGGGAGCGTTATGGTCACCTTATCTTCTAAGTCTGGTCTGACTGTACGTTTCTTTGTTTCAAAATCACGAAAAAGTGAAATATAATCGTCCATATTCTCTGTCTTTAACTTTGTAAGTACATCATTTCCAAAAAGCTTCACCAAAAATTGGTAGAAGGCGTCATCCACTTTTGTTCCACCCCAAGCTCCGCCGGTTGCATGGTGGACTTCGCGCAGGTTCTGATTTGAATGTACTTCGTGCACTGTAATATCGGCAGTTCCTCCTACAAAAATAAGAATTAAATTTACAACAAAAAATAAAAATAATTCTAACTGAGCAGCAGTTCTTTTTTCAGAACTTCGTAAAGGCAAACGAAATATTTTGTCTCCAACATATTGGTGTTTTGACGTATTTTAAAGTTAGGCTCCTCTCTCACCTCCCAAATCCAGTACCATATATCGTGTCCCTGGTTTGAACTTGTACGATTCAGTCTTTTCCTTATTAACGGACATAACTCCTATGGGGACGTGATTACAATAAATGGAGGCCGCCTCCGGCTCCAAGGCTAAAAGTAACTGCTTCCTTTCAATACCAGCCTTTAAATTAATAAATCACATAGTTCGTTATGCTTTAGACACTTAACGTCATAGGTAAGGCAGTTAGTATCATGTTTGTGTACTTCACTAAACAGCACAAGAACGATTCACTGAAATGTTCTACTTTTATGGACAGAGGTTTACTTGGAGGTATTATCCGGTAATAATATTTAAAACAATAGACCTTTTACCTCGAAATCTATAGAGATAATTCCATAGTTCATACCCTACATAAATTTGTCATTTAACCTTTCACTTTTTGGCCGCAAAATCAGTACATGTATGGGTATTTCTTAAATTAGAGACATTTTTTACCTTTCGACTTTGAACTTTTAACATAACTTTTGAAAAAAACTTTAACCTTGGCCATATCTTTTGAACGGTGAGTTCTAGGACTTCACATGTATATTCCTTTTGACAAGACCTTTCTTTGGGTACACACATTTTTGACTACATAACCTTGACCCTTGAGTTATTTCAAATAGTTAGGAAAGGGGTTAAAGTGCTCCAAATGTTTTTGTTATCTGATATCAATAGTTACACAAAGTGTACATTATTTTAAATTATTGTTAATTGAAAAGTTTCTCTTTATGGATACACAGAATATATTTAAGTTATTTACAGTTGTAATAAATATGTGTAGTTAATAATCAAAATTGAATTACAACAATCATCACATTTATTCTTAAAGGAGTGGTCGTGTTTGAAAATAGTTGCACAACTATTGTATTCCTATTTTTGAAAAACCCCAAATATAACGGTAATAGTAATACGTTTCTTATAGAAAGTAGAGCAATGGTCATGGTAATTTAATGCCAAAATTCCAGAAAAAATGGCAATGTAATGCATTACTTTACAACGTAATTTGCCCCAAGCCTGCTATGTATAGCAGCAGAATTGATGAGGTTACAGTACCCTTCTTTTGGATCAATGACACACCTAGGTTCTACATAGTGCACAAAATGACCTGGGCACCATTTGTTATATGGTTAAAAAGTCACAGTGTACTTTAAGGTGATATATACTTTCCACATGTGCTCTTTACTAATTGTCATTTATTGACAATTGACATTCTTTAATTTAATTAGTCGTGCAATCATTGCAAATTAAAGATTGTTAATTTTTTTGTAAATTGATTTTATTTCTACCATTATGCAAAATAGGTTTGATGTCACCGATTTGTCTGCGGGATCGGAGTTGTTGCCATCAGAACATGTGACATCAAGGGACGAATATTTGGATACTATTTGACTAGATGAGTAGCAAAAAAAAATTCTAAATAATGTCACCACTACCAACTTTTTAGGTTGCAAAACTCTGTCCCTGATGGTACTTGGCCTTAAAGTGTGTAAGATATAATATTAAACTCAGCAAGAAATGCTAATATAGAAGTACATATACGAGGGGTGATCAAAAAGTTCGCGAACTGATTTATTTCCTTAAAAGAAATAAAATGAGGTTTCAATGCTGCACATCTGCCATTGTTCTGCCCATGCGCGAATCACGTGATCCAGGCGGTAACGTGACATGCTCCTTGGTCATTCTGTTCACAGAAGCTAAAAGATTTTTCCGAGTCTTATATTTCTTACCATGCAAGTTATTTTTTATAACAAGAACAGTCCATCTGTCAGAAATGGCCAAATCTCGGCAATAGGATGGGTGGATAAGGACATCCCTTCCCAGAATTAGCATAGTGATCATCAAAACCCGAGTCCTCTGTCTCGGGAACGTCGTTTATCCAATGTGGATACAGTATGGACGAACTCTTTTTATCAAATCTCATATGTTTAAAGTCTAAAGTAAACGATATTTTAGGGATTTGATAATTATATTATTGTTAAGATATTCAACTATTTTTCTAATTGTAACTTTGCGATCTTTTATAACAAAGTGCTCAACTAAGGACACATCTTTACCTCGGCTTGCTTTTGCTAGGCAACAGAACAAACATCATTTTTAACCATCTCCCTGCCTTCACTAAAACAATCAATCCAATTAATGATTGAACTTCTGGTAAGTCTTTTGTCTTCATAAACCTTGTACAAATTATCATATTCTACTAGAAAGGAATTTCCAAGATATACGTTAAACTTTACAGCCGTTCGTTGCTCGAGTACGACTGAGTTAACCATTTTTTGTCACAAGTCACCTACATATTGACGTCATTTTCACATTGTGACGTCACAAACACGGAGCAAAACATTATATAACACCTGCCATTTATAGAATATGTGTATGACTATATGTGTGCCAAATTTCATTCTGATCTGAATTGTGGTAAATATATAGAGATAGTTCGCGAACTTTCTGATCACCCCTCGTATCTTTATACCACCTGTCAAGTGATGGATGTAGAAATTAGGCTTAAATTATCAATTCGGAAGCAATACTAACGTCTACTGCCGCCTCCATCATGAACTGTTTTGCACCTTCATCCCAAATGGCTGGTACAGTAAGTACCCATCGAATTAAGTCCTCAGTAAAAGTGTCCACTCGGGTTGTCAAAGTTTTCATCAGGTGCTCTTTTAGGTACTTTATGGCCATCGTAAATACAGTCATCGCAGGCATTTCCTTTCCATTTATATCCTTTATTGTGGTGGTTCGTCGTAGACTCTGTAAAATTAATTATCAATTTCTTTATATTTCGGGTAAGCACTATAAAAAAAATAATACACACATTTTATTTCTTAAACTATCGCTACTCGTTTCTAAAATATATTCTTCCTTGCAAAGGAATAGAACAAAAATAGGGTTTTTTTTCCATCAATGCAAATGATTTTAAACAAACTTTATTTTTATGGAGAGTCATCTTGAAGCGTTTGAAATACAGCCATCCCTCATGCTCATTGTCTTCTGCTAGAGAAGCGTATTTGTTTTCTGCCTCGTATCCAAAAGAATGGAAGGTTTTGTCTGGCTTCAGCAGAATCACAGACGGTGTCTTTAGTGATATCAAGGATTGATTTCCAGCTATCCAGTTACAGGTGCTGATTTTTAGAGGGTCTTGTTCAAATTCGTGATGAAATGAAAATGCATACCCAGAGAAGGTTGTACCAAAGTCAATAGCTGCCACTAAAACTGGCAACGAGAAACTCATTGTCGTTCCTTCAAAAAAAAAGATATAAATGGAAATTTTTAAAATAAAATTTAAAAAGTTACTTTTAAATACTAGTGTCTACATGTAAAATTAAAAACCAACTTTTTTTTTTTTTGAAGTCGTTTTAGGAAATATTATACAGGCCTTAGATAGTTTTAATCAGACTGACAAAACTGGGACTGGGGCTATATATATAAATATATATATATATATATATATATATATATATATATATATATATATATATATATATATATCCCCTCAGTTTCAGCCTGATTAAAAGGATCAAAAGGCGGTGTTTGGTAATTAAAAGGTGCGGTACGTGCAAGGTATTCCTTTGGAAAGGTTTGTAAAAAAAAAAAAAAAAAATAGATAAAAAATTTCGCAGTTACCAAATCATTTTAGAGGATGATTGCTCGTGTCCTGTAAACGTGTACTATTGTTTTCGAATTTTCATTTTCCCACGGGATTGGGGATGGGGATCAAAAAACTTTTTTTTTTTAAGAAGAGCCCTGGTTCCAAGAATTCCTTTTACAATTTACACAGTAGCCAAATCATCTTTTGGACGATGATTCGTGCTGTCCGCTAGGTGTGCAATAAGGTTTCAGAATTTTCATTTTCACCCTAGGAGTCAAATTGGAGTCAAAAAATGACATTTCTTCGACAAAATAACCCTGGTTCCCAGAACTCCTCATACATTTTGCGCAGTAGCCAAATCGTCTTTTGGAAGGTGATTGCTAGTGTCCTGCAGCTGTGCAATAAGTATTCGGATTTTTCATTTTCGTCCTAGGGATCAAATGTGGGTCGAAAATGACGTTTTTCCCCTACAAAACAACCCTGGTTCCTAGAACTCCTTGTGCATTGTAAATAGTAAGCAAATCATTTTTTGGAAGGTGATTGATGGTGTCCTGTAGATGTGCAATAAGGTTTTAGAATTTTCATTTTCACCCTTGAGGCCAAATGGGGTTCGAAAAACAACGTAACCCGTTTCCCAGAACTCCTCACACATCTTAGGCAGTAGCATTTTCAACTTTTGCAGGTTGATTGGATGTGTTCTGCAGATGTGCAATAAGGTTTCCTAATTCTCATTTTCACCCTGGGACCAAATAGGGTCATTTAATGATGTTTTCAAGTTCCATTTTGGACTAATTTCTTTCTTTCTTGAATGAAAATGAACTTTTGTCTATTGTCTGTACAAAGTCAGTGGGAACGGGGGGGGGGGGGGTATTTCAGGCTTACATGCAATGAATTCCTGTAACATACCGGTCTTGTAGAGTAGGTTTTCCCCTCTAAAATCACCCCCCCCCCTAAATATCATAGCTGTTCTATGTATGTGGGGAAAGGGGACAAATTAGTGTCGCTTCTTCAAAATGACCACCAGTTCTATTGAAACATACGAAGTATAAAAAATAAAAATTTTAAATCTCATTTTTAACCGCCCAACTAAATTTTTGAAGCATTAAAATCTTATTCTTACGAATTGTCTTTCAAAAATTCTGGTGTTTAAATATTGCCATGGAACTAAAAATGGGCATTATTTCTAAAACTTTGAAATTTGCAAATCTTTTAGAGATTATTTGCTCTCTGCTCTCAAATCCAATATTACATTTCTTGGGTCGAGGGTACATATTTATGCTTTGGCTTGCAAAAGCAGTGTTTCTTGCATTGTAGTGTTTATGGTTTTAGCCTTGTTTTCCCTTTCAAGAACTATTCAATTAAAATACATGTACTCACAAAATGACACAGGGAACCCATCAATAGCGTAAATTTTACAATTTTCTCACATACTTTGTAAAAAGGAAGTATTTATAAGATGAAATACTGGGCGTTTAGAGGACAAGCAAATTATCAAATCACTAAAAGTGCCCTGATATTATTTTAAAAATCGTTAGCAAACACATGTATACCGCTGCGCCGAGAGAGGGTGTTGAGACATCGAGTCTTACGATTTTTGAAGAGACTAATTTATGATTTCCCATAAGTTAGAATTTTGTGTTGAGACTACACGTGTATGATTCAAACTATATATTTTAAGATTTCATACTAAATTCGAAAATTCTTGACCAATATTTCCTTAAGAAAAATTAGTGGCTTTCGTATAAACATTTTATTACATTATTGTCGATATGATGTATAAGCATTGATAAAAGAGGGGAAATCCTACTCTGAGAAAGTAAGAGGGGGAAATTTGGCTCTGGTGTGAGATTTTCCCTCGGGGGGAAATTCTACTCTGGAGTACAGATTCCGGGGGGGGGGGGGAGCTGGTTATGGGGGGAAACCTACTCTACAACACCGGTATGTATGTCTTATATCACAAAAGCCAGCAAGAGTTGGTGCTAAATATAAACAAAAATCCACTTCTGTCCCATGCATGTAGAGTAACAGATTCATTGAAAAAAGTATAAGAAGCAAATAAAATAAAATATTGTATGGTAGTACATCATGATTTACAAACTTTATATGGTCAATATACAAGCCAACTTAAGCAATATGAAATTACAGAAATATTTAAATATTGTACTTGATTGTTATGTTTTTGTTCTCATGTGGTGCTCTGAATGCATCCCTTCCTTCCTTTCTATCCCCCCCCCTCTTATGTAGCAGAAATCTGGATCCACTCCTGATCGGAAACATCAAACAGCATGCACATACAAATCTTTCTAATGATAACGTGTATAAATTCATTCTTTTAATAGTGAAGTTTATTTGCTTTACAAATTTAGAGACCCGGAATATCTATAACAATTTACATGATAAATACATGTAGTAGTTTGGTAAAGCATTATAAATTAATTACATGTACAGTGTAGCCCCATCTAGTAAATTGAAAATTTACAACATGACATTTATGTAGAGACAGCAATATTTAATTTTGAATGGAACATTACATGTAATTAAGGCCATATCATTCTATCTTTTGTAGGCAAAATGTTGATTTCTAAAACTTTCCCAAAGTCATGATCCCCCCCCCCCTCTCCCCCTATGGAAGAAAGAGACGTGCAATACTGCTGCACTACACTTTCTGTTAGAATTTCTAATTTCTTCAGTGCAGAATGTCGAGGAAATTAAAGATTAAAATGGGGTGCATAAGGGAAGTATTCTAGCTACTACTTTCGATTTAACAATACAAATGAAAAGGAATACTTGCATTAATATATGTTTAGAAATGGATATAAACTATACCTCTCTGACATGTATAACGTAAATAAAAAAGATATATACATGTATATCTATTTACTTACTGACACCTTTGAGTATATCTTAAGTAATTTCCGGAGGAAATACTGAGGCGACCGTCACATCAAGTTGTAAACATGATGCATTATCTAAATTCTAGTTTCGCTTTAAAATCTCTCTCTCTCTCTCTCTCTCTCTCTCTCTCTCTCTCTCTCTCAGGTTCCTAATATATGAAAAATAAAAGTTTTTAATCATTACTTATTACGAATACCAAAAGCCATACAAAAATTATGCTTCAAAAAGTGTACATTATGTGACTTAAGCTGTCTAACTCAGTGTTGATTATAATAATTCAGCTCATGCCCCCCCCCTTTTGGGCTCGAGGTTCAGGCTCCAGGCTGAGGCAAATTTAAGTTGATCATATATTAAAAATGCATCATATATATCTTATAAAATCTTCTTTACTCATGAGCAGCATTCAGGCAAACTAAACCCTTGCAAATGATCGAATTTTGCAGCTAGCGGATTTTTTATAATCAGCACTATTCAGGGTCGGATTTAGGAATTTAGATTGAGGACATGACATTTTTTAGAGGCAGGGGGTCTCCTTAAGGCGAAGTCCCGGAAGCTCGTGAATTTTACTGATTTTAAAAGTAAAATTTAACCGTATTAAACTTCATACGTGTAGATAGACGTCTTCCTAAAAACACAAACACATTTTGGGTATCAATAATCAAACTTTGCAAAATTACTCATCAGAGAATTTCCTGCTGACTTCTAGTCAAACTTATTTTTTCGTCCTTGAGCTGTAATTTGAGCACACATTTTTATATTTCTTGTATTTAAGACATTTCCTGTCTTTCATCATGCATCCCCCCCCCTTTTAATCGTGTTCATGACACCTCTTGAGTCAATGCATGTCTTCTCAATTTTGTAGTATTCAATAGACATGCAAATAATGTTAGGAAATATTACCCCCCCCCCCCCAAAAAAAAAAAAAATCATGATTCCCGAGTCAGAATGACGGAGACAATGTAAGGAAAATAATACAGTCACATTAAATTATTTTCAGTATCTTTAAATTTCAAATAAACTTTGAAACTTTGGTATAAAAAAGTTAAAATTATGAGTATCATTTTAGTCGAACACTTATTTTCATCTTAATTATGATATAAACGTAAAAACATTCAAACTAAACTGCTTTTTGATATACATGTTTACAATTAGCTGCACAACTCGAAGAAAAAATAAATTAGACGGCAGATCAAAGAGCTACACATGCAATATGTAAGCCACTTTTGGACATGTTTTCCTACATCAGACTACATCTCAGTGTACTTTATGTCAATTTTTTTTTTTTTAATTTTCTCAATTGATGGTGTTTCTCTATTTTCCAAAGAAATTCTTCAAATTGCTTTCATTAGCAACGGAAGAGAAAGTGCATTTAATTCTTGCCGATCCAGGATCGCCATTTTCACGTGTAAACAAAATCATTCTTCACTTTCCGAGGTTATACAAAAGAATTTGTGATACAAGTAAATTGACATCTTTAGTAGGTTATATTATCTTAAGAATGTTTTTTGGTATCAAAAAGTTATAAGCTGATGGCAGATCTGTAATTGTGGAAATAGATTTTCTTCGATGATATAGATAGCTTGAAAAGTTAATTAAATCTATGTACACTGTAATGCTGCTTTTGTAAGGGTGCCAAATGTTATGCTTTATATATTTGTCCATTTCAATTTTCATATTTTGATTTGCTCAGTTTTACTTTATATGCATACACATTTAACCTAATTTTTGGAAATTTTAAGGGGGCGTGCCCCCCTCCCCCCTCAAATCCGTCACCTCAGAACATAAACTTATAATGTGTAATAGAACAGGAAACAATAAGAGGATGCAAAGTTATATTAATTTATAAAACTACATATCAAACTTAAATATTAATGTTAATGAATATATGAGATATTATAGCTCTGTGAATGACCATATCCGGACACACATCGGACATCTCACATAATATTATTTAAAGCAGGATTTTATTTTTAGGCAACCCTGTATATTTCATACGCGTTCACTATTATTAGAGGCCACCGTGATAAGCCGGGATGTTTACCTACTTTGCAGGATGCAAATCTATTTTATTTGTGCTGTTGCTGCAATATTTGAAATTTGATAATTGTGAAGAACTGGGAAATAATGCACCAGAGGTGTTGGTATTTGGTGGTAATGGGTTTATGGGATCTTCCTTAGTTGAGAAACTTCTTCTCAGAGGATACCACGTCACTGTAGTAAACAGAGGAAACTGGTATTGGGATTCTGGCATTAAAATCAAGCCACGTGTAAGTCACGTGATTTGTGATCGTCTGCAGCCACTTAAAAACTGCACAGACCTGAGAGTATTGTACAATTCTAAGTTTGATGTAGTGATTGATTTCAGTGCATTTCACAGATTTCAAATTCAAGATGTTTTCGACATATTCCAAGACAGAATCGGTTTGTATATTCTCATAAGTTCTGATTCTGTCTATGAGGTTTGCAACAAAAGTCATGACGGGTATACACGTGAAACCGATGCTATCAGACCAAAGAATGTTCTTCAACGCGAGGAGTATGCTAAAAAAGATGGTTATGGCCACAGGAAACTTTTATGCGAGGAGGAACTTAGATTTCAGAGCATGAAGTGGGGATCAGTACCATTCGTATCTCTAAGATTACCCGATGTCATTGGTCCTCGAGATAATACGTACCGCTGGTGGTTATATCAGTTACAGATCAGCCTCAGTGCTCACTTAGAGTCTAACGTTAGACTCTCTAAATCCCAGTGTCAGACACCGTTAAGTTTAGTGCATTCCGATGATGTAGCTGACGCAATCCTCCACATATGTTCGCAAAACCCATCAAATTTTGCTCAAGGAAAGGCATTTAACTTGGCCTTCCGGGAAAATCCAACCCTTTTGGAAGTGTTTGAGATGATGAAAACTGAATTGAATAAGAAAGATGTTTCAATCATTTGTGGTGAAGAATTAGGCTTCAGATTTTATCCCACAGTGACCATGGGACCAATAGATATATCGTTTGCAGAAAAGGAATTGAACTGGAATCCCATTCCGTTTTCGGAGGCTGTAAAGGACGTTGTCGCCTTTTACGAATCGGCATCCAGAAATCCAGAATTTAAAAAAGAACAAGAGAACGCTTTAAATTTTGCCAAAATATCGATGCCTATTACAAGCGATCCCGATAGAATATACGAAGCTTTCTCCAAGGAGTATCTGACGATGGCAACAAATAGAGACGAGTTGTAGTTTACGGGCATGGTCGAAAACTGAGGGGATACATGAAACTCATCAGTTGAAATAATAAATATTGATATATCAAAAATATACACATGTAGTAGTATGAAGTAATAATATGATTTGAGTAAAAAAAATTAGGGCATTTACGCAAGATATTATATAAACTGTTTGCTGGCATTAAAGTGTTCGCATTACACATGCACTTCAATAATTAATGTCGTACATTTAAATATGCTTAGCAGACAAGACACTCTATGTGACTTGTAAAATGGAAATGAAAAATGAATAAACAATTATATCGTGTTTATAATTTTTTCATAATCTATGGTGATAAGCATTAATAATTTTGAATAATTTATGTTTCTTTGTCAGCAGTTCTTTGCCCAATTTTATAGGATTAAATAATGAGGAAGTTTTCTCATCTATTCCTCCGCAATCAAGGTACGCTTTCTTTGTTTTACATGGAATGTGAATATAACGAACAGTAGCCATGCCAAAATGTACAATTAAACAATACAAATTGTGAGCAGAATCAACACAGGTAGGGTCAGGTGCCATGGAGGAGTAAATATCCTGTCGACCAGTCACACACGCCGGGGTCTCTTGTTATTTTCGGGTAAACGGAAAACTCTGTAGAAAATTCAGTTTGAAAATGGTGGTCTAACAATTTGTTTGAAAAATATGAGTCAACATTCGACCTAACGACAGACTGTATTAGCAAACAACATAACTGTATCGACCATAGAATTTGCGAAATGTAGACTTGAAACGAAATGGTTGATATCCCTATATCATAAACTTATTTGTCAATAGCCTGTTTTTGTTTTTAGAAATTGATTGTACTTATATGTAAAAAATTCTCTTGCGTATCGAATCAGCTGAGAGACATAAACCCCATATGCAGGTGATGATGATGTTTTGTTATTAATATCCTCTGTATGCAGGTGAGGCAGATTTGTCCGGGTTTCAGCTTCCTTATATGTACATGTAGATATAGGATCCTGGGTCTTGACATGAAATTATTTTATTCCACTTTTCATGCATTACTAATTCACTTGTTACATTAAATAAAGCCATTACGTGGTCAAGATATGTTACATGCGCGGATGGGGGGGGGGGGGTCCGGAATTTGCAAGAGTTATTTAAAGTATGTAGTAATATAATGAAAGAAATAAAAATTTCTTTGACTCCCCCCGCCCCCCCCCCCCCCCGGAAAATATGGATCCACCACCACCACACGTTTTTCGCGTTTGGGAAATGGATTTTACGTTTTATTTATCGGGATGGGAATTTTTTTTACTGTGGTGGACCCCCTGGAAAAAATTCCTTAATCAGCGCCTGTATTAATTCAGGAGTATGGACTAGTTTTTCATGCATGAGCAATACAATTGAAACGATTAGTAAAAACTGTATATGTTTTACAAAGTGCAGAAATCTATTCAAAATGGTTGCACAATCGGTAGAAAACTGCTGATATATATACTCATAAAAACTATTATATTCAAACAAACATGAAAGTACATTTTCAATTAAATTAATTTCAATTCAATTTGTTTATTTACCAATTAAGAGCCCACAGGGGGCAAAAAGAAAGTACATTGTAAACACCTATATTTTCATAAAAATGTAGTAGTACAATATACATACAGAGTTATGATTCATAGGGAAAAAAAGACATAAAAAGGAGGAATAAACCAGATAGTTTTATACATGTACATATAAATTTTTGCTTAGAATATAATATTCTGAGCAAAAATATATGTTTTATATATATATATATATATATATATATATATATATATATATATATATATATATATATATATATATATATATATATATATATATATATATATATATATATATATATATATCATATATATGCATACATATGCATGTTCAACTTTGAAACTTTTTATTCACTCAAGGTCTCACATGAGGCATAAGAGTACAAAGTTAACATAACACAATTTTTTAACTTCTAAAACTATAGTCAACAAAATAGGAACAAACATATGTACAAGGGTTACAGGTGTTGGAAGACAATATTATAATGGTTGTATTCATTGCTTAAAAAACTGACATGACAATTTTACAGTATTTACTCAGTCCAATAAGAACATATTTATCATGGCTATATTCATGGGATCAGAAAAACTAATAATATTTCTGTTCTTGCATAGATCAATGGGTAAAAAGTTATATCTTTCTTGTTTAAAGTAGACACAACTGAACAAATAATGGGACTCATCACCCACTTCTCCTAAATTGCACAGATTACAAATTCTTTCACTTCTTTCAGCAGCTGTTCAGGAGATGCTGAAACCGAGTTTTGTTTGCATCGGGCTCGTTATTCTAAATATCAATAACTAAAAATAGAAAAAGGAATGAGGAAATCCCTAGCTCAGTAACTGTATAATTATACCGTAATTACCTTGAAATTATAGAGTTTTAAGGCTACTTAACTCCACTTTAAAAGATGGTAAGTCGGTTAATGGAAATATACAACTTTACCAAAGAAATTTATGACAAATAAATAATTATCCACATGTAGGCCTTCTGATAGCTAACTTCAAACTATGCTTGTATATATAAACATCAGATAAAAAGTACAAATGGGTCACAAAACTTTTTTGTTCCGAGATTTTTTCTGCTTTAATTATTTCCATTATGCATTTTAAAATAATATTATTAATAGACATTTCCCTGGCAATTGCTGCATTAAACGACTAACTCAAGCATTTAGTATCATGATACCTAGAAGGGTGCTAGGAATATCAGGAATCCCGGGATTTCGGGAGAATCCCGCTACAGGAAGAAGAATCCCCCACAAAAAAGTAGAATCCCCCTAAAAATGAATTAGTTGGGATAGATAAAGGGTTTAGGTGGTGATTACTAGAATGAAATTGTTCTCCGTACACTTTTATAGCCAATTTTACCATGAGGGATATTCCTAGCACCGTACCTAGAATACTTTCAGTGTTTCCGCTAATTTTGAAAACCAAGGGTCATTATGACCCTTTGAAGTAAACTTTTGGGAGTCAAAGGGAAATTTTGAGGGTCAAAATATATTCTGGTTTTGCTTTCATTTCTTATATTAGCTTTGTTTTCTAAAATCATAATTTGATGTATAAAAAATGAAAGTAAAATATAATTGTACTTCTTTAATTTACACATTTTTTAAAATGATTCCGTCATTTGGTTTTGCGGAATACATGTCAATCAAAAGAGAACATTTTAAAGCTGTTTGAATGTTTTGCAAAACCGTTTATTAATGATTTGAGCTTGCTCACCTCTTTAACCATCAAAATATCTTTTTTTACAAAGCCAAGCTAAAATAAATATGCCGATGTCAGATGCGATATTCTTTATTCAGACTTCTGGTTTTGTTAAGAATTAGGTAGATTGTTCAAAAAATTTAATACCGGTAGATTGTTGACGTTGAAATGCTGATTCCAGTCACTGCCACTTTGAAATTAAAGCAACAATTTATTCATAGAAAGTTGTAAATTAATAAACTGGTTCCATCAAGGCAACGATATTGAAATCAATTTTTAAAATTTGTTTTCATATTTTTTCTTCATCATAATGACCCTTTGGGTGATGTTTTAGGGGGTAAAAAAATATTTTAATGTGTAAATTACACAGAAATATGCGTTAACATAAACACTGACTTTAATAAAATGATTGAGCAATAATTTGTTGACTGGTATCAGCTAAAATGTCCATGTTAGAAACATCTACATACATGCTCAATTATATTCCAAGCCTTTTTTATAATTTATGACAGGCATCTCCTGGTGCCCCTCCTTCTTATGAACAAGCTAACAGAGAGAATCAGTCCATAAAAGGTTTGGATGCCCAGCCTCCAAGATACTCTGACCCGGAGAGTCAGACAGCTACACCCAGTGGTAGGGTCATTAGTTTACCTCTTTATTGTGTATGTCATATAATGTCAGTGTATGCATGGCTTCATGATTTTACTTCCATGAATAATTAACAGTGCATATACTTATTAAAATTAATACAAACTCATATTACATGAACAAAGGTGCTTTTCTAGTTGGTGAAGGATAAGTAAATGTTTTACATATCTCCTAATAGATTATATGTAACTGAAAGCATATTCAATGCAGTACTTGTATATAGTACTACGGCCATTTATATGCATGGTACTTTTTTTTATTGATAGAGCCCCCTCCATCCTATGAATCCCTGTATGGACGTGTCAAGGCAGCTCAGCTTCAATCAGAAAGCAAACCACAGTTCTTCAAGAAAGTCCTGACAATTATCATGGGAACTTGTAAGTATTCACAAATTTATCAATTCTAGGTTTGGTAAAATGTGGGGAATATAAATTTTATATGTGTACTATCCTTTTTTTAAGATTTATTTTGGACCAAATAACAAAGTAGAATTTACACTATTTGACAGTCAGTCTATTAATTTTGTATAGCTTTTTTCATTTGTTTGATTTTAGGTGACCTATTATTATCATTTTCAAAGTTCAAACTGCATGTTTGGTAAATTATATTCAGTATATGTACATTTACATATCTTCTTCATGAATACATGTAATTTTACATTTATCTAATAATGATCTTGAAATTGAAAAAAAGTAAGAATATAAGCTGCATGATAACTAGCTGTCCATAATTTTTTTTTATGTCACCTGAGTCACTCAGGTGACCTATTGCTATCTGTTTTTGTCCGTTGTCGTCCGTCGTGCATTAAGGAGGTTGGATCCTGACATCAAAAGTAATGAGAATTTTTTATCAAGTATATTTTTAGAATTTATACATATAGCTTAATTAAAAATCAAAACCAAAAATTGGAGTCAATGCGCTTCTTTTTGCGCTACAGAGCATTTAGTTTGACCTTTTTGCACTGTAAAAACGTCTTCCACATAAATCATTTTTTAAAGTTTTTCCTCCGATATTTTTTATTCAAATAAGTTATGGGAACAAACACAGTCTTATTTCATCTTGAATAGACCCATTAAAATTTTTGACAACGAAAAATTTTTTTTAATTACTCCGCACGTTCAATTATTTGACCTTTTTGCACTCAAAAAATTTCATTTTGCTAGCATTACAAATTTAACAAGCAAACACTCATTTAAAAGTAATGACATTTTACTGAATTTAAGAAGAATGGTTAAAAGTATCTTGTATATTCAGAAAAGAAAGTTAAAAGTGGGGTCTGTGATGTTAATTTTTAGATATTACTAAAATAGTGCTAATTTTGAGCTTAAATTAGGGTTATTTTTTTTTCTTGATTTTCACAATATATTTGATTTATTTATCAAATATGATGATTGAATTCATGACAGTTTATTAAATATATAATTTAGGACCAGTATAAAACAGTTCACTGCTCAAAATAATTCTGTGTGCAGACTGCATGTAAAAATAGGAATCCAAACTTAACATACTTTAAATACTTCGAAAGAGAAAAAATGATCATTTTCTTCTAAAAAAACCTTCCGCCACAAAATATAGTTCCTCACTTAATGCTTTTGGTATGGAATTTAATCATGGAGTTTTAACTGAATATAGTTTAATTGGCATTGTAGAATCCAAACTTATTGTAAGAACTAAAACTTTACGCATATTTTTTTAAATATAGGTTAAAATAAAAATCTGCTCAAAAGCTCAGGAGCGAACCTCGTTAACTTTTGAACATTTTTAACTTCTTCTCTAGAACCGCTCAACCAATTTCAACCAAATTTGGTATATAGCATCTATGGGTGAAGGAGAACAAAAATTGTGAATTTCATGGTCCCTGCCCCCCCCCCCCCCCTGGGGCCTGAGGGGTGGGACTAAAACCACCAAAAATAATGCAATCTTTAAAAATCTTCTTCTTTACTCCTGGACATCAAGCAGTCAAACTGTTGGCATGATTGTAATAAGCATTGAGCCCTCTACCAAAATTGTGAAATTCATGGCCCCAGGGTCAGGGGTTCTGGCTCCAGGGTGGGGCTATATAGATCATATAGTGAAAGTGCATTAATTCTTTGAAAATCGTCTTCTCTGCTCCTGGGTATTAAATAAAGTTACTAAGTACATAGTTATGATGAGCAAGAGTGCCTCTTCCAAAATTGTGAAATTCATGGCCCCAGGGTCTGGGGTTCTGGTGTTAGGGCGGGGCTCTATTGATTATATAGTGAAAATGCATTATTTCTTTGAAAATCTTCTTCTCTGCTCCTGGGTATTAAATAAAGTTACTAAGTACATAGTTATGATGAGCAAGAGTGCCTCTTCCAAAATTGTGAAAATCATGGCCCCAGGGTAAGGGGGTTCTGGCCCCAGGGTGGGGCTATATAGATCATATAGTGAAAGTGCATTAATTCTTTGAAAATCTTCCTCTCTGCTCCTGGGTATTAAATAAAGTTACTAAGTACATAGTTATGATGAGCAAGAGTGCATCTTCCAAAATTGTGAAATTCATGACCCCAGGGTAAGGGGGTTCTGGCCCCAGGGTGGGGCTATATAGATCATATAGTGAAAGTGCATTAATTCTTTGAAAATCTTCTTCTCTGCTCCTGGGTATTAAATAAAGTTACTAAGTACATAGTTATGATGAGCAAGAGTGCCTCTTCCAGAATTGTGAAATTCATGGCCCCAGGGTCAGGGGTTCTGGTGTTAGGGCAGGGCTGTATAAATTATATAGTGAAAATGCATTAATTCTTTGAAAATCTTCTTCTTTGCTCCTGGATATTTAATAAAGTAACTAAGTACATAGTTATGATGAGCAAGAGTGCCTCTTCCAGAATTGTGAAATTCCTGGCCCCATGGTAAGGGGTTCTGGTGTTAGGGCAGGGCTGTATAAATTATATAGTGAAAGTGCATTAATTCTTTGAAAATCTTCTTCTTTGCTCCTGGATATTTAATAAAGTAACTAAGTACATAGTTATGATGAGGAGGTGGACCTCTTCCAGAATTGTGAAATTCATGGCCCCAGGGTCAGGGGTTCTGGTGTTAGGGCGGGGCTCTATTGATTATATAGTGAAAATGCTTTAATTCTTTGAAAATCTTCTTCTCTGCTCGTGGGTATTATTTAAACAAACTAAGTGCATGGTTATGATGCATAAGGATGCCTTTTCAAAAATTGGGA
This sequence comes from Saccostrea echinata, assembly GCF_033153115.1. NCBI lineage: Eukaryota > Metazoa > Mollusca > Bivalvia > Ostreida > Ostreidae > Saccostrea > Saccostrea echinata. The sequence continues at coordinate 8,400,513 of NW_026889774.1, forward strand.
ATTTCATGGCCCCAGGGTCAGGGGTTCTGGTGTTAGGGTGGGGCTGTATTGATTATATAGTGAAAATGCATTGATTCTTTGAAAATCTTCTTTTCTGCTACTGGAGACTATTTAAACAAACTAAGTGCATGGTTATGATGCATAAGGATGCCTTTTCAAAAATTGTGAATTTCATGGCCCCAGGGTCAGGGGTTCTGGTGTTAGGGTGGGGCTGTATTGATTATATTGTGAAAATGCATTGATTCTTTGAAAATCTTCTTCTCTGATACTGGAGATTATTTAAACAAACTAAGTGCATGATTATGATAGACAAGGATGCCTCTTCCAAAATTTTTAAATATATGGCCTCAGTTTTTGGGGTTCTTGAGGAGGGGGGGGGGGGGGTTAGGGCAACAATGCTTCATCTATCAGTGTATTTAACTTTTAAATTGTATTATACTCAGGTGACCGTTAAGGCCCTTGGGCCTCTTGTTCTTTTTTGGTTTCCGATTCAAATGTAAATATACACTATGATGAAATATTTTGATACCACTTTTCAAAGTTCATGACTTCCTCTTTAATCTTTGTGAAAAAAAATTATTTTCATCAATATTAATCTGCATTATGGACCTACTAAAAATTGCATTAATTTTAAATCTTACTCCTTTTTCCCTGAAATTAACCTTTGACCACCTTTTAAAATTTTCAAGTTTATAATTTTTATTCATATAATTGTGATAATATGTAAAACATGTCAGTTGATTATGTGTTACAAGATCTGAATAAGAATTAATGAAAACAAATGCAAGTGATCATATTAACTGATTTTTTTTCCCGTCAGTGGGTTGTACCATTTGTCTTGGAATTATACTGGCCATACCAATCTCCATGATTGTCATGGGTAAGTGTGTTCACTTTGGCAATAAATGAAATTAAAAGGATTAAAAAGAAAATATTAGAAATCTGGGGTTGCTAAAAAAAAGTTTGTTTGCCCTCCCCCAGCCAACTGACTCAAAATGTTCCGACTCAAAACTTTTTTTAATCTCCAGAAAATATTTTTTTAAATTTATTTCTCAAAGCATTAATAACTATTTTAACATATTTGCAAGTGTTTTTTGAATCCAAAAAGAAATTTCCCCCTACTTACCAACCCAATTTTTAAATCCTGAGTCGGGAAAGGACAAGCAAACATTTATTTAAACATGGCCTCAGTGGTACCATTTTTTGCAAGGTAAAACTTAATTTAATAAGTCTCCTTGATAAAACTTCTGAGAAATTATAAAGCTGTGTGTATTATTTAGTGAGCATTAACCTTAGTCTTGGGCAAACTGTAGAAAATCAGGCCCTGATGAGAAATAATCAAGTGAAATGAGTGTGAGAGAGAGAGAGAATTAAAGCTTTTCCTTACCTAACTCGTTTAATAAATATTGACTTTGAAATATTATTTTTGTAGGCAGCTTATACTTTCATGACTGCCCTGCTGAGTGGCTCATTCCATTGTATCTGGTTGTTGCTGGATCTGTTGGAATTGTCAAGAATTTTTCAAGTCTGTGTCAGAAAGTGAAAAATGACAGAGAAAATGCAGAAGATGATAATGTGAAAACCACAAAGTTCGATTCAATGTTGAACTGTTTCCTATTGGTTTGGTTTATTTTTGGTAAGTAAAGGCAGAAACAGTAAATGGAAAACTATTAATAAACAAATATATTTACATATTCCCAAGAAAGCTTTTCAGATATTTTAAATGTACATTCACTTAGCATAATTTTATGGTTTGTAATACATGGTACAAGGGGAAAACAAAAATAAGTCTATGAGTGAAGAACATTCAAATCGAGTTTCAGCTTATGATGCAGTTTTTGGAATTACTTAATAAGTGAATTTAATAGCTACCCATTTTATACGGTATAAACTGGGTTGGGGCAGTTTACGCTTTATAAACCGCAAAGTGTAAGAAAAAAAAGATGATTAACCTTAAAAATGACTTCAAATTATACAAAGTTTAAATGTAACAATCAAAATTAAATTATTTTCTAATCAAAGTAAAAATTGTGTCTCATCTCCATAATTAACAAAGTATAAAGCTATTACTTGACTAAACTTTTTAGTTTTAAGAAATCATTTTGAGAAATTCTCTTCAGTTATGTTAATATACTATTCATTCAAGTCCTATATATGTAGGTGATCTATAACACTATATATTTTGACAGGGAATGTTGTGATCTACAGAACATATGACTCATACAGCACAATTCCAGGGCATCACAACTACTGCAATCCTACACTGTATGACTATGCCTTCTGGCTGACCACAGCTACTTATATACTCCTGGGCACCTCCTGTTGTTGTATCTGTTTCTGTGGGTGTCTGGCCAGTCTGGCAGGGGGAGATAAGTGAATCTCACATGGGATAAATATTATTTATCTGGGATTCTAATCAAAGGTTTACGGCTTACATGTACATGTATAATGATGATATTTGTATTCTAATGGAAATACATGTAGATGTAATTTTCATGTTATTACTAGCTGTATTTACCTCATTTTTTATATGTACATTTTCATATTCTCTTTTTTTTTCTTTTTGTGAGATGCATATTTAAAATGAATACAAAACCATACAGTTTGAAGTATTTTTCTAATTCTGCATGATTTCTGTGATGAAAAATTATTCTGAGGTTGTCTTAAATGTGCAGTTTGTCTCTAGACAAAAGGATAAAACATGATTTTTACATCTCTACATCTCTATAGACAGAAGGAACTAAAACATTAATGGCAACTACCAGTATTCCTCATTCATCTTGTTTTTTTTTTTAATTGATTGAGTTTCATGTATGTATTTTGACTATTTGATGGTTTTATTCTGCTTCTATGTGTGGTGCTTCTAGTTTCGTGGTTTTTTTTGACAACATCTATACATCATGTAACTAAATTTTGTAAAAATGAAAATGCTATAAATTTTCACTCTGCATTCATTTTAAATATTTACAACCGCAATCAATAATGATACTATTTTGTAATTTGCATGATTGAAAGGGGCATTTGATGTAAAACTGATGGCAACTGGTTATTCTTAAAATATTGCAAAGCAATTTCATCAAATTAAATTTTTGTTTATAAAAAAAAAAGAAAGCAAATGCCTCTTCAAAAGCTTTCTAATGTTTGGGATTTTCTTTAAATCATATGACTTGAATTGTCATGGTTGTTGAAAATAAATTTGATAAGTTCAAAGTTTATGGAATATTCTAATATTCTGTTATTGATTTGAAGTGTTTCGTTAAACACACATACATATGTACACATGAAGATTTTCAATGTGATAATTTTTTTTTTTGAAACATTGTTGATCATGTTTTTCTTTTGAATGCTCTATTGTAATAAATACATGTAATATTTAGCTACTGAATTGAAGACTTCTTTAAACTTGAATTTTCAGCGTGATAATTGAAGAAGTAAATTTGTATATTTTGTTTTGCACTGGTTGTACATATATTTGAGACAACTTTTTTTAAAGTCATTATTTCCCTGATTGTTATTTAGTCCCTCATTAACTTAATTATAACACATATACATATATAATAGGACAAGGTATGGTAATGGCTGGATTTTGCCCTTCATTTCATATAAAATAAACAAAAACAAAACACAGTCAACATTGTGATAGTTTTGCAATTAAGAACTTTAGATATAGATGCTTGTTTTAAACCCAGCACTTTTTTTTTTATTCAAAGTGTAGGTATATGGAGACCACAAGAGCATGACAAAGTAGGATATTTTACCCAATTTCTTCAATCCTGGTGGAATTTTGTCAAATTTTAGATACTTTATAATGTATAAGTTTGCCTATATGAGATTTTTATACACAGGGTGCATCTGACACTAGTGCATGAAATAAATAAATTTAGAAGATAGGCACGTTAATGTGCTGTGTGTTTCCTGAAACAAAATGGGCTTTAAAAATTTATGAAAGATATACCGGTAATAAAAATGGGCAAAATTTGGAAAAATGAAATATTTTGTGAACTTCCTGTGACCTCTGTGTATCCTCTGTGTATCCTATAACAGAGAATCAATACTCATTTCAGGGATGACAACAGATTTTTGATGATGTACTGTTGCTTTATTCTTAGAGACACTCTAAATCAGGGATCAAAAAGGGTTCTTAGCCTATCTTATCCTTTGTTTAAAGGATCGAATGTCATTATTATGTATTAATCTTTTTTTGGTTAATTAATTGCCAGGTATAGCAGCTAGACATTAATTAAATAGTATTTTCCCTTTCACAGCATTCAAAGAATTCAATACTTGTAGGTACACAACTTTAAATCTCATGAAGAGATTGCAATTATTTTAGGTAAAAATACTTTTCCAACAGTAAATGAAAATATGGAGTTTGCAAACTTCTGTGATGATTTAAATTGTTGTATTATGAAAGTAAATCTTTGTTTAGATTTCACCTTTCTATGAAAAAAAATCATATTGCTATAATATATAGATTGTAATTGTATTCTGTTTTCAAAAATTTATATTTATACATTGTGATGGTATATGTATATATTGACATGCAATATTTATTTGCTTTCATTCAATAAATCATTCGTCACAAACCAACAAGTTATACTATTCTTTAATTATCAATAAGTGCATTTAGATTGTGTTGTTGAGTCAATTTTAACCTATACCTTAGAGACTATGACACAATGTATCCAATTATATGTGTATTGATGGAAAGAAGGTCCTTAATTTTAAACGAGTATCAAAACCTGCAATGGTACATGTATATAAAATGAGAAATATGCTTAATATTTAAAGACATGATTTCGATAAACTTAAATGATAAGACATGTATAACTTTTGATTGAAAAATCTTGATTAATCTCCCAGCTGTCTGTTGCAATACATTTCATTAAAATTTTATCTCCATCTCTGTTGGTTGTAGAAAGCATATACATGTACATATATAGAAACAAATGACTTATACGTATAAAAAGGATCCTCATGCAAACACATAAGCTTCAACAGCATGGTCGAAAAAAATCCAAACCAAGGAAAAAGAGGGAAAGCCGCACTATTTTGGTCAGAGAGGAAGAGTCTTTATATAGGCACTAATATGCCTCTTTTCCAGAGCGGAAGACAAGCTATATAGCCAGTCTTCCTAGGGGAGGCCTCACAATGGGAGAAGTATCACTATATATGACAACGGTACATTCTTCTTGCTGGATAGCATCAGCCACAGTCTGATTAAAACCAACCCCCTTTCTTCTATTGTCACCAGGAACCCTGATGACGATAGAAGTGGGGGTTGCTTTTAATCAGACTGCATCAGCTATATATGGCATTGTTTGATAGACAAACTAAACTTGTTTAAAATCATAAAAAGACATAAGCAAAGAGCAACAACAACTTCAGAATCTTGGTATTAATGTTTTTTTTTTTTAAATTCTTAAATAAAATTCAGATGGCTCAAATGTTCTGATCTTCAAAGTAGAGAATTAAAATGTTCCTGCATAGCCAAAACTCAAGATGGAGCAAGTAATATTACCACCCTTAATTTTTTTGTTGTCTAAATTAATTTAATAATACCTACTGAATAATCAATAGATTTATACATGCAGTTAGTATAGTACACTGTATATAGTTACCGGTACTTAAGAAATTTAGCCCCCACCCATCCCAAATCCCCTCCCCTAAAAAAAGAAAAAAATAGAGGCCCATGGACCACAAACGCTCACCTGAATCACCTTAATTGGTTCAGCTGATTTTCAGATTTTTAAAAGATTTTTTTCCTCTTTATTTTTTGAGTCAGATTATTTATTTTCATGCCAGTAGGGACAGATTATTTATTTTCAAGATGATCAAAGACAGATTATTTATTTTCTTCTTCACTGAAAAAAGTTCGACAAGCAGAAAAAAAGGAAACTCCAAAAACTCTATTTTATGGTGTGGGGTGGGGGGTTAAGTAGCACTAGTCAAGGACAGATAATTTTTTTTCTTGTCAGTTGAGGACAGATTATTTAATTTCAATTTTTCAAGAACAGATTATTTATTACCAAAATCTGCCAGCTAGCCCCCCCCCCCCTCCCCTCAAATCAAGTGGTTGACCCTTTACATAAATATTAACTAATAAATACCTCACTGATTTAACTAATGCTAACAGCGAATATTGTACATCCTCACAACACCAGGGGTCCTGAGTCAATGGCAACGTGTTGAATATACTAGTAACTGTCATATTGGGTGTTCTTTATAGTGCACGTTACGGTCACTCTTAGATTCATTTTAAATTTACATTTTGAATAGGTTATTTTCAAATATTTTTAAAATCAGCTTTATCATGGAGTATGGGGGGAAAATGATGTAAAGTCTATTATCCGTTCTAATTTAAATTATCAAAAGACGTCCAGTTATTATTCCGGATACATTACCGGTTAGGATCTTTTTTACGATATTAAGAACTCTTCTGCTGATGGAGTTAGAAATAGTATATTTCTCTTAGGGCCAAAAAGAAAGAGACGAAAACATCTTGCCTTCTCTGGGCATTGTTTTGAAGGAAAAAAGCATCCAGTTGTATACATTATTAACCTTTTAACATCTGCTATTTTTAGTATTGCTTAGGCGTGATAACTCGGTGCAAGAATGGTAGGATAGCGGTAGTTGCTAAGGACTCAAGATGGGGGATCCGAATTTTTCCAAGGCCTACATTCAGAATCTAATAGACGAGTTAAAAACGTCCAAAATCTACACCGACCTCCAATTTGCTGCACAGGTAATAGTTTTGATATGCATTGCAAGTTATATTGTTAACATGTCATTATGTAGGTTTTGTTTTAGGCATGATGTAGGCTATGCCTTTTCACTCTTCTCAAAAGAGAGTAATATGTTGACAGTGCGACCGTTAGGGCGAGCGCAGATACTTATTCAGTTTTAAATTAGATCCATCTCATCAAACCACACATGACATTTGGTATGTCTTAAGACTCTGACATCACGTTTAATCTACCATTTATCTGCAATTTCCATTAAATCAAGGTGAGCTTATTTTTTGTTGAACTTTGTTGTTACTGCGAGAACATAGTTTGTGGCGAGATGCAATTTGCAAAGGCAGGGTTTGACACTAAGGCATGTCCTACAAACTCAGTCTAGTAAATGAGTGGTCCGGTTGTGTACAATGTACGTGAACTAGACCGACTGGTCGTGTGGATTAAATAAATGTTTAACCCTTGTTTCAGTCTTTCAAATAAATATTCTAAAAACTTTTAAAGAAATTTCCTTATTTGTCCGATTGTAAACACATTGCTCTGTAAAGGAAAATTTTCCTGCATACACAATCGCTATTTTTATAAGCCTCGGCTGCAATAGACAAGTTGTGGTCGAAACTTTACTGAATAATGTATTCTTTAATTAACTTATTTATATTTAGGGTAATTATTTTATTTAGGTTTGTTGAATGTTCTTTAAGGTTTACAATGTTCGCATGTCCTGCTGAACACAACTTAATTGGCTGCGACCTATGGAAAAGTCTTCAAAATATATCTTGACACATGCAAGAGACGATGTCTTTATTAACAGATTAAGTATGGTTTCAAAACTTACTTTATTAAAATTAGCAGGTTATAAGAAGTAAATTTGCAAGTTTGGTCAGGGCTATAGTGATTTTATGGTCAGGACTAGTAAAAACTATGGGTAGAAGCCCGACTGGTCTAGTACTCACAAAAGTTAATGTCAAACCCTGAAAGGATTAAAAACGTGGGTCCAGAGGTTACTGTGGAAAAAAATTCATTTGGATCAATGTGCAAAGTCCAAATTTTCTCTTCACTTGGGCGTTGTCATTAGAGCTTGCTGTAATGCAGGGAAAAAAATCTAAAAACACAATTACTTTGTTTAGGAATAATGGTTGTTTAATGAAATACAAATTTGAAGTTTTTTACTTTTTTATTTCAGGTAGAAATAGCAAAACCTACCCTGAGGTTGTCTGAACTTAAAAAAGGAGTTTTAAATGGTCTTGTAAACTCTGGTAATCTTTCAATTTATTTTTCTTAGAAAACTTTTAGTAGAGTAAAAGATATCTAATTTTTTTTATGAAAAGTTACTTAGTAGATAACAATTGGCATATAAACATGTTAAAGACAGATGATATTAGCAAAAAATGGATGCCTGGTGGTATATATTTTTGGACCTATTTGGGTTGCAAATGATTAAATATTAAATTTTTAAAATATTAAGAAATTGTACACTTTCTATGATGTTCAAAATTCTACCATTCTGCAATCATCTTATTAATCTATAAAGTTTTTTTGTCACTTTAAATCACATTATTGTGAAACTTTGAATGAAAAATCAAAAATCTATGGGGTACGTAAACTATTCATTTTACTTATATGAAAATGACTTAAGTTATTATTTTCATAATTTTTGACAAAAATCTGTATCATCTGTCCTTTACTCAGAAAATTTTGAAAAGCAAAATCCAGACATGGTCTAGTTTTTCATACCCATTCACCAACATTCATGAGTAACTATGATCAATATTTTATAAGGTTTAAATACTCAATCAAAAGGGGATATATTGTGCATGTATTGATGATGCTTAAATTTTGCTTATCTATTAATAAAAATCTTTGCAATAAATATCAAATTAGATGAAAATGTTTTTTTAAAAAAAAATCCACATGTACAGAGATATATCTGTTTTTGAATTACGTATCTTACCTGACACTGAAAGCTAATATTTCCTCTAGCTGTGGTTTGTGTTTGATTATACGTACATGTACAGTAAAGCATGCTTATAGCAAAGTGCAGGGATTGAATAATTGTGATTCAGTATAAATGTAATTCCTAATATCCAGTAAGTTCATATGTTTTTAAACTAAGGGCATTAAAATTCACTTTGCTGTAACCATGAATTCATTATTTGATTGTTTGCAGTAACAGTTTTATTGTTTATATTTTAATAATTTTAGTTGTTCATTATAATTTTTAATTCTATTTACATTTTAGGCTGGGACAGGAAACTTAGGAATGCAATATACAGGTTCCTCCAAACACATCCAAAACTTCAGTATCCAAACCCACCAGCTGAACATTTGAAAGAACCACTAGTGTATCTCAGAAAAGCACAGGTACTTTAAGTTATCATTTTGTTTAGGTCAGCATTCTCCAATTCCAAAAAAGTACATGTATTTTAAACATTGTAGATTAATTAAAATAATGTATATATTTTTAACTTTTTTTCTTAATACTAGAGGATGTATAAGGAGTTTTCAGTTTTTATAAGTACATGTACATGTACTGGTATGTAAATGCTTACCACAATTACATGTATATACAAAACGTATAGTATTAATTCCACATACTGAAGACAGTAGAAAGACACATATACTACTTAAACTCAGTGCTGTTGAGTTAATACTTTAGAGTGTCAGAAATCACAGATATACACTGAGGACTAACTACATGTAGCTAGTATTTAGACTGAGGAGTGATATTGCATATGGAGTCAGTCTGAATATAAAGAGAGCAAGTTGTCTTTATTATAGCAAGGATGGGAAAAGAGAATTCTAAAGAGCTTGAACAGCATGTGTACAGAACTGAATATACCACTTGCTAGAAAGGTAATAGTCTTGAATTTAGAGAACTTATACAAAATGAGAAAATAACCTATAATAATAAAATTTTAATGGAAAATGTAATTATTAATTTCTGATGTGTCCAGTTCATATCTCTCTAATAGATAAGTATTGGAATTTCCAACTTCAAAAGAAGATTATTTGTGAATTGAAGGTTTGCCATAACTTTGACCAAGGTCAAGCGATAATTTCAAGGTCACTGGCAGAAAAAGTGTTAAATTCATATCAGGTTCCATAGAGGAGAAACATTGAATGTCTATACATGTATATCACTCAAGGATTACCTAAGGCCATAGGATGGGTCTTTTTTTTAAGTTCAAGGTCACATTTAGAAAACTGCATATGATACTTTAAAAAATTGCAGTGTGAGGGTGTATAATTTTGTGAGGTTGCTTACAGTACCTTTAGTTATTTCCTGCATATTTACAGAGGCCAGAAAAAGACCAGAAAGAATGGGCACAGAAATGGACAGAGCTTGGTATTGATGGCCCAGGTAATAAACATTGTACATGTATATGTAGAATAAACTAGATATCTGTCATCTTATTATCTTACCTACAAAAATGTTAATACCTATACTGCATTTTCTAATTATATTGATAAAAGAAAAATGCATTGATATGGCATATGTTTAAGATAAACTTGAACAACTAAAATCAGATTCTACACAGCTTGGATGTAAAGGACAAGATAGGCTAAAACCCCTTTTTGGCCCCAGGTTTTAGGGGTCTCCTAGAACAATGCAATAGTTCATAATCAAACACCTGTTGTCATCCCTGCTATAAAATAAGTACTGACTTTAAGAAATAGGATACACAGAGGTCAAAGGGAGGTAACAAATGTAGTTAATTTCAAATTTTCTCATTTTATTTGCATTTTCATCAATTTTAAAGCACAAGCTTGCCTATCTACCAAATTTATATATTTCTTGTAAAAGTATGTGATACATCTTCTGTATAAAAATTTCAGGCATGCAAACTTGCACACTCTGTTTCCTGAAGTTGAAAAAAATCTCAAATTTTACAAAATTCCATCAGAATTGAGGAAATTCGATAAAATGTTCTACTTTGTAACCCTCTTGTAGTCTTTGTGTATCATTCAAATCAAAATTTAAGTTGATTTTAAAACGAGCATACTATCACAATTTTAACTGTGTTCTGATTTAAAGATCAAATAAAGGGCAAAAATCAGCCCTTACCACACCTTGTCCTTTATAGAATAAAAATCTCAAACATGATTAAAGCAACATGGTTAAGTATACTCTACATATATTTTACATTGTTTTACAAGTTAAAGAATTAATAAATGCTTCTTTTGTAATAGTTATACAGAGTAAGTGAGAATGCTTTATTTATAGGCTGAGGGAGTGTTTGATTTAATTTGCCTGCCAAAAAAGTTACACTGCTTACATGTAGATGTGAAGGAAAAAATATTTTTCTCCTTACTATTACTTTAAATCAATTATGCTTTGACAGATCATATTTTTAATGTTCAAACTTAATTGAAGAATTGAGATAGAGGCTAAATTTGATTTATTAATAGTTTGAAGCTGGTTCAGGTTTACTGATACCTTAATTAGTTTCTGTGTGAACATAGAGAAGATCTTAGGTTTCATGTTTAATAAAAGAAAAAGAGTAACATCATACATATTGATAAACCAACAAAATATTTATCAAGATAAACAGGATATCTTTAGTTAATTAGTTAAAAGGCACATATATTTGACTAAAGTAGTACTTTGCAGTCCACATTGAAAAGACTGAACCAAAAGCTGCATCTGAGAAAGGTAACCAGTTTCAGGGGTTCTGCATGGTTCATTGCCTGGCAGTAGTCCATTCAAACTTCCTTCTGTGTATATGTTCTACCAATAGTTGTAGACTTTAGCTTTGTCTGCAATGTTTTCTGTTATAATTATTATAATGATGCATTATAAAAAACAATATACTAGTTGTTGCTTCCAGACTAGGTAACAGAATTGGTACTGTATATAGAAAAATGCTCTTTTAACTAATGTTGACAAGTCAGGAAAGGTTCTGCTACACCCCTAATGTCAGCATCTCTGTCAGGGTCCAAGGTTAAAGGTTATGGAGAAAGTTCATTTCCCAATGCTACAGACCCTGAAACGTGCTACTACCCCACACGCTCGCTGCACGAACGGTACACGCTCGCTACACGGTTTACACGAAACGCTGCACGGTCTACACGAAACGCTACACGGTTTGCACGAAACGCTACACGGTTTACACGAAACGCTTTGCACGAAAGGCTGCACGGTTTACACAAAAGCCTGCACGAAACGCTTTGTACATGTTTCTCACACGCTTTGTACACGATTCTCGCACGCTTTAGCCTCGATCTGGATTTTCTATTCGGAATCTCTCGGACTTTATTTAAATTATTACGGACTAATCAAAGATTAGTTAAGAATTGCAATCATTCTGAATAAGATTAAACCTCGCTACACCAATACTATATTAACAGATAAAATACTCAATGTTCAGATGTAATTAATTAATAGTTGTCATTGAGTCTGTGACCCGTCCGGTGAAATGCCTATCATCGTCTATGTTCAAACCTTTTTTATTAGAATCTAAATTACGCACTGAAAAAAAAATATTTGTAATTCATAATCTTTTACAGCATTCAATGTTTTTACAGTTATAGTTTGATATTAAAAAGTCGTTTTTATTACTGACAAATAAACTCAGTTATTGATTTGAAAAAAAAAAAAAAAAGGATTAAATTGTGTATGATTTCTGTAAACGGATTGATTTTCTTTTCCTTTCTTTTTTTAATTATTGATTTATTCATTATTTAATTTAGTAAATAAAAAATTTTATTTGATTAAATTAGGTTCTGCTTATAAGTTGCAAAGGTAATAAGTACACTGCATCAAACATGAACATTGTGCGTGAAAAGGGGGGGAGGGGTAGATTACCGAGATCTTACTTCTGTACCTGGCTAAATATAACGGGCACTTGTTTCAGTAAGTATATCATTGGAAAAAAAATTATTATAGAGACAAATGCTCGTTCTAAAAAAAAAAAAAAGATATCCATATCTCCAGCGGCACCCGATATATGTAACTCATTAAATGCACTTTATTCAGAATGGTTAATATATCGTTTCATTACAGAGTTGAACTTTAATTTATCATAAAATTTTATATGGTAGAGAAGCCGGGGGATAGGTATTGTAATTCTTTAGTTCTCTTTTGAGGCATTGGGTTTATCAAATAAAAACAATATATCCACCACCTTGTAAAATCCTTGATTTCAAACCCCGTCCAGCCAAAAAAAAATGTAATCAATAGTCGCGGCTCTTAACGATACATTCAATATACATGTATACATGTCCAATGACCAAAAACTAAATAATTATGCTCTAGAACTGCGTGATTAATAAAACAACTAATGCATAATTATTCCGTATTTATTTCTTTATAATTTTTTATTCACGAATACACTGGCAAATTAATTCACTGTGTACAGAGAATCGGTTAAATTTAAGAAATAAAATCCCCGGGTATTTATTTGTACCAATTAAATACTAATAAAACAATTTAATTCATGAATTAATGTCGGTTGTCATCTTAGCCATGATTGACAAGAGCTAATATATGTAGCAGAACACATTTTCAGTTCCCGGCACGCGGAGCCCGTGACCGCTGTTGTAAATGACCTTGATCACTTGTTGGAAGTGTAAAGAAGATTCAAAATATTTTTAAGAGGTGCATCGGGCATCTTCAAAAAGAAAATTATTCATAAAAACGTGTTAACAAAAACTCTAAGTTTGTGTTTTCATTGAACACCCCCCCCCCCCCCCCCCCCCCCCCGGAAATATTTAACCCTATATTTGCTGATGCATGTGAATTATGATTCCTTTATATAACAATTATTAATCAACCAATGCTATGCATAAAAAGACTATAAATGACTCATCGTTTCAAAATTATTTGTATCACAATCTTGTAATATAAGAAAATTATCTTCGTTTATAAAGAAAAAAAAAATTAATTGTGTTCCCCGACCTAGAATTCCCATACTCCACATTTTTAGCAACGCACTAAATTTTGTGTTTTATTTTTCACGCCTGCCTTATCTATCTATTATTTTGTATTAATCACCCATATCTTCTTATAATTTCTATATGCCATAATTATAAAATGATGAAGAGATTCTAATAAATGAATGAAAAGGACAAGACCAGTATTGAATCAAATGCATTAACATTGATGTGCATATAATTAATTACTTTTAACACATTTTCTTTCCATCTTTATTTAAATTAAAAAAAAAAAAAAAAAACAAATATGTAATACATTACCGAGTAATTTTATTTTGTTGTTTCCGTATTTTTTTTTTTCTTAAAATACCACCGGTATGATATATCCGAATAATATTAGTTACAAACAACACAGAATGACATGTTAATCCATCAATAGCTATATTTAAAATAAAATAAAATAAAATGACTTCCGAATGAATCCTACACGTTTCTCACATGATTCTTGCACGAAAGTCGCACGTTTCTCACACGGTTCTTACACGAAAGTCGCACGTTTCTCACACGCTTCTCTCACGCTCGCTACACGGTTTGCACGAAACGATTTGGAGCTTACACGAAACGCTGCACGGTTTACACTAAACGCTACACGGTTTGCACGAAACGCTGCACGGTTTACACGAAACGCTACACGGTTTGCACGAAACGAAAAGCGCACGAAAGTCACACGCTTTTTTGGGGTAGTAGCACGTTTCAGGGTCTGTACTATGAAATGTTCCCAACCAGACATGCAAGAATGAGATGCACTACCAGACTTACTTCAGATGCTGCATATATATAACCTTCATTAAATGATTTTTTTGTTCAGTGAGAAGGTTTTTGGAGCAGGTTCATTTTCTAATATCTGTAAGCCCTAACTAGATCAAATTTGCATAAAGGATGCATTTAGGGAATCAGATGCTTTATATCAAATGCAATGCATCTAACCTTTATTTCCTAAATGAATATATGCTGAGAAAGGTTAAAAATTTGGGAGTCATTCTTAACCTAAATAACTGTAAGCCCTACCTTGATCAATCTTGCAATGATGTTGATCTAGAAAGCAGACTGCCAGACCATTAATTGATGCTGCATTTGACCCATATTTTCCCAATTGATAAACATGTTCAATTTTTTTTGGAGCAGTTTTATTCTTAAGAAGCCATAACCAAGCAAGTTTGCATGGATGATGCATATTGAAATACATACTAAACTACATATACTTGCTTAAGATACAGCATGTGACCTCTATCTTTGATGTCTGTTAAAGGGCTTATAATGATGCAATTGACAAATGTATCTTAATATCAATTACTTCTGAGTCTTTGCCTTTTCATATATATGTTGATATATTATTCATCAAGAAGAAGTTTTGTAAAATTTGTTTTGTCCATGATTGTTTTAATATAGCTTATTATTTAATCATTTTGTATTAAATCCTAAGGATTATAAACAACTAGTACATGTTGTACACTATTCTGTGAGGTAATACTAAGCCATTGGCATAGAAATTAGATTTCCTGTATATTTGATAACTAGAGCTCTGAAATGAACTAAAGACCCATGCATGAGGGTTAAGTAGTAAGACTAGTTTGGAATGAAGATTCAACTAGTACCTGTATATAATTCTTGCATTTTGCTGTCCATTTTTTGTCTATTTATCCACAGAAATGAAGTAAAAAACATTACATTTTTAGTGATAGCATCTGGTTAGGGTGTAACAGGCTTATAGGAAGCAAATTTGAAGGGGGAGGGGTATACAAAGGAGATTCAATTTAGAAAGGCACTTGTTATATGTACCACACATAAATTCCTTGAGAAGCAAGAAAATAAAAGATCATACATTATTTGAGGGCTCAAATCCATAAAGTAGCTTTGTTTTCTATAGAATAATTTGTGTCAGCAAAATTATTGGAGGGAGACATGAGGGACACACCCCAAAAATTCAGTTTTGAGAAGCACTAGTTACATGAACCTATCTAAAATTCCTTGAGAAACCAAAAAAAAAAAAAAATCATACATAATTTTTTAGGGATCAAATCCATAAAGTATGTAACTGTTTTCTATAGGAATACTCTAAATCAGCAAAATATCAGGAGGGGAGGAAGGCATTACCCCCTCATCCACCCTCCCCCAGTTCCTATGGGCCTGACTGTCCTGTGTAATAGGAATCATGCATCTAGTAATCTTTGTGATCATTCAACCATTCTTAATGGCAATTCTGCATGATTAAACAATAAAAGAGAAAAAACTTCAGGTTTAGTAAAACTGTTTGAACATAAATTTATAAAGTCTGGTAAATGAGAAATATTTTATGTAATGGTTAAATTTGAAAAGAGATATGTTAAAATTTGAATTTACAATTAAAGTTTAGGGTTAATCACTATTTTCAGATGAAGGTTTTATATGGAAACCATGTGAAGACTATAGTATGTTATTTATGATTCAGTTGTTTATTTTACAGTGTTGAATTGAATTCAAGTTAATCATTTCCATTCTTGTTCTCCTTATTAAAGTATATTTTATTTTGTCTGTAAATCAATTAAGAGCTGAGCTATGTTAAGGTTTAATGTGAAAGAAGGTTAAAGTACCACAATCAGCAAGAGAGATGAATTTTTAAAAGATATATTATGCGTGATGATTTGTTTATTTTCTGTTACTGATTTGAATGATTTGAATTTTGGGTAACTAATTAAATTATTTTATATATATATATATATATTTGGGGGGGGGGGGGTATTTTCAAGTTTGCGACCTTATTTATTGTATCTCTTATGTTTCATGTGTTTTTGAAATTTGAAAGTTAAAAAATTCTTCTTGGAACCTACATGTAGCTGTTAAGTTAGAAAGTTACTACATAAATCTCTAGATTAAGCTCAGAATATCTTTGCCTACAAAGTTCATCAAGTGTTATGAATTTAGGAATGTTTTAAAATCAGTTTGCTTTCAGTTTTGAGGTAGTACATCTTGGGAAGAATATCAACTGATTCTAATGATTTTTTTTTTTTTTGAAAATGTTCAATATAGTCAATGTTCCCTGCAAGTGCATTATTTTATATTTCAGTGAAGTTACATGCTAGATTTTACTGTTAATTTTCATCTACATGTAAATTCCTTCAAAAGTATTTTTGAATTTATTGAATGTATTTATTTTTATTTTATTTGACCTTAAATTGTCTTGTTAATAATCAGGGGATCTTACTAATGATCAATTGTTTAAAGTGCTCATGCAAAATATAAGTTAATTAATTTGGGTAAATTATGGTAACTTAAATTTTTACTTAATTTTAACAAGTTAATATGGGTTAATTAAGATAACTTAAATTTTTAGCTCTTCTGAGCCGAAAGCTCAAAGAACTTATGCGATGGCCATTTGTGCGGTGTGCATCAACTTTTTAGCTCACCTGAGCCGAAGGCTCAAGTGAGCTTTTCTGATCAAAATTTGTCCGTTGTCTGTAAACTTTTCACAATTTCATCTTCTTCTCCAGAACTACTGGGCCAATTTCAACCAAACTTGGCACAGAGTATCCTTGGGTGAAGGGGATTCAAGTTTGTTCAAATAAAGGACCACGCCTTCTTCCAAGGGGAGATAATCATGAATTCATGAAAAATTAATGGCATCATTTAAAAATCTTCTTCTCAAGAACCACTGTGCTTGAAAATATGAAACTTATATGGAAGCATCCTCAGGTAGTGTAGATTCAAGTTTGTTCAAATCATGACCCCCGGGGGTAGGGTGGGGCCACAATGAGCGATCAAAGTTTTACATAGGAATATATAGGAAAACTCTTTAAAAATCTTCTTCTCAAGAACAGCAAAGCCATGATTGGTCATATTTATATGGAAGCATTCTCAGGTAGTGTAGATTCAAGTTTGTTCAAATCATGACCCCCGGGGGTAGGGTGGGGCCACAATGAGCGATCAAAGTTTTACATAGGAATATATAGGAAAACTCTTTAAAAATCTTCTTCTCAAGAACAGCAAAGCCATGATTGGTCATATTTATATGGAAGCATTCTCAGGTAGTGTAGATTCAAGTTTGTTCAAATCATGACCCCCGGGGGTAGGGTGGGGCCACAATGGGCGATCAAAGTTTTACATAGGAATATATAGGAAAACTCTTTAAAAATATTCTTCTCAAGAACAGCAAAGCCATGATTGGTCATATTTATACTGAAGCATCCTCAGGTAGTGTAGATTCAAGTTTGTTCAAATCATGACCCTCGGAGGTAGGGTGGGGCCACAATGGGCGAACAAAGTTTTACATTGGAATATATAGGAAAACTCTTTAAAAATCTTCTTCTCAAGAACAGCAAAGCCATGATTGGTCATATTTATACTGAAGCATCCTCAGGTAGTGAAGATTCAAGTTTGTTCAAATCATGACCCCCAGGGGTAGGGTGGGGCCACAATGGATGATCAAAGTTTTAAATAGGAATATATAGGAAAACTCTTTAAAAATCTTCTTCTCAAGAACAGCAAAGCCATGATTGGTTATATTTATGTAGTAGCATCCTCAGGTAGTGTAGATTCAAGTTTGTTCAAATCATGACCCCCGGAGGTAGGGTGGGGCCACAATGGGCGATCAAAGTTTTACATAGGAATATATAGGAAAATTCTTTAAAAATCTTCTTCTCAAGAACAGCAAAGCTATGATTGGTCATATTTACATGGAAGCATCCTCAGGTAGTGCAGGTTCAAGTTTGTTCCAATCATGACCCCCTGGGGTAAGGTGGGGCCACAATGGGTGATCAAAGTTTAACATAGGAATACATAGGAAAAATTTGTGAAAATCTTTTTCTCAAGTACAGCAAAGCCATGATTTTTTTTATGGGTGCATCCTCAGGTAGTATAGATTCAAGTTTGTTTAAATTATGACCTCCCAGGGGTAGGGCTGGGCCACAATGGGTGATCAAAGTTTTACATAGGAATACATAGAAAAAAGCAAGCCTTTTAAAATCTTCTTCTGAAGAACAGCAAAGCAATAATTCGTCATATTTAAATGCAATCATCCTCAGGTAATTTAGATTCAAATTTGTTCAAATCATGACCCCCCAGGAAAATAGAGGGGCCATAACAGGGGATCATAGTTATACAAAGGAATACAAATGATATATCATTAAAAATTGTCTTCCTAAGAAAAGCATAGCCATTATTTGTCATATTAATTCAAAAGCATCCCTTTGAAGTATAGATTCAAGTTCAAATTCCCCCCCCCCCCCCCTCGAACCACTTTTATATCAAAACTTTTAAAGACTGAACTGATTTCTGCTTTTTCCTAGCCAGAATGCTCAGGTGAGCGATGTGGCCCCTGGGCCTCTTGTTGGAATATGGGCCATAACTCAAGAACCCCTTGACTAATTTTTGTCAAATTTGTCACAGAGCATCCTTGGCCCAAGGGCTCTCATTTGTACTAAAAATAGGGATGGGACCCTTAAACAAGGGGAGATAATTAGGAAAGTAAAAACAAAAGTACTGGTTGCTAAAAAATCTTCTTCTCAAGAACCACAGGGCAGATTATCACCAAACTTACATACAAGGATGAGGATATGTTGTAGATTAAAAATTGTTCAAGGCATCACCCTGAGGCAAAGGGTGTGTTCTCAAGGTCACTTCAAAGTTGACCAAAAATTACATTTTATTAAATTGTAGATATTTTTTGCTTACTATAAGGCCTAGGATCATCAAATCTTGTCAGTTGATGCATCTTTGGACCTCATATCATATTGATTCAAAAGTAGGTCATGGTGACCTACTTTTTGAATTTTGCAGGTATTCATTTTCATTTTGATGCATAACTTGGATACTTGGAAGCCTATGATCATCAAAACTTGTCAGTGTATGCATCATGGGACCTTGAAGTGTGTCAACTAAAAAGTAGGTCACCATGACCTACTTTCTGAATTTTATGGCTAATTATTTTCTAGACATTAAAGGTCATTATTTCAGATACTAAGAGGATTAGAATCATCAAACCTTGTAAGTTAATGCACCTAGGAGCCTTAAAACAGATTTATCAAATAGTAGGTCACAGTGACCTATGTCTGGAATTTTACAAGTATTCATTTTCAAATTGATTTAGAGGCATATTTTGGACACTTTGTAGCATAGGATCATCAAACTTTGTCAGTTGGTGCATCTTGAGTCCTCCGAGTGTCAACCAAAAAGTAGGTTACCTTGACCTACTTTTGCAATTTTATGGCTTAATTTAAATAATTCAGATACAATGAACTAACTGGCTTAGAATCATCAAACTATTGCAGTTGATGTTGAGTCCTAAGAGGATATCGACCAAAAAGTAGGTCACCGTGACCTACTTTTGCAATTTCGTGGCTAAATTTGAATATTTCAGATACTAATTGGCTTTGAATTATCAAACTTTGTCAGTTGATGCATCTTGGGTACCTGAAGTGTGTCAACAAAAAAGTAGGTCACTGTGACCTACTTTTAGAATTCACTGGCTTTTTCAGTTACCAATTGGCTTAGAATCATCAAACTTTGTCAGTTGATGCATTTTGGGTCCTCAAAGTGTGTCAACCAAAAAGTAGGTCACTGTGACCTACTTTTGGAATTTGATTGCTATTTCAGATATTTACTGGCTTAGAATAATCAAATTTTGTCAGTTTATTTTGGGTACCCGGAGTGTGCTGACCAAAAAGTAGGTCACCATGACCTACTTTTGCAATTTCATGGCTATTTAAGATAGTACATGTAATTGGCTTAGAATCATTAAACTTTGTCAGTTGATGCATTTTGAGTCCTCAAAGTATGTCAACCAAAAAGTAGGTCACTGTGACCTACATGTACTTTTGGAATTTGATTGCTATATTTCAGAGACTAATTGGCTTAGAATAATGAAATTTTGTCAGTTGATACATCTTGAGTCCTCGGAGTGTATCAACCAAAAAGTAGGTCACTCTGACCTACTTTTGCAACTTCATAGCTAAATTTAAATATTTCAGATACTAATTGGCTTTGAATTATCAAACTTTGTCAGTAGTTGCCATGCTAACTTGCTTGGAATTTCAAGGCTTTATACTTATATACAGCTATAGGTGACCAGGAGCTTAAAACAGATGAGATTATAGGTTGTACAATTTTCAGAAGAGTGATTCTAGGCCCTTGGGCCTCTTGTTACTTAACCCTGTCCATACTTGATTAAATTATTTCACAGTTGTGTGTTAGAAAATCCATAATATATTAAATATAACATTCTAGGTTAACTTGTTTTTAAATTCATAATAATTAAGTTACATGTAACTCAGGTTAATTTGATCCAAATTGATTTCATCAGTTACTTGAATGTGTTTTTTTTAAAGATAAATAATTATATTTATTAATTATTTTTGCCTCCAGAATGGAGTTTAGTTTCGATCTGCCACTGATTAAATTATTTGTTGTGGAGATTTAAAGTTTAGAATTTTTTTGATCAAAGTACTTGGAAAATATTCATTTTGTAGATTGCAAGAGAAATTATGAAAATCTTCATTATCTAGATTGCAACAGAAATAATACAAAATTTGATCTGTCGCAGAGACAGGATTGAAAAATGAGTCTGAAATGTGGGTGATGGTAGATTGCTCAAATATAGAGAAGATTTGCTTTCTCTGCATGAACAATTAGAGTGTTTAATTTTGGGGATAAAAAACTATAACAATTAATCTGAATTATTAAAGAAAAATATAATATAAATCTAAATGTATCTTAAAAAGTACATGTATTTTTTATTGTTGGTGTTGTGTTTTAAGTAAAATTTTTTGTATAAATTTATTTTGTAGTATGTATGCAAGATGCAAATAACTACTTTTAAAAAAAAATCATAAAGATGGTTTATATTTAGAAGTTGTTTCAGAATTTCTGATAATATATTCTGCATTAATTATATATGTATATATTTTTAAAAAATATACGTTTTCAACAGATTTGAGCCAAATCCGTCCAGTGTATGCCCCAAAAGATTTCCTAGAAGTCATCATAAGTTTACAGAACCCAAACAATCATGGTTCAGACACTCCTGGGTTAGTTTATTTAATTAAAGTCAATGTAGCGTAAAAGTTCATCAATCAGCTTTTATGGTTCACAAAACAACTTTTATGTACTCAGCTAGCAATAGTAATTAAAGTTTTATATATATAAAGTTAACTTAATTTCTTCTGTGGTCTTGATTAATGTTTTCTTTTGAACACCTTTTCCTCAAATAAAAAATGAAACTTTTAATATCTAAAATCTAAATACTAGATGATTTCAACAAGCAGTTGGAATGATTTTCTTTCATTGCATGACATATTTGCAGATTTTACCATCTCTGGGGAATTGTGCAAGTTCCTCTAAATGTCAAGGACATTGATGAATTGGTAGGCTTTTTTTAATCAATTGCTTAAAACTTAGTGACATGTCTGTTATAATTTCTGTAAATAAATTACATGCTTGCATTCAAAACATAGTACCAGTAATTAATACATTTAAAAAAAATTAATATGATATAATTTTTTCCCTCATTATGCAGTTCTAGTTGTCTTGATGATCAGAAAGTTTGTCAGGATATTATTTCTTTGTGTGTAATCCTCTTCAGAGACTCCAGTACAGTGATATGTCAATCAATCAATGTCAGTCAGGGATCGACGATTGTCAAGATATTCCATCAGAACTCTTCGAACAGGAAAGGGTCAAACTAGGAAAGAAAGGTATAGAACAATCCATCATCTAAATGAGACGGAGACAAAAATTGACAGATCTTTCAATCGATTTTTATTGAGACTGTGTAGGGCTGATTAATTTCATCTCTTTTATTCCAAAGGTGGTATATTTATTATGTTTTAATTTTAATCACAAATTAAAGTGTTCTTCATATTTTTTCTGACTACATCATGTTTGAAAGAATGGCATACATGTAGTGTAATTGATTAATCAATTAAAAATTGAATTACAAATTTAACTGTTTTTAGCTCACCTGAGCCTAAGGCTAATGTGAGCTTTCTTGATTGAAATTTGTCTGTTGTCTGTCGTTGTCACCGTTGTAAACTTTTCACATTTTTATCTTCTTTTTAAGAACCACTGGGCCAATATCAACTGAACTAGCCACAAAGTATCCTTTGGTAAAGGGAATTCAAGTTTGTTCAAATGAAGGGCCACGTCTTATTCCAAGGGGAGAATTACAAATCAGTAAAAAATTAATGTTATCATTTAACCAGACGTCTCTGACGAGACTGTAGCTCTCCTGGTTTGTACTTATATTGAAGGAAGATAAAAGTAGCACTTGGACTTGAAACTTTGCAACAGCAATAAATAGAATAATGATCCTTGGTTTAGTCTCTTTTTGTGGCAAGATTTATTGCAATCAGACTAAAACTGTAGGAAGAGTAGCCATTTGAAAGAATTTTACAGAAATTTCAATTTTAGTAACCATGGCAACATCATTCAACAAAATCAAGAAAACAATAAAGACAATTATGTAACTTAGTGTAGTCTACTTGTGTGCCAAGTTATACTGAAATCAGACCAAAACTATAGGAAGAATAGCATTTTGAAAGTATTTCACAGAAATTTCTATTTTTAGTAACCATCGCAACACCGTTCATCGAAATCAAAAACCAATAAATAGAATTATGTATTTTAGTGTAGTCTTCTTGTGTGCCAAGTTATATTGAATCAGATCAAAACTGTAGGAGGAGTAGCATTTTGAAAGTATCTCAAGGAAATTTCTATTTTTAGTAACCATGGCAACTCCATTCATCGAAATCAAGAAAACAATAAAGACAATTATGTATCTTAGTGTAGTCTACTTGTGTGCCAAGTTATACTGAAATCAGACCAAAACTGTAGGAAGAGTAGCATTTTGAAAGTATTACAGAGAAATTTCTATTTTTAGTAACCATGGCAACACCGTTCATCAAAATTAAAAACCGATACACAGAATTATGTATCTTAGTGTAGTCTACTTGTGTGCTAAGTTATGCTGAAATCAGATCAAAACTGTAGGAGGAGTAGCCATTTTGAAAGTATCTCAAGGAAATTTCTATTTTTAGTAACCATGGCAACTCCATTCATCAAAATAAAAAAAAAAACGATATACAGAATTATGTATCTTAGTGTAGGAAGAGTAGCATTTTGAAAGTATTACAGAGAAATTTCTATTTTTAGTAACCATGGCAACACTGTTCATCAAAATTAAAAACCATTACACAGAATTATGTATCTTAGTGTAGTCTACTTGTGTGCCAAGTTATGCTGAAATCAGACCAAAACTGTAGGAAGAGTAGCATTTTGAAAGTATTACAGAGAAATTTCTATTTTTAGTAACCATGGCAACACCGTTCATCAAAATTAAAAACCGATACACAGAATTATGTATCTTTGTGTAGTCTACTTGTGTGCTAAGTTATGCTGAAATCAGATCAAAACTGTAGGAGGAGTAGCCATTTTGAAAGTATCTCAAGGAAATTTCTATTTTTAGTAACCATGGAAACTCCATTCATCAAAATAAAAAAAAAAACGATATACAGAATTATGTATCTTAGTGTAGGAAGAGTAGCATTTTGAAAGTATTACAGAGAAATTTCTATTTTTAGTAACCATGGCAACACCGTTCATCAAAATTAAAAACCAATACACAGAATTATGTATCTTAGTGTAGTCTACTTGTGTGCCAAGTTATGCTGAAATCAGACCAAAACTGTAGGAAGAGTAGCATTTTGAAAGTATTACAGAGAAATTTCTATTTTTAGTAACCATGGCAACACCGTTCATCAAAATTAAAAACCGATACACAGAATTATATATCTTAGTGTAGTCTACTTATATGCCAAGTTTTACTGAAATCAGATCAAAACTGTAGGAGGAGTAGCGTTTTGAAAGTTTCTCAAGGAAATTTCTATTTTTAGTAACCATGGCAACTCCATTCATCAAAATAAAAAAAAAAACGATATACAGAATTATGTATCTTAGTGTAGGAAGAGTAGCATTTTGAAAGTATTACAGAGAAATTTCTATTTTTAGTAACCATGGCAACACTGTTCATCAAAATTAAAAACCATTACACAGAATTATGTATCTTAGTGTAGTCTACTTGTGTGCCAAGTTATACTGAAATCAGACCAAAACTGTAGGAAGAGTAGCATTTTGAAAGTATTACAGAGAAATTTCTATTTTTAGTAACCATGGCAACACCATTCATCAAAATTAAAAACCGATACACAGAATTATGTATCTTTGTGTAGTCTACTTGTGTGCTAAGTTATGCTGAAATCAGATCAAAACTGTAGGAGGAGTAGCCATTTTGAAAGTATCTCAAGGAAATTTCTATTTTTAGTAACCATGGAAACTCCATTCATCAAAATAAAAAAAAAAACGATATACAGAATTATGTATCTTAGTGTAGGAAGAGTAGCATTTTGAAAGTATTACAGAGAAATTTCTATTTTTAGTAACCATGGCAACACTGTTCATCAAAATTAAAAACCAATACACAGAATTATGTATCTTAGTGTAGTCTACTTGTGTGCCAAGTTATGCTGAAATCAGACCAAAACTGTAGGAAGAGTAGCATTTTGAAAGTATTACAGAGAAATTTCTATTTTTAGTAACCATGGCAACACCGTTCATCGAAATTAAAAACCGATACACAGAATTATATATCTTAGTGTAGTCTACTTATATGCCAAGTTTTACTGAAATCAGATCAAAACTGTAGGAGGAGTAGCGTTTTGAAAGTTTCTCAAGGAAATTTCTATTTTTAGTAACCATGGCAACACCGTTCATCGAAATCAAAAACCAATACACAGAATTATGTGTACTTATGTAGTCTACTTGTGTGCCAAGTTATACTGAAATCAGACCAAAACTGTAGGAGGAGTAGCGTTTTGAAAAATTGTTTACAGACGGACGGACAGACAGACAGACAGACGGACGATGGACACCTTACTATCGCACAAGCTCTTCAGGTCTCTGACCAGTAGAGCTAAAAATCTTTTTCTCAAGAATCAGTGTGCTAGAAAATATGAAATTATGTGAAATCATCCTCAGGCAGTGTAGATTCAAGTTTGTTCAAATCATGGCCCCAGTGGGTAGGGTTGGGCCACAATGGGCGATCAATGTTTTAGATAGGAATAAATAGGGAAAAGCTTTAAAAGTCTTCTTAAGAACAGCAAAGCCATGATTAGTCATATTTATGAAGAAGCATCCTCAGGTAGTGTAGATTCAAATTTGTTCAAATCATGATCCACAGGAGTAGGGTGGGGCCACAATAGGCAATTTATGTTCTACATAGGAATACATAGGGAAAATCTTTAAAAATCTTACTCTCAAGAACAGCAAGGCCGTAATTGGTCACAATAAAATAAAAGCATCCTCAGGTAATGTAGATTCAAATTTGTTCAAATCATGACCCCTCAGGAGTATAAAGGGGCCATAACAGGGGATCATAGTTATACAAAGGAATATAAAGGATATATTAATAAAAAGTTCTTCTTATGAACAGCAAAGCCATTAATATCATATTAATTCAAAAGCATAGATGGTGTAGATTCAAGTTCATTGAAATCATTACTACCTCCCCCAAACCATCTTTATATCTAACTTTTCAATATTGAACTGATTTCAGCTTTTCCCTAGCCAAAGTGCTCAGGTGAGCGATGTGGCCCATAGGCCTCTTTTTCATTATAGGCCTAAAAAAATGGTTTGTTTCTGCTTTGCTGACCAACTTTACTTTATAGCACTTGCAATTTATAGCCCTAATTTCTTAAACGCTTTTTTTTTTCAGAGCAGAAATGAATATTCCATTTTTTGTCCTATGTATACAAATTTCTACTATAACTTTAATTAAACCACAGAAATGTTTTAAAACACTATATCTTTTTTTTTTTCATCAGTGTTATTTAGAGATGTTTTTTTTTTAAAATCCAGGAATAAAATTTCAAAACAAGAAATGCTCACCTACATACATTTTTTCAGCATGAAAGCCGAAACATATTTTTTTCTAGGCCTAATGCATCTTCACTGTATAAGATTGACACTGAAATTATTGTGTTATAAGAATTCATTTCACCATTGAACCTTTCAGTGATAAATGCAAATCATGGCCCTCTTGCTCAAGAATTTTCTAAGAAAGGGTGCCCCACTAGCATGCGCGCTACACTGTGGTGTCAAATACTGGCAATTGAGGTGGATGAAATTGTAAGTTTTAAAACTGTAAACATATGTTATTTTTAATTCTTAAAAAAAAATTGAACATATTTTTAATATGCATAGCAAAGAATAAACAATTAAATATCTTAATGCTCTTTCCTTTTATTTTACATTTTTGAAACATTTTAATATCTTATGCATTAAAATTTTAGCTAAAATGGTGTCACCCATTTGTTATATGTGTCTTAGCACAAATCACTCCAAGGGAATTAATTAACAAACTCTTGAGACATACATTTAGATTTTATGTTCAGTTAGAGAAGATTTTTTGAGAGCTTTTCACTTCACTTCAATTAAGTTTCAAAACAACTTCAACAATTTACTGTATTTTTGGAGAAAAAAACTTATTAGTCTGTTTCTTGCAACATCATTATTTTCAGACAATTGGCACCTAATGTATCTGAGTGTATATTTCAGGATATCCTCTATTATGAACAACTGAAAACAAACGTGCTGCAACATGACTTGTTAGTTGACAGTCTACTTTACAAGGTTGGTTAGTGTAAATTATTGGGATGTAAGTATCACTGTTAGAGAAATAGATGAGACCATTGGGTGTCATAATAATAAACATGTATTTCTCCCAGTTTTTAAAGTGTTATATCACTTGTGAAATGTTTTGTAGAAACAACCACATATTTCATTGAATTGATTAATGTGTCTGCATGCACTAGCTGACAATATCAGTAAAATCTTTTTCTTTCATGTTTCAAAAACACAGCATTAACACTGTCTTTTAGGATGAATTTGTAGAAACCATTTTGATAAAAGAATCATGTTTTTGTCATTAGAATTTGCATTTGTCTCTTGTTAAAATAATCTTAAAGTAGAACTCAATATATCCAACAGATGTTTTTTATGTTGATTATTTGAAAAGAAATTTTGACTTCTTCCTTTAAAATATGATACCTTTGATTTGAAAATAGTTAAATCAAAGGTGAACATGAAACAAAAAATTGCATTTGGTTTAATTTACATGTATTAATTAAATTTATAAAGATGAGTTAAAAAGTTTTTAACAAAAATGAAAATGATGCATTGAATTCACTGATCATAACTAAGTGGTACTGATGCATGTTCTCATAAGATTAAGAAAGAGAGTAAATTTAGTTTAATAAGAGAGTTTTTTAAAGTTTAATTGAATGCTTTTGATATAGTTTATGCTTGTATTAATTCCATAAAATGTCATCCTTGATTAATTGATTGATTATTTTTTTTGGAATTAACAGGATGTGAAGCTAACTGCCACGAATGATGACCAGTATTTCGTTTTTGAGGACTTTTTATATCAGGTAATTTTCACTGACCAGAGTTCTCCTTCTTGCCATTATCCTTTACTAGATGAAATCTACACACCATCCTGTATCCCCTACCTATAAAATATACATGTACACACCAACATGTATCCTCTCCAGACTAAAAAAATATACTAGTGAAAACAGTCTAGAAAATTCATGGACATATTCTAAATCCCACATATGGGTGAATTCAAAAAAAATGACCACCAAACTGAATTTTTTTGGCAAAATTCAACTACTTGTAACATATTTTTCACTTATATCATCATATTGCAAATGCATTCTAGTTTAAAATCCTGAAGTGGCAATAGAATAGACAATTGAATTAAAAAGTTTCAGAATTTTTATTAGAAAAATTTCTTTTGAAAAAAGAAAATATCATTACACCTTAAAAGACTTTCTAAAATACATAATCACAACAAATTATAGTTTTTTATGCTTCAAAATGGTAAAAGGGGTATAAATGATTAAATCTAGATCTTGAATGAGTATCTTCTCTTGTACATGTGACAAGAAATTGGCTTTTTGATTGTTATTTTACATTATTTTTTCAATTCTGGTTTGAAAAGTTTTAATATGAAAAAAATATGAAGCAATAAAATTCCCCAAAATTCACTTTTTTGTCCGTTCAAGTCAATTCTTTAAATCAAAGCCAAAAAAGAATTGTTTTATACGAGTTCTTTTACAAAAAATACTAGATTTTGAAGTGACCCTATTCTACATTATTGTGTTGCACTCCTGACATCTGATATGTACTTTATTTAACATTGTTTTAAAAATTATAACACACAATAACCCATTCTTGCTTTGTAAATCAATTTGCCATGTTGATATTTTTCATCGTTTACAGCAGGTTTTTCATATGTTGAAGACCTTAAAACATGATTATTTGCAAAGTGTAATATATATAAAATGTATTTAAAATATATGTGAAATGATGAAAACTATTCCCTGAATTGACTGTAAAATTTCTGTAATTTGTTGATAGACATAGTGTTTTGAACATCAAATAGTATCAAGCATTTTTTTTTCAACTTATTTTTTAGTAAAGATAGTTAAAAAGCATTCGTAATTATGAAGCAGTTTTGTTGCACTCCTGACTGCAGTAAAGTTTAAAATTAAAACCATAGAACACAAAAATTCATAAAGTATTGGCAACATCAAGTGGTAATGAAATTGTGCAATACTTATAGTCCAATACTTCATAATTAAAACAGATGAAAGTATTTAAAATTCGCATTTTATCTGGAATTATACCCTATTTTATGCCCAAAAACTAGCTTAAATGTATATTTAGAAGATAAAATATATTTTAAAGCATATTTTCCTTTAGAAGACAAACACAGTAACCCACCAGAGAAATTCTACTCATCATTTTTTCTTTATTTTTATTCTTAGTGGATGATTTATAATTCTAACATATTTGTTGCACTCCTGACCAAAAGCATTGGGGCCTTTAAAGTAGAATTGTGAAGTGAAAATTACAAAAGAACTTGTTCTGTTGTTTCAGTGAAGTTGAGGGGGAATTACTTGAATTTAATGACAATGTTTTAGTGTGTTTATTTTTAACATTCATTAAAAAAATCACAAAAAGATAAAAACACATCTGAATTGATAAAATGGAAAAAAGGAAGGATTTTAATAATAAAACTGTCAATAATTTAGCATTAAATTATACAAAAAGATCATTATTAATTAATGAATACTTCTAAGCATGAATAGAAGTCTTTTCGTCACACAACTTGAATCTTTTAAAAAATGTGTTGCACTCCTGACCACAGAAATATGGATCTGAAGCACAGACAGATCCTGTAATTGATAAATCTATTTGGTAAAAATGTTCTTTGTGTCTTTATTTTCCAAAATAAAAATCAGAAAATCATATAATGATAATAGTTTTTTCATGCTTGGGAGTAAAACATCAAATGTTGCACTCCTGACATTTTGGGGTATGCACATATACTTGACTCTCATTAATGCTGCTTGTGATTTATATAACATTTTTAAGTTTTAAAATGTATATCAGTTATTATTTTACACTTCCAAAATTCTTTTTTGTCTTAATTTTCTATCAGAATTTTACAATTGATGTTTTTTTGGCAACACTACATTTTTTCTGTTGCACTCCTGACATGGTATAACATTTTTTTAAACATCAGCCATGACCACAACTTGCTTAAACAAAAGTTATGACAGTCCACATTTAAAGCTCAATACTTTGAATATTATCAGGAAAGTCTTTAATTTCAACATGAAGCATTATTTTTTATTTCACAGATCTCCAAAAAATATTGAAATTTCAAAATGTCACAAAAAGGTGTTGCACTCCTGACAATTTTAGCATCATTTTTGGGCATAACTTTTTTGTTAATTGAGATATCAACGAGATATTTGGCAGGTATTTAGACACTATCTAAAGACATATGCTGAGACATAGAAATCTATTTTCATTGCCTGTATTTTTAGTGTGGGTTGATAAATATGCATTTGGTCATTTTTTTTGAATTCACCCATATATATATTTATTTGGAGCTATCTTCAATAATTATACCTATTTTTTTAAATAACAAATCAGTTAAAGACAATTTATATCATCCTTCCCGTAGTGGAAACCCAAATTTTAAACCCACCCCCTGTATGTAAGAATGTTTAAAAATGTACATGTACACTGGTGCAAGCATTTGAATATTTCTTAATTTGGCATTTTATATACTTGAAATACTATAGACAGTCTTTAATTTGCAGTTATTATTGCATGGATTAAAGTAAACCAAAAGGTAATGAATAACCAAAACAAAGATTTTATTTTCATTTTTATTTTGGTTTTACTTTCAGATTCTGTTACCATTTTCAAGAGATACATGTGTATTGAAACACTTTGATTATAACAGTGCAAGCCCCCCTAAATCATATATCCGTGGGAGGTTAGGCATGGATGAGTTTGCTGTGAATTACCCCCCAAATGGTGTGATTCCCTTCCATGGATTTGCTATGTATGGTATGTACTTGTTATCAATGATGTTTGGGGGTGAGGGATAGGGAAAAAGTTATACATGGAGTTTGATTTATTCATTTTTATTTAAAGTGCTTTTTGACATGGTTTTCAGTCAAACTGCAATTATGTGAATTTGAGCATCATTTTTCAGACATTTTAAGATCAGTTGATTGATATTTCTCATAAACTGTTAGATAAGAACTTCCTTTAACATTCCAGAACAAAGTTTTTTTTTTTCAGAACTGTCTTTCATGTTGATAAGTGCAATAAAAGGGACAAATAAAATGTGTTTATGGTAATGTTTTGTCCAAAATTAGGTTAGTAAATATATTTATTTACTGGTATAGGAAAAAAATCACTCATGACTGCTGCTTTTAGTTTGGAATTTTATGGACATGCAAATGTGTGCAGTGACACCTATCTCAAAAATTTGTACAGGCCAACACTGAAATCTAGGAGCCTACAATTTGTAATTTGTCATTAGTTTTTAAATTCACAAATATATATATATATATATATATATATATATATATATATATATATATATATATATATATATATATATATATATATAATTATAATTATATATATATTAGGGATGTCAATTTTATTCGGACAGCTTAGTCGAATAGTCGGAGGCTTTAGTCGAACGATAGTCGAATATTCGTTGAAATTTAAATCAATGTTTCATGTCATTTTACTATTTGTCTTTTATAGACTAGTTGTACAATATTTATACTATGCTATCAACATTATACAACGAATCTCTGAATCGTAAACATTTACGTTGTACAATAAATACATCTACATGTATCCACTGTATTTGATTTCAAATATAATATTTACTTCACATTTTATCTAAATTTTATCTAAATGCAGAATATCAAACACTGGCATTTGTCCTTTTTTTTTCATAAGGCAGGTACATGTACCCGTTACTTGAAGTCATTTGTACGTGTTTTGTTAGTGATCTATAGCTATGACTGGTAAACAATTAAAGCGTGTCTCTTATAAAAACAGAGAGAGAGCTTGCGATAACTTTTAATTATGAGATTTTGTGCAAATAATCAATACAATCTTAAAATGACTGCATGATATTAATATCAGAAAGAAACACCATTTAATTACGCTAACTGTCCTCCAGTTAACATGTATTTACAATTTTGTAAAAGCTGTTTAATTATTCTTTATGAATATTGCATTACGTCAAATCTTATGGAATTGCAGGTTGAAACTTTATCATTTAAATCAAAACCAAACAATTCTTGAATGCCCTCTCCATTTACAACAATAATAGGTAGACATTCCTTGATAATCATGTTTATGTTAGCAACATTTTCCTTTCCGGCTCTGCTTTTTTGTCATTTTTGCGGAGAAGTTACTAGGAAAGTTTTACTTTTAAGACTATATGTTTGACGGATTCGGCATACGATACATAATATTTGATGTTCCACTGCAGAATACAAGTTCAGTTTCACAGAAACTTGATAACTTACTTTTCACTGTTTTTCCATCCTAACATCATATAAAGTATGCCAAAAACTGTAGATTTTGGAGGCATGTTTGCCGAACATAAATCGACATATACATAATTTCCTTTGAACAATTAAACCTTATCCCGAATTTTACTTACGATCTTGATCTGTAAATAAATGAAATGGGCGGATCCAAGTTCATTACCTTGAATTTAAAATTACTATTAGCTAACACATTTTTAACGAATAACCGACTAAAGAAATTTTAGTCGATAGTCTGTATGATCGAACGATAGTCGAGTACTCGAATATTTGTTGACATCCCTAATATATATATATATATATATATATATATATATATATATATATATTTGGAATGTCTTTTTGCAAATTTAACATTGTATTCTCTGTAGCACCTGTCAAGTATCTCATGTAAAATCATTGTTCATCATAACATGTACCGTATATACTCACCTATAAGTCAGTTGTATTTTTTGAGGTTATTTTGGAGGGATTTGCCATTGACCCGCTTATAAGTGGGTACAACTTTTTGCCAGAATCAGTTGACAATTTTAAACCAATGCTCCGATGTTTTAACCTGTTTTCGATTAATATTTTTAGAAATGACTCTGATATTTAATTTTAAATCATTCAAAAAATACATAATGCAAACTTAAAATAAATTTATTAAAATATGTAAATACTTGTACTTTACGTATAATCTTAAAATACATAAATGATATAATATATCTAGACTTTGTTCAACGATAATTGTGGGAAATGTTTATGAAATACTACATTTTGCCGTCCAGAAAAATACTAATCTTTTTATGACTCGCCTATAAGTCGGACATAGAGTTTTGGACAAAAATTTAACACCCCCCCCCCCCGAAAAAAACGACTTATAGGCGAGTACATGTATATACATTACCTGTGGACATGAGAAGTTTTGATTTCAAAATTTAAAGCACAAACAGTTAAAAGAAAATTCAAGGTTAAGTCAAGTCAACTTGTATTAAAATTATTTTCTGAAAGTTTGTCACAATCTGTGCTGCTTGCATTGATGCCCCCCTGGTTTAAATTGTTTCATTAGGCAAATAAGGAGATTTAAAAACCATAAGACTAGTGTAATTTGTTGCATAGATAAATAGTGATATCAATAGTCTCTATTATCAAAGAATTGGAGGTCAATGTTAGAAATGCAGATAATAACACAATAATGGGTGAAAATCTTATCTAATCTCTAAGCATATCTGCTCAGAATTTTAACCATGATTGTACAGGTGAATTGACATAGAAGATATATACATTTATTACAATGAGGGTGACGGAAAATGCTCAAATCGAGACTCCAAGTTTTATACAACAAAGACGGGAAGAAAAAGGAATTTGTCACCATGGATATTATAGCTCCCTGTTGAACAGTGCCTCAGTCTGTGTTTGTGTTTTACAAACACTTAGATTGAATGTCATTCCCTATGGTTAATGGAAATGATATTCCTGCCAGCTATGGTTACAGATGTAATGATGATGTTAATTTTCAATGTAAATTCTAGCAAAGCTGCCAATTTGCCCTATCTTTTTTCTTTTAAGACTTTGCTATTTTAATGGTTACATCTAGAACAATATTGTTGATGTTAAAGGTGTTGATATAAGTCCCAGTAGTATAATTAACAGTTGAAATAAATCCTGAGTGTGTTCTTGTTTTTGAATAGAAATATTATATCCCGTTTTGTGTTTTTATAAAGCTGAAAACAATTTGTTGTAAAATATTCTTCACCAACACAAAAAAATATATATATATATTTCAATTAAATAACAAACAAGTATTCTCATTAAGCTAATAAATTCAACGGAATGTTGTTTTGCTCTCTCTCCTGCTTAGGGACATTCATTTAATCTGCACAATTTTATTCAAGCTTTTAAAATTGATGAAATGGAAACAAACAATTGATGTTTGGTGAGTAGTAAATATTTCCTTACTGCATTATTGAAGTGATGTTTTATATTGATCCATTCCTCACTTCACAAAAAAATTGTGTTAAGAATTCTCTGTGCAATAAAATTGTCAGCCATTAACAAATGATTAGAATGACAATATTCAGATTTATTTTTACCAGGCCACCAAATTTGTGCGGAAAGTTGTCGATTTTCCTATTAAGTGTGGTTGACACTTGATTATGTTTATAATTTGACAAAACAGTGCATCACTTCAATAAATGTCATTGGGTTGATTTTTTCCCTCAATATTCACACGTTGAGTCACATATATAGGAAGCAGCATTCAGCAATACTGCATCTAATTTTCAAAGAAAAGAAACATGGGGAACATTGAAAGGTTGTCCACTTAATCTTTATAATGATGAAAATCACCAATTGTTCATTATATTAAAGCTTCTAAAGAGATCATGATCTAAGAAAAATGACCTTTGATAAAGATCATGGAAAATAATATAAGCATATATAGGTTAATTGTTAAACCTTTTAAAAAAGAGTCGCCCACACGGCAGAGTGGTTAGAGGGCTTCAATGTACATTCACAGAGTAAGGAGTTTATCCTTATAGTGCAGGCTTGAATGCCATTGTGGGACGTGGAGACTGGTCCTTCAGATGAGGATGTATAAACCAAGGTCCTGTGTTATGGTAGATGCTAGCACAAAAAAATCCCTTACTGCATGGTCCCCCGCTTAGAAAAGGGACTGCATGAAGGGAGTGGGCTGCTAAAGTGAAATGTTTGACAACCTAGTACTTAATTCATGGTTTATACAAGAAAATAAAAATATTTGTGCTAATTTGTATATATGAAAAACTTAAAGTGCTCCTACATTGATAAAAAGCATGAACCAGAAAATATTTATCTAATGCATTTGTTTGCAGCAAAAAATCCCAAAGTTTCTTTTCCTAGTAGTAATAAATAAAAAGTATTGAATTACTTGTATGTGCCAGAAATTCTTTGTGATCAATTTTTACTTCTTGCCATCCATACACATACTTACTGACTAGTTTTTGTGAGGGATAGAAATGATCCATGAGATCAAGACTTTACTGTCATTGATATAGAAATGTAACTATAATGAAATATATGCTTTTTAACTTTAACATTTATAAAATTATTCCTAGAAATGCTATTAAACTTCAACATTGAATTTCATGAAATTATATTCGTAGAAATTAATCGAAATGAAAAATATAACTTGATGCACTAATAGGCAGTATTGTACTTAAGGGGTCCACTGTGAAAATTGATGTGTATGAGAGATGCCACTTACTGTAATTTGCATGTATGACAGAATTATAAGATCTGGAATATTTTGAAAGAAAGATTCTTTGGGGGTAAAAACTTGATGTTAATTAATTTGCCTAGGGAGATCTGTGTACACAAGTAATAGGCAATTTCTTTCATTGATTAAGACTGTTCTTTGTTATTAAATAAAAGAAAATGTTTTCCTCTTTTGTTTGAAGACAAACAGTGAAAATTTTAAGTATTCGAAATATACATATCAGTATGTGTATGACTGATATACAATAAAAAGTTTTACATAATTTATGTATATACGGGGAGGGGGCTTCTCAAGAACAGTGTGGAATCAAGTTTTGTTAAAGTATGATCTCTTGGTGCTAGGTTGGGGCAACAATATTGGGTCTAATTTTTTCATAGTACAGTAAAGAAGGGGAAAATCTTTTTAAAAATCTGATGATGATGAACGGCAGGGCCAAGATTACTCAGGTGAGCATGATGGCTCAGGGGTCTCTTGTTTATAATGTTCATTATTTTATCATTTTGGTGACTTTTTAGTAGAGAATTTTTTAAAAGAAAAAAAGGAAATATGTTTTAAAAAGATGATTAAACAGTTTTCTTTTAGTTTCTTATATGTATTCTTTTACATGATAATGTGCTCCATACATTGTAGTTCATGCACTAGTACTGTTTTTCATTTGAGCTTCAACACCTTTAAACACCCACCCATGATAATTTAGGGAAAGCATAACATAAATAATTCACATGTATAGGATGGAAATTAGACACACGCAAAAAATTACTTACTAATATATTATTATGAAGATTGGAAGTGCCATTGGGAATTATAACGTCGTGAGTTATTTTCTGCTTGAGGACAAATCATCTTCCTTTTGAGGATTATTTTTAGAAATGTGCACATCAGATGAAACACAAATGTACTCTGTTCAAATTGTGATTTAGTTCATTACACCAGCTAAGTATAGTAATTATTTTCATTACTATCACATCTAGATTAAGAGACACAAATGGGATGAAAGAGTTTGCTTGAAAAGTTATCGGTTGTTGATCTGCAATGAAACTCATTACTTTTCCACAGATAGCTATATGGATTATATAAATTTTTGATGTAGCTTCTCATGCCTAACGTTCATTATCAAATACGCTATGCATGTAGCATAAATTCAACCTGACTTTTAATGTGAATAACTTCACAAGAAATGGTCATCATAATTTTCATTAAATTTCTAGGAAAATATTGGTACTTATCAAGATTTTAATATCTATGTATATGAGTGATTAATTTGCTATATGTGTATATTTTTGAAATTAAATTTCCTTGGAGGATGAATGTAATATATACACATTTCTGATCTTTAGATAGAAGCAATTAGTTTGCTTTAAATTTGGCTTTGCGGTATGAAATAGGAATGAATATACAAAAATTAACAAATGAGGCCAATTGTTAGGTCTTGCTTTATAACAAATATGACTAGGGAATATATCCCCTCTATTTGATCAGTACAGAAGGCTCACGGTGGTTGTAACTGGTTGACAGGGGATACTTACTCCTCCTAGGCACCTGATCCCACCTCTGAAGTTTTAAGAGTTCTGTGTTTTATGCCCAGAGTAAGAGGTTAATAAGTATGAAGCAGACAACCTTCTTTCAGTGGTGATGTAATATTATTTGAATATTACAAACAGGTCAAACCGGTTACTTCAAATCAAATCCGACTTACCGATAGATTATTTTATCCCAAGTAGAAATTACTTCTAGCAAATTAATACTCTAGAATTTTAAATATCAAACTGTGCTTTCAAAATGTATGAACATGAAAATAAAAGCTGAGTTCCAATTGAATTCAAACAAGGTTATAAAAAAAATCACTAAGTGTAAGCAGCAGCAAAATTTGCCAGCTGAGCTAATCCTTGATCCTTAAAGTAACTTCCCAACCTGGCATTAAGGTGAAATATGCCTCTGCTCTTATTTCACGATTTTTTTTAAATTCCCAGCATTGATTTTCATCAACATCAATAGCATTAGATTCAAATGGAAAATTGTTTGAAGTATGAAGCGTAATTGCTTACTTTTTCCAAAATTGAATATTATTTCTAATCATGATATGAAGAAAAAATTGAGACAGTGGATAGAAAGATCAACAATTTTTTATTTCAACATAAAATAAAATATTTGAGGTACTAGTATATATGAAAATAATGTATACCGTCATACCTATTTAATTCATTTAAGAAAACATAATGAAGCATTGCTTTTTAAATCAGAATATCACATTGTTTTCTGTGCTTGTAAAATAAAAAAGCATCCATCTACAAGAGTTCTTTCCATCTACAGGAGTTATCTTTCTTCAAAATAAAATTGATCATGAAACTTTTGCATCTGATACATGATAAATTCCTTAACAATTAAAAGAGTTATATGTTAAGAGATAGAAATATCTCAATTTTAACAGTCAAAAAGAACACAGTACAAATGTTTTAGGTAAACTATTGTAAGTAATTATTTAAAATATTGGAAAAAAGAAAATAGAGATCAATATTTGTAAGGTAGTTCAGATTCGAATGAATTGACTTTATAATGTTCCTCATTATTAAAATCTGATAAGACATTGAATAATTTCCTTGGAAAGTTATCACTCTTATCAGAGGAACATTACACCTTAAAGTCTAGTTGATGTCCCATGAAGAGTTAATTATCATGGTGGCATGTGTGCAGTCTACTTCATACAGAACCACCCCCACCTGAAGTCTTTTTCTTTTCAAAATACCTCTAAATTCTTGGTACCAAACTACATTTTACAGCAGGCTTGCCTTAAAGGACATCATGACCAAAATACATCTATCTCAAAATTAGCCTTTATTTGACAATTGCTCTGAGGTATTAAGGATTAATTATTAATTCATCAAAATAAACCCTCAACAGTAAGAAAGATTTAGAAACTTTAAAATATTTTGCCATATTTTCATCTTTTAGGCCTTATACTATAGATCTCCGAAAAAATAGTTTTAAAAAAATGGCATGAAAAAGGCTCTATCTGTTCTTCATTTTTGTCATGCATATTAAGTCTGGAATTTAGTGACATACCAGTTTTTGTCATTAATCTTTACAAAATACATCAAATATCTTTCAAATTAATTAACTAAAATATATTACATTATAAGTTTTTTGTACATGATGGCTAAACTAATACAAGTTTTTCTACTGAACATCGGAATATTTTTACCCAGAGTGTTTAATGGAACATTGATAATGATTTGATTGACTAATCTTTTAGTTAATTATGCTTGATAGCAAGAGACAGTATAATGCACTTTTTCTAATGTATCGATAGAGAAACCTGCATGAGGCGATCAAGTAGGTGATAAAATTTGATGGATCATCACCAATTTCGTAAAAAAGGCGGAGTACTTGCACTTAATATGTTTCTGGAGGTTAATATATGTCTGGAATTTGTTGTGTTTTGTAGAGTTTAGACGCAGGCTTTAGAAATGCGACAGATGGTAGAGTTTTTGGCAGATCATGTAGCCATAAATTGTGGGAAATAATTGTTAGGCATTAAAGTAGTGAGTTTAGTGTAAGCCATTTCTGCATGTGTTCCCATTATGAACAGTATTATGGTGTTTTGTGATTATGGATTTCCTGCAAACAAATCTATTTCAATTATATTAGGAATACATGTATTAAGTAAATAGTCTTGTATCAATGTATTTGTATTATTCGCATGCTTTTATTATCAAAGTTTTTCATCAATCCCTAAATAATGAAATGCAGTCAATTGTAATGAAATGCGTTCCAACCGTTATTACTTGATACATGCAGCTGTAATAATAAGTCGCTTAAATTTATAGTAGAAAATGCTGGGGTCTCCCTAGTGTATGTATATACATGTATATTAAATAAATGCTTTGCTGAGTGTAGGACTCTTTCACTAATATAAAAGTATATCATAAACTGGAAACTACCCAAATGAGTGTTTTCGAGATTTTGTCTCACAGAAATTACTAGACTGAGGAGAAATTAATGAGATGTTTCAACCTACCTTTCACTTACCCATCTCCTATTTGCCAAGTTGAGAGTATTAAAGTATGCTCATTAAAGTCTATAAAATTCCAACCTAATTATACTCGATGCTTCGGCTTTGGAGCCAGCTGCAGATTGGTTCATTCCTTCTAGCTGCCACAGAGAAAAATAATATAAGCTTTATAGTTCTGTGATAGAGAAATTTTCATATCTTTTTCAGAAATTAGAGACATTTAATGGGAGTTCAAAATCATTACCAGGAAAACTGACTTGGTTGAGGTGTACTATAATGAGTATATTGTGAGGAAATACATCAGAAACACAATTTACACGGATTCTCAAATGAGCTTATTTCAAAAGTCAAAAGGCTAACGTTTATAATAACGTGACCAATTAGTAGCTTGCGAGATATTGTATGCAATATAAGCCTACTGTTAAAAAAATCTACAGTATTACTTCTTTGTAGTCGTGTTGCCGATTTTTATTTCACAGTATGAAACATTAGCAACTAAATATTTATGCTAATATCATCTAACAAATTTCGTCTCACAACGAACCCAGTGCACAAACATACATGTACCAGTGAACAAGAAGGGTAAAAATGTCATCTATTAATACAGATATATGTTTGATAAGTGCAGTAGGTAGAAATTCACTGATTCAGACGTTTATAAACCTAATCTTTAACGATTTATTCTGTATTCCTTTTAATCTTTAGCTAAAACCAGACACAATCTTGCAGATCATACAGCTACAACTCCGTGTAGATTTGATAGATATATGAAAAATTCTTGGCTCAAAGCACGAGATTAAAATTTTTGTCAATGTAGCTGTGATGGCATTTAAACAGAAATTTTATATAATCTGATATCGAAGATATTTTGATCTTTCAGTGGCACCAATGTGTTTTCTGTATAAAGAGCCTATCACCCTTTACTACGTGTTTAGAGAGATGTATGTGCGCTATTTCTTCAGACTCCACAGTATTGCTTCACATCCACAGGTATAGATTGTACAAGATTTATTACAGTGTATGTATTGAAATTTGAAATAATCTTCCATTTGTTTAAAGATGCTGTAGATCGTAAAAATTTGTTGGATAAAACAGAAGTTGAAAAAAACAACACAAAAATGCTAAGGCATATTGTCTATACTAGATATATGTACACTAAACTTTTAGAAGAAATGCAAAAAAGAGATCTAGCAGTTTTCCTCTTGAGTCCAGTAGTTCAAATGTTCGCCAGTTCTAATCCACTCTTTATTTTTTTTTATTGCAGGGAATTGTTGGCCTGAGTCTACTCTTTGAATCACTTCTTCAGACACACGAATCAGATCTGTTCTTTCACCTCAAGTCTGTTGGATGTCAACCGTTAGTATTTGTTCAGGATGTATGGTGTTTTGTATTGCAGATATAATTCATATTTTTCCCTTCAGTTTTATTTTTTTTCTTTTTTTGCTTTTTACATACATGTATGGGGACAAAAGAAATTCGTGTAAATAATATTGTACATAGTTAAATCAAAATCAGGAATGAGTAGTCAATAAAAGAGATCGAAAACCGTGAATCAAAAATGGAACAAAAATTATCCATGAAAGAAAGCTGAATACAGTACATGAACATACAGTTTTCAATCATCTGAAAGATAAGTTCAATTTAATATATTCTCTTAGCCATGTAGGAAAACAATTTGTTACTGAAAAATCTACAGTGTTTATTAATTAGTTCTTTTTCATAATTTAATAACCTTAGCGTCATGCATATTGGAATAATTTTTACGTCAGAATTATAATAAAACTCCAGTTTTAAATCGCGGACAATTAACAGAAATTGCTTCGCGTTTATAGAATTACTATAATTGAAAATGTAAAAATCGAGATATGATTGATATCTTCTCCCTGTTAGCAATCTAGAATCTAGGAATGTTATTCTCTTGTGGGAAGTAATGAATGAATAAACGCCTTTTTTGAGAATGATGTTACAGACAACTGATGTTCAAGGGTAGTTTGTGTTAATGAATATGGACTGCAAAATTATTTCAGTATCATTTAAAATTCATTTTGCTACAGTGTATTTTACAGAGCTCGTGTTTTCATCTGCCTGTCATGGTATACATCTATATTTTCATGATTATGAATAAATGCTCTCTCAATTTCTCATAAATATGTAAGATTGTATGTACAGCTTATTTTGAAAAAAAAAAATTGTCAAATTTGTCTGATTTGGGGGATAAAAAGAAAAAAGGACATATGACTGGGTGCATGCACTTTACATATTATATCTCAAGTTTCTACCATTTGATAATGTATTTGCGTATAAATAAACTCTTTGAAGTGAAGTAATAGATGAGCTGAGAGCTAAATTTCAAACATCGCTGTACTCTCGCGAGAGTTCATCCTAATCCAATTTTTGTGTGAGGTGGTGGTCTTGACAGTCGATCAGTATTGGCACTCCGTCATGGAATTCTTCACAAAACTGAATTTTAAGATAAAGAGAAATGAATCATTTTGTTTTATTTATTTCATATTTACTTTCAAAATATTTTTGTATAAACCTCATTTATTTGGATATTTTAACACAACAGTATCTTACATGTATTTGTGTTCCCTTGTAGATTTGGACATATTGCACTTCTGTTTCAAAAATTGGTCTTTCTTGATACGATATTGGTTTTGAGTATATAATAAGTTTAAAAAAAAGTTATTCCCCCTATTTTTTTGTAATTTCCACGTCCTTCCTGCAGGGTTAAAATGAAATTGACCTCCTATTCAAGTGTCATCAAAAATGTGCATATGACCTTTTGCGGCATGCGCTTTGTGGATTCCCGCGTAAATGTGTTAACTTTGATTTTTATATTGAAATTCGTTGTTAGAGGTTCCAATATAAGGGAATGAACTCTCTATATTTGGCTGTACTGTACAAGAAAGAAAACAAATTTACGATGCACATGTACATAAAACCAGGTCCCATGAACGAAAAATCGTGCGAGTATAAAGGTTTTAATCTAGAAAATGATTAAAATTTGTAATTCATTTGTAGACTTAAGGTAGCATTTAAGTGGCTTGTACGTGCCTTTTCGGGATACCTTTCCAGTGACCAGGTGCTTTTGTTGTGGGACCGCATCCTAGCATACAACTCATTGGAGATCTTGTCAGGTGTGTGGTCATTTTTTATGTCATAAACAGAAAAAAAAAATTTCATCAGAGGAACATTGCTACACGAATGATCAGCACAAATCTTTAATTTGCGATTATTGGATTTTTCAGGTGTAAAAATTTTAGTATCTAAGAAGCACGTTTATCTGTGATTAAAGAGATATTGATTATAGATATTTTTTAACAATTTCGTTGCACGAGTTTGCTCGTTATTTTATTTTATGGAGCACTTTGATTTAATGGATTGGATACTTCAAAGATGTGGATAGCTTTGATTAAAATGTTTTTAAT
This sequence comes from Saccostrea echinata, assembly GCF_033153115.1. Classification (NCBI taxonomy): domain Eukaryota; kingdom Metazoa; phylum Mollusca; class Bivalvia; order Ostreida; family Ostreidae; genus Saccostrea; species Saccostrea echinata. The sequence goes on from NW_026889774.1 coordinate 8,443,832, forward strand.
TATATGTAGTTTTGTTTAACTCTTGTTATTCAATATAAAACATCGTGATGCGCACAGTCTTATCAGCAGTTATAATCAATGGTTTGTTCTTCCAGTGTTGGCGGTGGCAATATTTTCCTTCAGAAAGACCAATTTAATGAAGGTTCAATCCTATAACGCAGCAGAGGTAACTCAATTCCACCTGTATTTTATTCACTTTGATGAAAAAGGATTTTTTTTCTTTTACAAAAGATGTATTCATAAACCAATGTATTCAATATTCCAAGTGACAAAACTAAACAGTTATAAAAACATGCCTAGTTTGAATGGAACGTAGCGGGATTCTGAATTATTTTTATCATTGTCACTTTATCTTCTTCTTGATGATTGTGTGAACTCAGTCAAAACATTTTTATGTCCGCAACATGGCTTTTGGGCATGCTTCTTGGTTTTGGATTTAGCAGTCTCTTCATTAGTAACTATTTTTTTTCGAAAATATAAGGACAGGCGATGTATTCTTTTCCCAAATGAATGCACTGTTTCAGTAAACATTGCATTAAGACGTACATTTGACTAAGTCTTTATTTTTTTTATTGATCTGCAATGTTTGTCGTGAAAAGGCAATGAGAACAGTAAAGTAAAAACTCCAGTCGGTGAATATTGTACTCATTCGGTATCTAAATTGTCGTATTGACCTCAAGATCAAAATTAAATGAATATTGCTGACCTGGTGATTAAATTTTTGGAATATTCAAACACTTGCTACTAACTATATATGTATTTCAGATCCCCATTTAGGAACCCAATTAAAATCTGAAGTATAATTCCAAATCTGATAGTGACTCTGTTCACCAATGTCGAAAGGAAAGAACAAACTTGCTTATTTTCTGAGAGTTGAAGTTAATAAAACAGTCACATAACTTTTAGATGACAAATGATACACTATAATTATACTTTTTCTGAAGTTATTGGGAACTATCTATATGCCGCATCTATCTACCTACTTGCACAATGTTGTATATCAGTGGGTTTTTTTTTCATATAACATTTTGCCTCTGTTCGACTTGTTCTAAATTTTGACTTGATGCCTGGATGGATGTAAATACAAAATTTACTAGAGCTGTTTTGTTTTGTGCTTGAAAACTCAACTTAAGAAAATTTGAAATTTTACCCATATATATATATATATATATATATATATATATATATATATATATATATATATATATATATATATATATATATTTCTTTTTGAAGAAAAAGTTAAAGAATTTACAGAATTTCTTAATTATTTCTTAAATAATTTTCAACTTTTTAAAATAGCTTTTGGAGGACATTATTAGACTTTTATATTAATATTCAGTGCTATTCCCATCTCCAGTTGGTAAGTTGTCTTGTTCAAAATTTGATATTTACCGGGTGGGGGTAAATACAAAATTTAGAGTCATGCAATGTTCTAAAATTTGTATTTACCCCCATCCGGTAAATTCAAAATCTAGAACATGACAAAGTAATTAGAAAATTTACAAAAAAAAGACTTGCAAGCGTTTATATCTCCTTTGTATTTTACAGGCAGTTTTAGCGGATTTGACGACGTTACAAGTTATTCCCTTAATTCAGTTAAGTCTCTTCTCCAAGTGAATGTTCACTGATGAAGTAACTGTCAACACGCCGCATCCACTGGGTCTAATCAGAGGAGCTATGGTGACATTAAACACAGGACAGTCGGCACCATAAGCTGAATTATTGAGATGGGAATTTGTCATTATTTCAGATACTTCATCATTATATGACTGTGATATTACATATGGGTAGTTTTATTGTTGAGGACATTGTCGATTTTGTTCATATTAGTTTTTTATAATCTGGAAGAAATATACGTGTGTTTTGAATATGACAATTCTTCAAATAAAATTATTATTATATTTAATGACTTTTTGTTATGTTTTGCTTAAGTATATTAATAGTATCTATAGTATAATGAGAAGAATCCATTCGGAGTATAAAGTTACGCGAAGCGGTTTATAAAAAAAAAAAAAGCGTAAACTGTTCCAATCCAATTTTATTCCGTATAAATTGGGCAGCTATTAAATTTATTACTTATATTTTATTTTCATTCATTTGATGTAAGAAAAAAAAAGATGATTGCCCTTAAAAGTGACTTCAATTTGTACAAAATTTGAATGCAACGTCAGGCGGGTCGATACGTTTTTCAAGCAAGTCATTGTGACGTAGGCAACCCAATTTATACGATATAAAGTAAATTTTTTATCCAATGAAATACCGCGTTACACCCAGAATTAAATTATACTAAGATACACAATTCTGTATAACGGTTTCAGATTTAGGTGAACGGTGTTGCCATGGTTACAAAAAATAGATATTTCTGTGAAATACTTTTTTAAAATGCAACTCCTTCAACAGTTTTGGTCTGATTTCAATATAACTTGGCACACAAGTAGACTGTACCAAGATACACAATTCTTTTTATAAGTTTTTGATTTTGATGAACGGTGATGCCATGGTTACTAAAAAGAAATTTCTATGAAGTTCTTTCAAAACTCTACTCCTCCTACAGTTTTGGTCTGATTTCGATATAACTTGACACATAGGTAGATTATACCAAGATACACAATTCTGTATATCGGTTTTAGATTTTTGTGAACAGTGTTGCCATGGTAACTAAAAATGGAAATTTCTGTGTAATACGTTTAAAATGTTACCCCTCCTACAGTTTTGGTCTGATTTCAATATAACTTGGCACACAAGAAGACAACACTAAGATACATAATTCTGTACATCGGTTTTTGATTTCGATAAACGGTGTTGCCATGGTTACAAAAAATACAATTTCTGTTGAAATACTTTTAAAATGCTTCTCCTCCTATAGGGGGGGGGGTTTATTAAATGTTTACATAATGCCTGCAAACAGAAAAAGAGTCCTTAGAAAATCTTTTACATAAGAGCAATGTTTTTTTATCTTATTGGTATTGAAGCATCCCATGTAGTGTAGATTCAAGTTCAATTAAAACATCGACTATTCGGGCTAGGGTAGGGCCACAATGGGGGCCAAAAATTTTATGACCCAGGTGAGTATTGTGATCCATGGTCCTCTTATATCGATAATGAAACAAAATGTATATGGCAAACAGAGCTATGCCTTGTTTTAAACACTATATGTTTAATCATTCTTTATTTTAATGCCAAAGATGGTTTGCATCCGAGTATATTTCTTAGTGAAGACTAAAAGAGCTTTACTACAGTGTATATGTACATTTTGTCCAGGAAGCTATGAGTACAATACAAACCTATCCCGTGCATTGGCGTGGCCTCACTCAGTCGGGCTTAGAGGGAAGAGCCACTGGATGCAGTCATCCTTTCCCCTGGGGTTAGGGTCACTATTCAGCAATTGCTCTGGCTTTCGGGAGAAATCAGACTACGGAGGAAGTCTCACTTAAGAACAGGCTGTAAGTTATAATATAATAATTGTAATATAAGGTTCGGGGGATCGTGTAACAGTCAGCTTGTTAGAAATCCGACAAAAAACTAGAAATCAGCCGAAATGCTCTCATCATCGACTTCAAGAAATGAAGGCGATATCTGTAATAAGGCCCTGAGGACTTGTCTAGCTTCTTGGTAAAAAGGATTCGAAAGTCTAATAAATCTGCAGCAATAAGATGCTTAGCACCCAACGGGCTACAAATATTGTTTTTGTTTTAGTTGATGTTACTAAATTGTTCAATTTTAGCGGAGAGTTGTGGTTATCTCTTGTATTATTATCGTTTTCAAATGTAGTGGGAAGATGTCATCTAATTTCAACAGACAGACTCGGCGCCTACGAATCTCGTTTGTATCAATTATAAAAAAAAGAAAGAAAAAAGAATCATATTACCTTACCGGATAGCGCTAACGGACGTCGAATGGACGAAAAAAGGCGACAGAACTAATTTGTTGGTAATCAGTTAATGAAAGTCGTTCCCGCCGCTTTAGCTCTTGGAATCAACGTATCAAGAGTAGAAAATTTAAAAAAAAAACAAACAAACAAAAGCCAAAAACCCAAAAAAAAAATCAAAAACAAACAAAAAACGAACATTTATCAGACTTATACTGTATAAGCAACACTCAACTTAGGAATTTCACCGTTTAAGTAACGAATGCACGGCCAGGAACACGTTAAGTTCCTGGACAGTACCGTTGTCAGAAACCTTTAAAGTTAAGCACTGAAACTGGTTCGTTGTCATGAACATACAGGTGAGGTTATGATAAAATCCGTCCGGTGTCATGCAAAAGATACAAGAATTAATACATAATGCCTAAATTTTTAATGTTTTTGACAAATTCTAAGAATAAATTTGAATTTTGGGAAACAGATACAACATTCAGTATTCCATACAAAGATTTATGTATTTGATATCCACAATACATTTTGAGGAGTTTTGGTTGGCGATCACATGCCCATGAGTGAAGCCATGATCGTGAGCTGGTAAATTATATATTTCCTATATTTAATTCATCGAAATGGTACCTTTATTTTAAAATATGAAGAGAAACTTCATTTTCAATGTATTAGACAACTGACAGCCTTTTGTAGCTAACATGTTTTAAGAAATCGCAATTTATAAGCAAAAAGTCCGTTGTCAGTACATGTTAAGTTTATCTGGTCCGGTGTCATTTTTCTTAACATGTTAGTAAATCAATAAAATGCAACAGAAATGATCAAATATATGCTTTATTTTAAAAAATACAAAGCATATTACAAATATATTTGAATCTCGGGGTCGTCTTAAAACAGCTCACATCAACGTGCTAACTATTCAGCGGTGTTTTTATTTTCAATTCATTTTCTCTTAGGAACCTGCATCCTAGCTAGTATGCAAACATACACAATTCCTTGTATATCATCAGTATAACAAAATTAAAATGTTATGCTTATGTCACATGCCGATGGTCGGGCAACCGAATTATTTTTGTATCGTCGGCTGAATAAACATGGTCGGCCGACACTAGTATCGGGCGACGCAGAGTAGTCACATTAATTCCTAGGAACACCGATACCTTTAAAAGTAAAAATATTTATAATTTGGCCAACCGTCGCCCGATCATCGTTCGCTAGGCCGCAGTTTGATTTTCATCTTCGGCCCACAGTTGTGCGAAAACCCAATTCCTAAATGTCGACCGACTGACGACCGACTTTAAAAACTGTATGCCGATGGTCGGCCGATGATCGAAGGTTGGTGGACGGACTATTCAATGAGTGCTTCAATTGAATCGGCCATAGACGCAAAAAAAAATTATAACTTGACCCGACTGACATACATAAAATTGGTCGGCCGACGAAAAAAAAAATCGGGCAAGACAACGGCCGATAATATGAAACTTATGTGGAAGCATCCTCAGGTAATGTTTGTTCAAATCATGACTTCGGGGGTAGATGGGGCAACAGTGGGCTGTCAAAATTTTACATAGGATAATATAGGAAAAATCTTTAAAAATCTTCTTCTCAAGAACAACAAAGCCATATAATTGGTCATATTTATATGGAAGCATCCTCAGGTAGTGTAGATTCAAGTTTATTCAAATCAAAATTTAACATAGGAATACATAAGGGAAATCATTAAAAAATCTTATTCTCAAGAACAGCAGAAACGTGATTGGTCATCATAAAATAAAAGCATCCTCAGGTAATGTAGATTCAAATTTGTTCAAATCATGATCCCACAGAGGGGCCAAACAGGGGATCATAGTTAAACAAAGGGTTATAAAGGATATATCAATGAAAATTTCTTCTTTAGAAAACAAAGCCATTATTAGTCAGTTCAAATGCATCTTTAGGTGGTGTAGATTCAAGTTTGTTCATGCAAATCATACCCCCCCCCCTCACTTTAATATTTAAACTTTTTAATACTGAACTGATTTCTGTTATTTCCGAACCAAAGTGCTCAGGTGAGCGATGTGGCCCATGGGCCTCTTGTTTTCGGTGGATTTGTAAATGTAATTGGTGTGTAAATCACATTGACGTATCTCGTATGCTATTCATGTAGCGTGATTGTGACGGTACATTTTGTCGACCTGTTCATATTGTCGCCGGCGACGTGTACATACACTCACTAAGCATATTGTCGTCCATTAGTACATGTCGCATGACAATGCATGGCAATGTTTCCACCATTTCAGAACTGGGAGGGGGGCGGTTCAGATTTTTTTTTTGACAAGCCAAAAAAAAAAAATCGTTTGTGTGTGAAGGAGTTTTACTGTACAGTCCCTGAAACGTTCTACTTTCCCACTTGAACGGTGAGCGAACGGTGAACGAAAGCTGAACGAACGCAGAGCGAACGGTGAGTGAACGATGTGTGAACGCTGAACGCAACTTGGTGAACGATGTGTGAACGCTGAACGGTGAGCGAACGCAGAACGCGAACGGAGCGCAAACGCGAACGCAAAGTGAACGGTGAACGAACGGTGAACGCAAGATGAACGATATATTCGGAATGCCTCTAATATTTTCCCTGCATTGAAACTATTTTATTGTATTAAAATGTTAGGTGCCAAAAATAAATAAATAAATAAATAAATAATAAATAAGTAAACCAATAAATTAATGAATGAATAAATAAGTCAATAAATAAATTCTCCAAAATTGTCCTAATAAAGACGATGCATGCACATTAAGTTTTTTAATCACATGATTCTTATCGCATTAAAACATTGCAATTGTTGCCGAACGCTGAAGTATAAACAAATCAGAGAAAACTTCTGACTTATTCCATTCATATATCTCCGTGTCAGGGCGATTTCGTGTAAAGTAATGAAAAAAAAAATAATAACAAAGGTCAGTGGACGTTTTACATTTATACGCTCGTATTTTAAATTTTTAATACAATAATATATTATGTGTCATTTCTATTTTTGAGCAGACTTCTACATGTATATGTAGATGGCCGTGGTTATACTCGGACAAGATAATACAAAGATACATATTCATATTATTTGTTATAAATTCAATTTTCCGAACTTGATATTTATGTAGTATGTTGTTATAGTTTTTATTAAACAGACACATGAGAGAGAGAGAGAGAGAGAGAGAGAGAGAGAGAGAGATTCCGTTTTAGCCCCCCTCCCTCCTTTCAGGCTTCACTAAATGTTTGTACCCATATTAAACAAAAACTCTGAATGTTTTTTCTAAATATATCAGACAGTGAAAGTAACTCTTTTTTTTATCAACAAATCATATCCATTTGTTTGACAGTCATACTCGTTTTTTATTTTCCTGCTTCAAGTTCACACGAAGTCCACGTGCTTGTCCTGTCAATCAAAATCATTCGACACTGTGCAGGTGTGAAAGTTTCGTCACATCGAAGACGAAGTGGAGTATTTCCAACAAGTTATAACATTTATTTTTATCATTTCTAGATTTGATCCCAACATTTGAATAATAAATGAATAAAATACATTGGGCATTAACACTTGAATTTGAAACATACTCTCTGCCAATTTCAAATACCACCGCCGACACGTGTACATTTTAAAACTACTATTGTTTTGTGACTTTTTTAGATGCATGTTTGTTTTGAGAGTGAAATTTTTGTTTTAAAAAAGACCTTAACTTACTTTTAAAAAATGTTGATTAAAATATTCTGGAAATACAGTACTGACTAAATAACCAATCTAGGGGAAAAAAAGGGGGGGGGGTATTAATCATATCGAATGGCAGACATATAAAGTTACGGTGAAGAAAGATTTTTTTTTCTCTATAACTATAGACTTTACATATTATATTAGAGAAAATTCTGTAGTGCAGTACATTTCAAATAAATATTTCCTTTAACCACACTATCAATTTAATTCGCTCCAAAGATAATAAAATAACAGGATATCCGCAGTACTATGTATAACTCTCAGAACTAGTTCTATCATATTTTCTGTAGTAATTGAAAAAAAAACGTGTTAGAAATAAATATTTTCGTAATTTTGCTGCGTAATTATTTGACTTAGATACATATGTAATTATGTCACCATTAACGATTTGTCGTCTTTAACAAAATAACAAAATGTTGCAGTGCTTGAAGTATTTGCACATTGCCCTTAGTTATATTTAATATTTCAGCATCGTTCTACATAGGTACAGAATGTGCTTATAACAACATTTATTTTCCAGAGTAATTTAATAAATAACCTAACAGCTAAGTTAGAATAATAAAAATATATATCGTAGATATTTTTCAACATGAAATAATGATTCTTCAAACACGATATGTTAGTTATTAAATTAAAAAACCTGTAACTCATTCCCTACAAAAAGATAAGTCCTTTTACTTCGGAATTCCGAATGACAATGAAAACTGAACGATAGGTGAACGCTGAACGCAAGGTGAACGCAAAGTGAACGGAACGAAGAGCGAACGCTGAACGCTTTGTGAACGGTGAACGCGAGCGCACGGTGAACGGTGAACGCAAAACTGTGAACGGAGAGCGAACGGTGAACGAACGGTGAACGAACGGTGAGCGAACGGAAAAATGGGAAAGTAGAACGTTTCAGGGCCTGTATAAGTTAATTATATTATTTAATCATGAAATGTTACCTGTGAACAAAATTGAGAGTATATACAGGTTAAAAACAAAACAGAATTTACAAGAGCAAAGAAAATGAAAAAAAAAAAAAAAAAAAAAAAAAAAACGGAGGGGGAAGGGTGGGATAAGGATGGGGGAGGGGGTGGGGTGCGCCGGTGCTAGATCCGTCTTTGATTCTTGAGAAGATTTTTAAAGAGTTTTTGTATATATTTCAACGGAAAACTTTTATCACCAATTGTGGCCCCACCCTACCTATGGGGGTCATGATTTGAACAAAATTGATTTTGTTTTTGTTTGTTTGTTGTTTTAATATCCCACTTGCCGGTGGAGGGCCAAAAATTTAGACCTATTCTCGGAACTCAGGGCCATTGCAAAGTGTGGGATCTTTTTCGTGTCAGAATCTAAAAAATTAAAAGTACACTTCATGTGTGTACTTTCACATAAGTATCATCTCATCTGATCCAGAAGTTCTTGAGAAGAAAATTTTGAAAGAATTATTCTTAAATATTCTATTAAAACTTTGATCACCTATTGTAGCCCCACCCTTTCCCAGACATGATCTGAATAAAAATGAATCTACACTTTATAATAATTATAAAAGCTTTCACATAAGTTTTAACTTTTCTGACACAACGGTTCTTGAGAAAATTATATAAAGATGTTACTAAATTTTCACTAATTCTTAACTATACATGTACTTTCTTGAAAGAGGTCATGACCATTAACTTGAACTAACTTGACTCCCTTTATCCACGTTTGCTTTCTGGTAAGTTTGGTTGAAATTGAAATTGGCCAGTAGTTCCTGAAAAGAAGCTGAAAATGTGAAAAGTTTACCGACAGACAGACGGACGACACAAGAAGCTCACTAGAGCTATCAGTTCAGGTGAGCTAAAATATGTCAACCCCTAAACCAATTATATCGGCACTCGTATGAGAATTAAGCAAAAAAAAAAAAATGAATTCCAGATAACTTTTCTACTGAACAAATAACTTACAATCTCATATCCATGTTTATTACATTTTCAACAGTGAAATACCGTGATTTATTTTTTGAATAAAAGTGATATTCTCTCACAGTGTGAAAGGATACCAAAATGATATTCTCTCACAGTGTGAAAGGAAATCAAAGTAAGTAAAAATTAATTTCTGGCCTGTCATAAGATAGAGATAGTAACTAAACATCTTGATAGAGCTAAAACTGCAAATTTCTTCCCAAATATGTTGCTAAAATCCATGCTATGTAATGTTTTCAATCACATAACTGCAGCGCTAAGCTATGACGTCTCAACCGCTCAACTATGACGTCAAGCCTATGACAGTGTTAAGAAAAGACAGAGGCAAAGGGAAAATCAAAGAAAATGTAATAAACAGAAAATTCAATGTTTTGTAGATGAATATGGAATTTATTTCACTCGTGAGACAGGATTTTTTTATATTTTCACTCGTGCTTCGCACTCGTGAAAATATCAAAAAAATCCTGTCCCACTTGTGAAATAAATTCCATATTCATCTACAAAACATTGAATATCCTCTATATATATAACGAGAAAAAAAGAATAGACTGATTTTTTCAGATATCTCAAGAATTACGGTATTCTGACATATCAAAGTCATGTAAACCAATGCTGGACACAGTTTTCTGAGCAACACCATTTCTCCCTACAATATTGCGAGTAATGTTAAATAAATACAACTTGTTTACTTATTTATCAGCCAAACACTTTGTCTATCCTTCTGTTTGTCTAGCTCTCTGTATGTGTGTCAATCTCTCTCTCTTCACGACCTTAGTAAATATTCAACACAATATATCGGCGACAAAATGTGCCAATGGTCACAGTATATATTGTCGCCGACGACAAAACGTGCCGATGCTTGACTGTACATTTTGTCTTCCATTATGCAGGAGGGAAAAAAAGGCTCGTCTCGGTACAAATTGTCGCCGTCGACAATATGTATCGATGGATGACGATATGTGCAGTCAGGGTAGGTACATTTTGTCGCCGACGACAATATGTACAAAACGACAATATGTACGTCACACCCCTCTTTTTGATGGCATGCTTAACGATACCTAAACAACATAAGATCGTAGTGTATACAATACAGCAGCGACAACGGACCGATGACAACGGACTGAATTTTCGTATCTTGTCATGACAACGGACAAAAATTGAAATAAATCAAAATTTTCAGTTTTAATTTGCTTTCAATTTTTCTGTAAAGGCTTACAACATGTCTTGATACTGTCTGCACCAATTGGTGTGTATATTATATTCTATTTACAAAAAATATAACATCTCAGTAGGAAAACGAATCAAATCCACAAGTGATTTCAACAGAGTTAATGTCGCCAACGCAAACTCTTCTTTTATTACTTGTTTTTAACGGCTGAAATTCATACAGCACCAAATAGGGTGTCAGCCCTGTTTCCCATTGCAATTTCAGACGTTGTTATAGATAATTTAACTTGAAAAATGAAAAACTTCTTACAGCCTGTCTTCTCAAGTCATGACACCGGACGGATTTTATCATAACCTCACCTGTATGTTCATGACAACGAACCAGTTTCAGTGCTTAACTTTAAAGGTTTCTGACAACGGTACTGTCTAGGAACTTAACGTGTTCTTGGCCGTGGAATGGGTATCGTGTAAAACGAATGTGCTACACGAGAAATGGACAAAGCGGTTTTTAATTATCCATGTACATGTATATATGACCCGGACATGAAAAAGCTAACAGACTGACAGACGGACGGACGGAAAAGCCCATACCTTGATACCGCCAAAAGAGGAGTGTATAATATAGGTCTAAACTTTCATAAAAATATAAATTATATCTAGCGTGTTCGCAATATTAATTAGAATATGCTGTCTTACATATTTTGTCATTTTTATGCCCCTCCATGAATATGGCCGGGACATAGAGAGTTTGTCATGTCCGTCTTCCCTCCTTCTAACTTTCCGTATGTCCTTCCGTCGCGCTTTAATTGCGTTTAGCTCAGTTCAAAGCTCAGTTAAAAAGACACTATTCAAGATATTTTTATCAAATATCACTTTCTGATACATATTGTTGAGAACATTTTTTTACCTTGACCTTTCCTTTGACCTCACTTTTCTTGAATAAGTGTTTAGCTCAGTTTTAAAGAAACCATTCAAGATATTTTCATCAAATTTCATAATTATGCTGATACATATTGATGAGAGCTATTCACCTGCATCAACATTTTTGGACCTTGACTATTCCTTTGACATCAACTTCACTTTTCTTAAATTAATGTTAAGCTCAGTCTTGAAGAAACCATTTAAGATAGGGTGATCAAACTTCATATACTGAAACATACTGAAGCAAGCTTTTCACCTTATTTTTCTTTAAATCAGTGTTTAGCTCAGTTTTAAATAATCCATTCAAGATATTTTTTCTAACTTAAAATGCTGAATTTAACATGCTGATATGTATTAGTGAGAGCTATTCAACTGCAAAAAAAGTTTGACTTTGAACTTTCCTGTGACCTTGACCTAACTTTTCTAAAATTAGCATTTTTGCTTAGTTTTAAAGAAACTATCAAGAAGATATTTTTATGTAAGCTTATGCACTTATACATAATTTAGTAAGAATGTATCATTTATATTCAATTTTTTAAGCCATCACGGTAGCTCAGTCGGCAGAGCGTCCGCTCCGTGATTGGAAAGCGTGTGTTCGAATCACGGCCGCGACCGACCTAAGTCGACAAACCAGAAGTCTCTGTCGAGACTGTAGCTCTACTGGTTTGTACTTGTAACAAAGGAAGAGAAAAGTACATGTAGCACTTGGACTTGAAACTTTGCATCAGCAATAAATAAATAATAATCCTTGTTTTACTCTCTTTTTGTTGCAAGATGAATTGCAATCAGACTAAAACTGTAGAAAGAGTAGCCTTTTAAAAGAATTTTAGAGAAATTTTGATTCTAGTTACCATGGCAACATCATTCATCAAAATAAAAAAAAGACTATTATGTATCTCAGTGTCGTCTACTTGCATGCCATGTTATATTAAAATTAAACCAAACTGTAGGCGAAGTAATATTTTGTTTGTTTGTTGTTTAACGTCCCTCTTAAGAATTTTTCACTCATATGGAGACGCCACCACTTGCCGGTGGAGAGCTGCAAATTTTGACCTATGCTCGGCACTCAGGGCCGTTGAGCAGTAAGAGATCTTTTTCATGCAGCACCTACTGCAACACGGGACCTTGGTTTATACGGTCTCATCCGAAGGACCAGTCTCCATGTCCCACAGTGGGATTCGAACCCGCGACGTAAAGATCAACTCTTTACTCTAGAGCAAACGTTCTACCACTGTACCACGCAGGTGACAAGTAATTTTTGAAACCAAAATCAAAAAATGGATATACAGAATTATGTACCTCAGTGTAATCTACTTGTGTGCCAAGTTATATTGAAATCAGACCAAAACTGTAGGAGGAGTAGCATTTTGAAAGTATTTCATAGAAATTTCTATTTTTGGTAACCATGGCAACACCGTTCATTGAAATCAAAAACTGATATACAGAATTATGAATCTTAGTGTAGTGTACTTGTGTGCTAAGTCCAAACTGTAGGAGGAGTAGCATTTTGAAAAAATTGTTTACAGACAGACGGACGGACAGACAGACAGACAGACGGACGGACGACGGGCAACTTACTATCGCATAAACTCTTCTGGTCTCTGACCAGTAGAGCTAAAAATAGGTAGCAACTGTTCCTTCGCCAAGCGCTCGGCACTTTAAAGTAAAAGTTGCGGGTCCTTCGGATGAGACCTTAAAAACCGAGGCCCCGTGTCACGGTAGGCGTTGGCACAATAAAGAAACCTCACTGATCAATGGCCCTGAGTGCCGAATAAAGGTGTAAATTTGAAGCACTTCACCGGTATATGGTGAGATATCTATATGAGTGAACAATTCTCGAACGGGACGTAAAACAACACACAATCAATCAATCTTGACAACCAATTTTTAAATTTCAATTTTAAAGAAACTATTTTTAATAAGGTATTCTCATCAAATTTCATACACTTATACTTTCACGTTGCATTACTAATATACCCTCGGCGGGGCATTCATATCCTATGGACATATTTCTAATTTTATTTTGAAATTCCCATGCAGTGAGATTCAAGTTAGTACAAAATTATGTTTTGTAAATTATTGCCATCCAAAGTTCTACCTTCAGATTGGCGATAGAAGCATCCTTTAAACTTTGTATGACGTACATCATGTATATACAGTTTTGGGACTACAGAAGCCTCTCACTATCAAAAGCACTATGGGAACCAATATAATAGATTTCTCCAAACTTTTGCGAACAATTTTATCTTTCCTGTTTGTTACCTTATACATGTAACAAGTAGTGTGTACTTTTTCAACTTCCAGAAATTTGTCTCTGAGCTTTTCCACTTAATCTGTTAAATCTTAAGCATATCCTTGAAACTAAATAGTGTAAAATGTCTCTGTATGAAGCTACATATTGTATGAATATATTTGTTAAGAAAAAATTGTCCAGAGAATGTGTAAACATAATTTTTCATTTTTTTTTAGCTAGCAATTATAATGTATTTTCGGCTTGGATTGAGTGATGTATGATATGAATTTTTTTTTATTCATCTGCCATTAAAATAGAAACATAAAATAACCGTCCGCCAACTTGACTTTAACCTAACTGCAATTGTCAATCAATCAATATTGTATCATGAGAAAAAAATCAAATTGATGAGAATTGATTAATTCGAAATTTTTGGGCAACTTATATATCGCTAACGAGCATACTTCAAGATGTGCACTAATGCATACGGAGTGATAATTTGTTGACGTGTGTTATCGTTCTCTGCAGCTGACAACACCCATCGTGTTTTTACATGGTTGTTCTGCAATTCCGCACAGTGATTTATCACCGTCAAGGTAAAAGACGTGTTCCTATTGTGAATTATGGGCGTTAAGGTCAAAGACGTGTTCGATTTCTTATACCATTTGCTTATAAAATTGCGTCATGCAGTTAACAACACCAAGACTACCTCCTTGCAATCGTCCTGGTGAGCCACTTGTACTGAAATAATGCTACCCTAATGCATCAGATTAAATCATGAAATCTTTCATCTGCTTTGCATATAGTTTAATGCTAGATATAACCCACTGCAAAGAAACTAACATTTTTTTAATATAATTACACTATCGTATATAAAAAATAATCTTAACAACAAAAAATCGGTTGTATTAATATAACCACTTCGTCAAGCTATCAGATATTCGTTTTTATGTGATATATTTCGATTTACATCTTTTTAGATGATTTCAAAAACCTCGCTTAAAGTCAGCATTGTAACCAAATATAACCTATCATTGGATCGTATTTAGTATTTCATACTAATTGTTAGGCCTTTTTGATACTAAATAAGACTACGAAGTATTCCGTCTACCCGATCAATACAAGGGGCTCAGGACGGGTCTGCCCGGTCGGCAGGGGATGCTTTCTCCTCCTAAGCACTGATCCCACCTCTAGAATTTCCAGGGGTGCGTGTTTTATGCCCTGTTCACAGATTTGTATGGTTTGTAGGTTTTTTAAGATCGATTATAGTTCTTATCTTGAGTAAAACTGACATTATCTTATCACAGTGATGACGATTCAAATATATCGAAACTAAAGCAAAATGAATTTGGTTTCAATGAAATTCCTTGAATTTATCGTCATAAAAATCTGACAAGAGTTCGTTGGATCTTGGGTGTTTTCTTGTTTCCTCGGTGATACATGTATAAGAATCGTCACCGACAGTCAACGCATTTGAAGTTACACTGTATTTTATCCTTTGAATAAAAGATGTGGACTGTTAAAAACAAAAGACGATAAAATGTATTCAAACTAAGGAATTTTACTTAAATAACACGTTTTCTTTAGTATGAGCACATGACCATTGTAATTCGTCAATCAGTGTACAGAGAGTATAAAATACGTTAACATTATTGGAAACTAAATCACCCACAGAGGATCTGTACCGGTCTAGAGATAAAACCGTATTGGCGTGGCGAAACAAAGTCCAATATTTCTCAGCGGAGAAAAATACGCCAACAGTTGTGTGAGACTTCAAAAATAGTTGAGGGTTTAGAATGAAAAATTAATCCACATCCGCCTTTTTTTCTAATTACAACACAATTTATACTCGTTTCAGTTCAGTTCGCATCCACAAACTATAAAGAATCAGCACTTTATGGCAACTTACAAGTCTCACCAACGACGTGGCTCATCAAGGTTACTGACATGGGTGTTCATTCCTCGTGGAGTTAGCTATGCCATTGATATTTTATACTAATAAGACGTTTCATTACTAATGCATGGTTTGAATTCCCATTGAGTATATTTTACGTAGGTTAGGACTAAGAAGCTCCAGGCACCATGCGAATGCTTTTACCATAGCAGAGGCTTGGGCCTTTTAATTGTTGCTCATAGCCGAAGCGTATAAAACATCAGCTGCCTCAGCAGACATTTAGATATCACTTGTTAATTTCTTAAGCAAGTAAAACTAATTGTTAATTTACCATCTTCACGCTATATAATTATTTATTTTTGAACCTCTAAGACAGCTATTTGGGTTTTGTATAGAAATTTTTCTGGTCCGGCAAACCAGACGATCAAATCAGCCTGAAATCATTAAAAAATATTCTCTACTGCTAAAACGTTTTTGTTTTCCTTTGACCAAATCTGAAAAAGTCTTTGATGCATTTTGTTGCTTTATGTTTATAGGATGATGCGAAGAATGTGACTGCTAGTCTTAAGCTTTTCTAATGGAAGTAATAATTGAAATAATTATTAGACTAAAAATATATTTTAAAACTGCATATGTAGTTGTAATAATGACCAAATCATCCCTAGATATTTTTGTCGAAATTCACATTAACTGTAAATCAAAAATATTAATATTGGAGAGATTTCTTACAAAAGCACAGCTACAACTTGATAAACATGCTAGATGTTTGTTTCTTGTTGCCGTTGACAAGTCTAGCGCATGGGGTGAGATTATTGTCACTTTAATCAAGTAAATGGAAATTTTTTTTTTCTTGTAATACAACCTCTTCTAGATAATTATACAATGGATTTTTTTTCAAAACACGTGATTAACAACACCTTTCAGTAATTCAAGGTAGTATTTTATGCTTTGTGTTTAATTGTTGGGATGATAAACAACTGCGGAAATTTACATCAATACGGTACTGCCACTGATATTTTGAAAAAGATGATTGGATGCTTCATTCTAATTAAAGAGAAATACTGTTCAAAGTATCAATGCTGTAGATGCCGAATACAGTGTTCTGTAACTCACTCGAGACAAGGAAACTTTCATAATAAACAAATTGTCCTTCAGCTTTGAATATTTCAGAAAAATATCAAAATGATTCCCTTTACATGTTATAAGTGGGGAGAAAATTAAATTCTATAAAGCGACACGTGGTGTTTCCGAGTTCAAAGATTGCTTAAGGTAACCGAGTTTAGTTTGCATTTTGAATTTTGTTTTATATCAGCAATTTTTCCTTGTTTCAAGACCCTTTTTTTGGATGGCAACATATTTGACCTCTTGACCTTGGAGTTTGACCCATTTTTTGCAAAAATTCAACAAACTTTAACCTTGGCCCTAACTTTTGAACTGTTGGAAGAGGGGCTTTCATATTTCAAGTATGCATTCCTTGTGACAAGACCTTTCTTTAGGTACCAACACTTTTGAACTCATCACCTTGACTTTAGAGTTTGACCATTTGAAAAAACCGTTAACCTTGCCTTTAATATTTGAACGATTACTAGCTGCTAGGGCTTTCTTATTTCACTTACATGTGTATGCATTCCTTTGGTACCATTACTTTTTAATTATACCCCCGCTCCGAAGTAGAGGGGAGTATATTGTTTTACCCTTGTGTGTCTGTCTGTGTGTCTGTCTATCTGTAACAAATTTTTCGTCACAGTTTTCTCAGCAACTACTGATTGCAGATGCTTGAAATTTTAGCACACTCTTTGTTTAGGCATGCCATATGGTGGGATTAATTTTTGTACGAATCCGATGTCAACTTCCAGTTCATCCGGTACTCTAAACTTTTTTTTTCAAAATCTCTTACCTTCGATGCTAGTGATGTAAAATTTGGAAATATGTGAATATACAAGTTAATATGAAATATGTGCATGTATGAATTGGAGGACATAATATATAACAATCTGAAATTCATAGTAAAAGTACTTGATTTACTATAGTAAAAACTTTGATTTCCTATTATGGTGAAAACTTTGATACTATAGTTAACTATAGTAAACTATAGTATATTATTATGTTTATAAGGATACATGTGTATATTCCTCCATGGACCCGATCCCACCTCTGTTTTCAAAGGTCCGTGTTGGCTCTGATCATAATCTGTATTGTTTAAATGGACTTGGTGGATGATGCATGTATCTGTTTGTTATGGTCACATTTCACTTTATCATTTTACAATAAAATATGTTGCTAAAAGGACGTAACATTATATACACATGAGTAGGTACCTATATACATGTATCAATAATATGTACATTTATAATCATATACATGTATATGTAATTCTTTCTTTTTCCCCATGATTTGTTTTTTTTCATGGTTTTACAAAAATTGAGAGAGAGACTCAATTGAATAAATTCTTCCATGACTTCCATGCCTCATCAAATTTTTCTTCTTATTTTTTTCTTTGCTATTTACTAGTATCATATAATACTTTTATGGAGGACATCAACCCATTCAAAGATGTTATTGGCGCATCTCATACTATATATAAAATACTTTATCTGTAGAGTAATAAGACTTTATCTAATTTCACACGAGATCCCAATATAAAGTCTTAAAGTTTCTTTAAATATGTAAAAATATCTATGAAGTTTACTAAAACCAAGGGTAGAAAAAAACTTCTAATAAGTCTTGTACTACTTCACATTCCCAAAATTTATGTTCAGTAGTTTCAATTTCATTAGTACTGAACGTACAGACATTAATATCTTTTTTTTTTTCTAATTTTATGTAGAAAAGAATTTGTAGATAGGATTTCATGATTTATTCGAAACTGAAACCATTGAAGTTTTGTGTTCTGAGTAAGCTTAAAAGGGAGAGAGAAAATATTTTCTCGCATAATCACCGGTGTTAGGTAGACCTGTCCCGAGTGTGAGACAGCAGTGTGAGATTTTTCTGTCTTACACCGTGTATTACTACGCTGCGGACGGTAACGTAAGCATTCCTTCTTATATAATACTTGTTACAATTTCTTTTTAAAAATCACATATTCTTAAAATGTTGTTGTCTAATATATTAAATCAACCTTATTTTCATTCAGAAGATTGTCGTATTTTCACTTTCTTTCTAAATGACACTATTTGTACGTCGCGGAAGGATTCTTCTAAAATGTTACGCTATCGTTTTTTGAAATACATTTTATATAATTCAGAATGATTAAAGAGGACTGAAATTTATTTTCTGAGTTTACACATAAAGTGTAAACCATTTTCAGGTACGATTTCTTTGATGATGTATTCAGATTTTTAATTGGATGCTAATTAAAATTAAAAATATAAATTTTCAATGGTAATAGCATATCGTTATTTTTTAATAAAATACTGCGAGAAAAATAATCATTCATTACATACTCGTGTAAGATAATGAAATTCCACCTCGGGACCAAGATTCACTGTCTAGGACTCGGCAAAGCCTCGTCCTAGACCGTGAAACTTGTCCCCGAGGTGGAATTTCACTATCCCACACTCGTAGTAATGAATGATTCTATCATTCCCATTCAGCATCACTCAGATTGAAGATGCGGTTCCAACCAATTTTCCCTAAAGTTTTTTTTTTTGATTACATTTTAAGATTTGAAAAAAAAAATCTTGATCTGATCAAACATAATTCAATCACGATTGGGTTTATGACGTCTTATTTTCACAATTTAGCATAAACTGAAAATTATAATATTTTTGAGACATTATAAATATATCAACACTATCAGTTTATTATATCAATGAAATTATGTTAAATAATATGTCAAAACACGAAAATTCAGTGCCTTATCTGGCTGTTTAAAGGCACCACAGATTTGAGATCTTTACAAACGAAAACAAAACCAGTAGAATGTGAGTTGTTGCTACAAGCTAAGTTGAACAAATTTAGATGAAAACAGCATTAATGAAAGTCGGAGACAAGGGTCAATGGCCACATTTCATCGATTTTTATAAACCATCCTTATAATTGTTTTGTGAAAGAAGATAGTGGGGTAAATGCTCTTGGTTCGATAAATAAGAAAGTTATATATATATATATATATATATATATATATATATATATATATATATATATATATATATATATATATATATCTCCACACTATTTTCTTGGATATTTCCCTTAACATAAATGTATACTTTATGTAAAATTTACACAATCTGCAACAATTCTCATTTGTTGTATTATTCCTCTATGAAATATCATACTCACACCAAATGTGACGAAAATGATAATTACATTTTTCATACTGACCAGAATTTTTCTTTATAGCGGATCTTCCATCTTACTTGCTTTGAAGGTATATCTTCAAAGTATGCTTAAAAATACACAATTTTTGCTAAATAAAATAAAATATGGAGGAAAGACCCCTCTAGTTTAAAAATACACTTATATGACGCAAAATTAGTATCTTTCCGAAAATAATTTGAAGTCCAGTTATACAAGGGTCATACAAACAAGGTCAAAATGTAGCCGCCTGTTATGAGTTGTGTGATATAATGGTTAGCGCGTCAGTCTGTAAGAAACCAGAAGTCTCTGATGGGACTATAGCTCTACGGGCTGTACATATAACAAAGAAAAGGTAGCACTTGGATTTGAAACTTTGCAACAGGCAGCAATAAATAGAATTATGTATCTTAATGTACATGTAGTCTACTTGTGTGCCAAGTTATATATATTGAAATCAAACAAAAACTGTAGGAGGAGTAGCGTTTTAAAGGAATTTCACAGAAATTTCTTTATAGTAACCATGGCAACACAGTTCATCGAAATCAAAAAAAAAAATGCACTGAATTATGTATCTTAGTGTAGTATACTTGTGCGCCAAGTTATATTAAAATCAGACCAATACTGTAGGAGGAGAAATGTTTTAAAGGAATTTCACAGAAATTTCTATTTTTAGTAACCATGGCAACACTGTTCATCGATATCAAAAACTGATGCACTGAATTATGTATCTTGTGTAGTCTAGTTGTGTGCCAAGTTATATTGAAATCAGACCAAAACTGTAGGAGGAGTAACGTATTAAAGGAATTTCACAGATATTTTTATTTTTAGTAACCATGGCAACACCGTTCATCGAAATCAAAAACCGATGCACTTAATTATGTATCTTAGTGTAGTCTACTTGTGTGCCGTGTTATATTGAAATCAGCCAAAAACTGTAGGAGGAGTAGCATTTTAAAGGAATTTCACAGATATTTCTATTTTTAGTAAACATGGCAACACCGTTTATCGAAATCAAAAACCGATGCATTAAATTATGTATCTTAGTGTAGTGTAGTTGTGTGCCAAGTTATTTTGAAATCAGACCAAAAATGTAGGAGGAGTAGCGTTTTAGAGGAATTTCACAGAAATTTCTATTTTTAGTAACCATGGCAACACCGTTCGTCGAATTCAAAAACCGATGCACTAAGTTATGTATCTTAGTGTAGTCTACTTGTG
This sequence comes from Saccostrea echinata, assembly GCF_033153115.1. Classification (NCBI taxonomy): domain Eukaryota; kingdom Metazoa; phylum Mollusca; class Bivalvia; order Ostreida; family Ostreidae; genus Saccostrea; species Saccostrea echinata. Next base: position 8,465,124 of record NW_026889774.1, read on the forward strand.
TGCCAAGTTATATTGAAATCAGACCAAAACTGTAGGAGTAGCGTTTAGAATAATTGTTTACAGACAGATGGACAGACGGACGGACGACGGACACCTTACTATCGCATACGCTCTTCTAGATCTGGTCTCTGACCAGTAGAGCTATAAAAAAAAAAAAACAACTGATTTTCAGGATTTTTATCACTGGTATTCAAATTTGAAGAAATCCTTTACTTTTTTCAATAGAATAATTTCTGCCGAGAGAATTTTTCGCAAAAAAAGATTTTTGCCATAATTTCATACCTTTCATTTATCAGAACACTTATATTCACAAATTGAATTTGATTTTTGTACGTGTAAAGCTATAGGCATTTTGCAGGCCTTGATCGCCCATCATCTTTATTGCAAAATTCAAGTTACATGTACAAACAAAATTTATCATGAGCTTTAATCTAAATTAAATCACCGAAGAATAACAAAAAAACCTTTGTAGTTTTTTGGAAGATAACAAACATATCGTATAGTGTCTATTTTTAAAATCAATTTAAAGTATAAAAGCGCTTATGGTTGTGTTTGAAAGCAGCAAAATAGTCATTCTAATTCATGAGTGATTCTTACTTACCGAATAAAAATAGGCAAAATAAAAATTAGGTTTCATCTTCAATGAATAAAAATATCTTTTTCTTGTATAAAACTTACTTTAAAAATGCAAGATCAAAGACTTTGATTTCATAATTTCAAGTCATAAACTGAGAATGATACATATGAAGCTCACGTCAGTCACGCCCCTGATAGGGCATTTTTATAATTACATGTGCATGTATGTGATCACTTTATTTCTTATGCAGAGAATATTGAAAAAATCCCATACATATATGTTGATATATATTTAGTTACCATCTAAATTCTTTTTTTGTAGCTACAGGTATTTTAATTGTCACGAACTACATGTATACCTTTTTGGGTATAAAATCAAAATTGAAGACTGCATATTGTACGAGGACTGGTGCAAGAGTTTTTCGTTAGATTTACAGGGTGTATATCACGTTTTATATCTGTTTATAAACAGTATGTTTCTATTGGACCCTGTCCCAAGCTCACGGATCAACCAAATTCTTTCCAAATAAGGATGTGTTATATGAACATTTTCCACTACATATCTTCCTCAACGTTTTGATCACGTCATTCTATATGATTTTCAGGCTCTTGACGCGAAGATATTTATTGTTTCCTCGACAACCTTTTGGCAAAAAAAAAGTGAAAGTCAATAACCTTCTGGACAAAAATCCTTTTAAAAAAGGATGAAAAGGATCTGATGGTTCAATATTTACGTTCGTGTTTATCTCAATATAAAAGAATGGCATAATAGCACAAAAATGATTTTTTTTTCCCGAATATTTGATCTAAATGAAAAATAAAAAGATTCTTGAACCTTTTGAGCGCTTATTTATTTTTGTTGTAGAATCAATACAAAAAACAGAGGGGAAGGATACCCACCGGTAAAAGCCAATAACCATTATATTGTCTGTAGGATGTAAAATATTAACCGATTCCATTCACATTTAAAAAATATAAGTTCACTTTTAAACTTATGTACCAGAGCCAAGGACATTAGTGAGCTTTTATGATCAAGAATCTTTAGCGTCCATATCTCGATCTGTCCAGTGTAAACTTCACATTTTAAACTTTTTCTCCAGAGTAAGTACCACACAGCCAACTTCAATCAAACCTTCTACATAGCATCTTTGGTTATTCAAGTTTGTTTAATTAAAGCGTCATGCCCTCATTTTAGGGGAGATTAATAGGAAATAGTAAAAAAAAAAATTGGTTAGATTATTTATAGAAGAGGCCCAAGGACGTTAACGGTCTCTTGAATATAGTACAACACGATAAAGAAGTATAATTAAAACGAAATAAAGTGAACCTAAAAAAAAAAAAAAAAAAAGAAAAAGGGTGATCAGGGATTAAGAAAATAATTAGTTTAGGACTCAGTTACAAATCTTAAAATAGATCTATCTACTTGCCTGTACTTGCCCCCATTTCACACTATCACCATGCAAAAGGAGAGGAGCCAGTAAGTTGTGAGAACTCTTTTCCAATCCTTTTCATTCATTCAATGAAATGTGTTCCAAAAAATGCAAACTAAACTATAATTATTAATCCCATCTCATTCCCTCTCACAATGGCTTCTCTTTGTCTTTGAAGAACATTTAAGGCATACAAAGATAAGAATTTTTTGTCTCATTTTTATTATTTACTTTTTGTATTATATATTATTAAAATAAATCCTGTATAATTTTCTTAATATTAAATTGACATTAATTGACCCTTCAATTTCATTATTTACAGTAATTAATTATAGGTTAATAGCAAAGGGGAATAACTTCTCTCAAAAGCATACATAGTTTTACAGCCCTGTCCATCACCAGAACACTTGACCAAGAGGTCCATAATGTGGTAAACATACCTTTGCTTATTACACCATTGCATTCTATTTGCTTAGGAGTAATGCATAAGATTTTCAACAAAAAATAATAATAATAATAATGCATTTCCACTATAGATTCAACGCAGCCCCGATCTTACACCAAAATCGCCGATCAGGAGCCATGAAATTTACAATTTCGAAAAGGCACACTTGCTCATCATAACTATGCACTTAGTTTATCTGCTAAATACTTAGAAGCACAGAAGAATATTTTGAAAGAATTAATGCATTTTACTACATAATCAATAGAGCCCCCCCCCCCTTCCCGCCCCCTTTCACGAGAGCCCCTGACCAAGTGGCCAAGAAACTCAGAATTTTTTAAGAAAAACCCTTACACATCATATCCATGCATTTAGAATGTTTGCTAAATAACCAGATGCAGAAAAGATTTTCAAAAAACAAATAATGCCTGTTCACTACATTCCCAACAGAACCCCGACCCAGGGGATTGTGAATTTCATAATTTTGGAAGAGGCATCCTTGCTCATCGTAACCATGCAATTAGTCTGAGTGTCAAATAAACACTCAGGGACATTCATTCATTTCACCATCTGATCTATAGATCCCCGCCGTAACTCCAAAGGGGGGGGGCAGGAAATTCACAATTTTGGAAGAGGCACCTTTAAGGTATTATAACAGTATATTGGTTGAAGTCAACAAAACATGACAGACGCAAATTAATTCCTTAGAAGATGAAAAGTTAGATTCATTTAAATTTAAGTCGTGCTATTTTTAGCTCTACTGGCCATGGTCAGAGACCAGAAGAGCTTATGCGATAGTAAGGTGTCCGTCCGTCTGTCTGGAAACAATTTTTCAAAACGCTACTCCTCCTACAGTTTTGGTCTGATTTCAATATAACTTGGCACACAAGTAGACTACACTAAGATACATAATTTAGTGCATCGGTTTTTGATTTCGATGAACGGTGTTGCCATGGTTACTACAAACAGAAATTTCTGTGAAATTCCTTTAAAACCCTACTCCTCCTACAGTTTTGGACTGATTTCAATATAACTTGGCACACACTTACACTACACTAAGATACATAATTTAGTGCATCGGTTTTCGATTTTGATGAACGGTGTTGCCATGGTAACTAAAAATAGAAATTTCTGTGAAATTCCTTTAAAACGCTACTCCTCCTACAGTTTTGGTCTGATTTCAATATAACTTGGCACACAACTACACTACACTCATCTTCGCTAGCCAAGGGTTTCTGATACGCTACTCTCCTCTTAAACCCTTGGCATACGGTGCTGACAAAAGACGGATTGTTTTTGTCACGTGATCATGATTCTTACCAGGTACGCGCAGATTGCGTCATCGACAGAAATAAAAAGCGTATTTAAAAAATTTTTGTTTTTAAAGAATAATTAACAAGAAGGTATTGAGTTATGTTAATTTGTTATTTAAACATGTAAAAATGCAAATCTACATCTTCAGTATAGATTCTTAATCACATATTTTGCACGTTGCTTTAGAAATTGGATGACACCATATTGCTATTCATAGAATGGCATGTTATCTTACGGATCATTACTTACTTGCGTTTTACATTACCAATATTAAAGAGTCAAGATATATCCCGAACGCAAATATCGTCATTTACAAAAAAAAAAACAATTGCTGATTGGTCGAACGATGTCTATCAACTCCAATCACAACTTGAGAAAAAAATCCCAACTTTTTTTAACACCGAGGAGAGTAGCGTATCAGAAGCCCTTGGCTAGCGAAGATGCACTACACTAAGATACATAATTTAGTGCATCGGTTTTCGATTTTGATGAACGGTGTTGCCATGGTTACTAAAAATAGAAATTTCTGTGAAATTCCTTTAAAACACTACTCCTACTTCAGTTTTGGTCTGATTTCAATATAAATTAGCAAACAAGTAGACTACACTAAGATACATAATTTAGTGCATCGGTTTTTAATTTCGATGAACGGTGTTGCCATGGTTACTAAAAATAGAATTTTCTGTGAAATTCCTTTTAAACGCTACTTATCCCACAGTTTTGGTCTGATTTCAATATAACTTGGCACACAAGTAGACTACACTAAGATATATTATTCTATTTATTGCTGAACGGGAGGTCGGGAGTTCGAATCTCGGCCGCGACCAAGTCGATAAAAAATGGGTAGCAACTGTTCCTTCGCCATGCGCTCGGCACTTTGAAGTGAAAGTTGCGGGTCCTTCGGATGAGACCTTAAAAACCGAGGCCCCGTGTCACGGCAGACGTTGGCACGATAAAGATCCCTCACTGCTCAATGGCTATGAGTGCCGAGTAAAGGTCAAAATTTGAAGCCCTTCACTGGTATGTGGTGACGTCTCTATATGGATGAAAAATTCTCGAATGGGACGTAAAACAACATACAAGCAATCAATCATTCAATCTATTTATTGCTGCATGTTGCAAAGTTTCAAATCCAAGTGCTACTTGTACAGACCAGTAGAGCTACAGTCTCATCAGAGACTTCTGTTTTTTTTATACTGTATTTGCAGGGGGAGGGGGGGGGTGGGTCGTTAGGCCCTACAATTGATTTTCAAGCACCTGCTCGACTTCAACCAAATCAAACTTGCGTGCCTTGCTGGATGGCTATGTATTTTTTGGTACCAAATGTTTATAAAGAATTGCATTATAATGTCTGAATAGAAAACCTCTCAAAAGTTTGTTTTAAATTAAAATTGCGTACACAAAATTGTGCACTTTTCGTGAGAATATAGAAAAATTTAATACTGTAGCACAATCTTAAATTGCTCATCATAAATTAGTTTATTCATTTTATACTCAAAATCAGAAAAGATTTAGCAGGAAATAATGCATTTTCACCATATACTCAAAAGCAAAGAAGATTTAGAAAGAAATAATGCATTTTCACTATATATTCAATGGAAACCCCACCCTGACACCGGAATCCCTGACCCTGGGGCCATGAAATTCAGTTTTGGAAGAGGTTCTATAATTCATAATAATCATGCCATATATCTTTCCATATATAATCAATGTAATCCCCCACCCCCCTTTCCAGTGTAAGAGCCACTGACCCTGGGGCCACAAAAAAATCACAATTTCGGAAGAGGTACCCTTTCTTATTATAACTATGCACATAGTTTATCTGCTAAATACCAGGACTTGTGTAGCATAGTGGTTAGCTTATTAGTCTCAAATGAAAATGATACTCAGCATTTTTATTGCTATGGTTCTAATCCCAAGAAAACCACATGGTTTTAATTTTTAATCCTCAGAAAAAAAAATTACCGTAATTTCATAAATTTCAATAATGAGAACTTTACTCTAAATTCAAAAAAATGAATATTATTTTTATATATCTGAAGCTATAGGCATTATGCATGCATTGTTCACCCATCTCCTTTTTTACCTTGTTATTCGTCAAACTGTTTTTTCGGCTTATTCGCAAATCTTTACAACACGGCAAATTTTGTATTTACTGCCACCGGTAAAATCAAAACTTACAAGATGTCAGCATCTTCAAGGAGTGTTATTCAAAGTTGTTAAATGGCCCCTGGACCCCTACAAATGAAAAGAGATCGTTTTCGCTTCTCTAAGACCAGATCGTGACATGAAAGTAATATGTGAATAGCTTCTCTAATACTTAAAATGTTTGATTCTTGTGTTGCTGCGCTATGATAAAAGAACCCGTTTTATCACAACCGATTTAAGATGTTCAAGATTCAAATTATCATTAAAGGTGAACCAAGATGTTATCTAGTCGTACAAAGATCAATTATTATTTTATCAAAAGAAACAAGAAATCATTTCTCTTCCATGAACATCCGCCTTTTTTTCTCCCTTAGACTTTCAATTTTATCCATACCGATTCTGATACAGAGTTCTGACATCCACAAAGTATATTGTGCTTGGGAATTAAAATGTAAATAAGTTACCCTTGGATAATTGTTTATGCGCGAATTAATCCCCGTCTAATAGAATTCTCATCTCTTGACGGAATGGCATTGTAAAAATAACAAAACATTCATTCAGTGTTAAAACAATGAAAACGAACAGGAATTACACAAAGTGCGTTTCACTCTTAAAATTAGCCGAATAAGAACGGTCTTTCTACTATTGACGTCACAGAAATGATCAAGCATAAAGACGGTTATTTGAAAACCACTGGAGCATTTTTTACCGATGTGTGATTGTATCCATCTTTTATAAATTTTATTTTTCATACTGATTTATCTAGATCGACACAAAACCCCTGTGCAGTGAAACTCTGGCGTAAATCATATATCAAATTTTTGACGAAGGTTTTGTTCATTTTACAATAGTATATATATGTTATACATATACATGTATTTATCTGCGTTTATTTCATGTGCTATCAAACTAAAGAGCTTACAATATATATATATATATATATATATATATATATATATATATATATATATATATATATATATATATATATATAATTTAGGCCTTTATATCCTATGATACTATCTGCATTGTGAGCCCAAATTGGCTAAATATTCGATTTTTTTATGGCATGTCACATTGTGGTTGCAGCGAATTATACGATGTCATCTGAGGTAATTTATAATTCCCAAAAGTTAATAAAAGGGTATAAACTGAATTTCCTAAAATGTATTCTACACATAAATCGATGATATAGACCAACAAAAAAGCAAAATCATGATAACTGCGTTTTTCCGTATTCGAAGGGATTTCGTAACTACTTAACTTTTCCCAATAATAGGTCTTTATGAAACGAAACGGGGATTTTTAAATGTCCCTAAATGATTCATTATTTATAGCAATTCTCCACTTCAATTTCATCACTGAAAACCAAACAATCCATATCTCTTTGTTGAATCATTATTGCTAATTGGAGGCTTAAAATAATTTGCATTGTGATAGCGAAAAAAAGATGGAAGTGTTAACCATGACAAGTCCTCGTCTATTCATACCGTAAACCTTTATCGTAACCATTTCAAAGTGCAGTTAGGCTACGACCAGAAAAGAACGCTAGCCCCTTCGACGGTTTCATCCGACTCTTAGAAAAAGTTTCTGCAACCCATCTTAACATGATAAGTTTTAAAAATCTATATATTTTTTCTTTCTATCAAACCAGCTTTCAATTCTGTTTTCGAGAAGACTCCTTGAAATACAGCCCTCTAAACTTCTTTATGTTTCAGATGATTTCTTGAAACAATTTTTCTAGAATTATTCTCATCGATTTATCAGAGATAACGGCATCTTCTCTATAGTTGTCTTTTAATTGACACTCTGCCTCAATTCTATTGCGGTCACCCGCGTGGCGAAGTGGTTAGAGCGTCCGCTCTAGAGTCGCGGAGTAAGGAGTTGATCCTTACGTCGCGGGTTCGAATCTCACTGTGGGACGTGGAGTCCGGTCCTTCGGATGAGACCGTATAAACCGAGGTCCCGTAGGTGCAGTAGGTGCTGGCACGAAAAAGATCCCTCACTGCTCAATGGCCGTAAGTGCCGAGTATAGGACAAAATTTGCAGCTCTTCACCGGCAAGTGATGGCGTCTCCATATGAGTGAAAAGTTCTCGAGAGGGACGTTAAACAACATACAAACAAACAAACAATTCTATTTCGAACGTTTTCAAACAATTTCCTCGATTTAGTCAAACCTCCACCCCTCTTGATAGCACAAAATGGATGCGTTAGACACCCCCCTCCCCCCCCCCCGCATTGTATCTTAGTGTGAAGTGTAAATGTATACATAAATAAAATAAAAAATATATATTTTAATTTACTTGCTTCTTTCCTGTTATAATCTATAAATATATCAATCTATTATGTACATCGTATTATCTGGAAATTAAACGCCGTCGTGTACCAGATTAAAGATATCCAGGAAAAGCAAAGTATCTCCATGTATAACCTTTTTTGTCACCTCTTTTCTTTACTAACTTGAGAAAAAAGACGTAAAACATAAACAGTTATTAATGTATTAAATTCTATTTTATTAGGATACTCAGGTGACGTATTGCTATCGGTTTTTGTCCTTTGTCGTCCGTTACATTTGAACATTTTTCAGCTTCTCTGAAACCGCTGAAACAATGTCATCCAATTTTGGCATATACATGTATCATCTGTGGCTAAAGGGGAACAATTGCTGTGTACTACTATATTATGCTCCCTGGGGCCCGACGGGTGAGGCTAAAATTATCAAAATAAATATAATCTTTTAAATATCTTCTTTACTCCTCGATATCAAAGAGTCAAACTGCTGGAATGATTGCTATAAGCATTGAGGCCTTTATCAAAACTGTGAAGTTCATGAACTTGGGGTCAAGGATTATGATGTTAAGGTGAGGCTCTATAGATCATTTTCTGAAAATGCATAAATGCTAGATATTCAAAAATCTTCTTCCCCCAGTATTTTAAGCTACAAACTGAGTGCATACATGTATATATGATGAGCGCAAGAGCGTCTCTTCCAAAACTGTGAAATTCATTGCTTCAGGGTCGGGTGGTGGGTACTTCAGGGTCAATGAACCCATTGAAAATCTTCTCTGTTGATGTGACAAACTGAGTGCATGGTTATGATCAGCAAGGGTGCCTCTTCTAAAATTGTTAATCCATTGCCCCTCTCTAACAAAACTAGAGAAACTCGTTAGCACCGAGCTCACAAATGATACCCCCGCTCCCATATGATTATAACTTTAAGGCAAAGTCCATTTTTTTGCTTTGGGAATGCCCAAAATATCTGTCCGATCAAAACATAAAGTAGGAGTTGAACGATGGCACTAAGTGATAAAGATTCTTTGATAGTATCATTAAATTGTATTCAGTGGTAAAGGGGACCGGAGTTGCAGATAAGAAATGAGTACCCGCGTGATATTACACATTGGAGAAAGAATGGCAGTACCGATTCTGTTTTGCTAAGGGGAACCTGAAATACGTGTCCAATCAAAAAGTAAAATAGGTTCACAATGGCACTATGTAATAAAGATTCTGTGAAAGTATCATTAAATTTTAGAGGAGTTGCGGATAAGAGATGGGTATTATAGGAAGTATTATAGGAAGAATGTCAGTATCTATGTTTTGCTATGAGAAACCCGATATATATGTCCTATCAAAAATTAAATAGGAGGGCACAATGGCACTATGTAACAAAGATTTTTTTCAAAATCTTATTAAATTTTATTTAGTGGTAAAAGAGAAGTTGCGGATTTTTAAGTGGGGGGGGGGGGTATAAAAATTGTAATAATCTATAGAGATAAGTTTGACATCGTGGAAACTATTACAGGTAACTTAAGTGAAAATTTTGACACTCTGTTTTACTAGTGATAACTTTGAAAATTTCGATGTACTATAGTGATCCCAATGACACTATAGTGATCGCTATGACACTATAATAGCGATAACTATGAAAATTTGATTTATTATACTGCACTATACTCAACTATAGATTTACCTTATGATGTTAGTTTACTATAGATATACATTTAATTGTAAAGCTAATAAATAGTTTATAATATTCTTAGAAAACTACTTAACGTTTAGTGGATTTTAGGGTTCAATACCTTGGCTTTTTATTGAACGCTGAGTTTGCAATGCGTACGGTATATGCCCCGAAACATTCCGAATGTAAGCATTCAAATATCGAACGCCCCGTTGTCGACTGGTCAACTGCGCCCCGTTGTCGTCTGGTCTCCCAATCTACGGCAATATTTACATGTATGATGAGTAGTGGCAGCTGGGTAAGATTTGTTTATTTTCACACAAAATTGAAATTATTCATAAATAAATTAGTACCTATAAGCCTCAAAAATCTTCAATAAGCAAATCATAACGCTTATTAGGGTCCTATTAGAATGACGTGAACACTTCGAAGGACCATGAGACGCTGATATTGCACATTTTTAATTTAATTTAATTAAATAACAATACTGAAAAACAGTTTAAATTTAAATACCAATACTGAAATATGCTCTTTGAATTTTTTAATGAGTTATTTAATTTAAATAATTGATATAAAGTCATGTGAAAATGTTTTAACTATTATGATATAGTAAAGGAGTTATTGAACTTATAATGGCGAATATTGGCTGTTTGGCTGTACAAATGCACTCGCAAGCCAGGCGCGTAGCTGCCTATATGCAAATACGCAGGTGCGTACACATCGTTTTCAAATTAAAAAAGGGGGGATTTATTAGAAGAGAAAAAATATCAATACCATCAAACATATATTTGTGTTTCGAATTTATTTTATCTCAAACTGTTTCGATTCAAATTCAAATTTTGTATTACCATGTCTTTATTATATTTGTTGCTAAAAGTTAAAAAAGAGTAGATGATACCAATATATCTTTTAAAAACATTTCAGCCTCTTTATGTACAATAAATTTGCATGGAAGTATTTAACTTTGTGTTAAAAACAGTATTACTATGTCTTGTATTTTCTATAGAAAATCGAAATGGCATGATTGAAGGAAATACTTGGTAAAACCCATGAGCTTCTAGGGACTTTGTGCCTGGGCGCTCATCAGGGCTTCGCCCTGGACACATCGGGGGTTTCAAAGCGGATCCCAGCCGTTCTCTGCGTACATTTCACTTCCATTCTGGCTACGCGCCTGCAAGCTCGTGCATTTCTTTCTGTATAAGTTCAATAACTCTCTAATATCGCTCCGACTGTATAAGGTTACAACTCTACAAATCTGATTTGAAATACTAACGTATACTGTCACAGTGTGACTAACTAATGTGTCATATACTTATTTTTTAAACGAAACACCATGGGTCTTCCATTTACTTTATCAACATGATTCACATATATTTAAAAATACAGGAGTTGAAATGAGATACAGACCTTATTTATTCATTTTGAAATACACATTGTATCTTGCCCTTATTAATCATCGAAAAATATAGGTTTCAAAGAATAAAAGGTAGGGTACTGGTGTTATGGCAGGGCTCTATTGAACATATGGTGAAAATGCTTTAACTCTTTGAATTTTTTCCCTGCTCCAGGATACAAACAGACCATCTAAATGCATGGTTATGATGAGCAAGGTTGCTCTATCCAAAATTGTGAAATTCATAGCCCCTGGGTCAAGGGCTATTGAGTTAGGATGGGGCTCTATTTATCACGAAGTGAAAATGCATTACTCTTCTGAAAAAGACCGAAAACTAAATACATGGTTATGATGAGCAAAATTTTGAAATCCAGGAACCCTCTGTAAAAAGTTCCACTGGGTCTTGGTCAGTTAATTTGTATATAGGCTTGGCCATTTTATGGATAAAGTGAACCTAGCCCTTTACATATAATATATCCTTATTAACTACTACTACTTATAAACTGTCATGAAATTCTGTTGCAATTGAGCGTGGTTTCAGAGGTGTTCTGACAAAACCAGGACTGAAGGAAAACAAACTTCTAAGTGGGGCATAACTTCAATAAAAATTAAATCAGAATTTCCTGCAAATATGCGCATTTACATGACTACAAAGTTTCGTAACATTCTGTTGAGCGGCTTCAGAGGAGTTGCGATGACAAGGACAGAACTGTCTAAAACATTATTATACCCTCCGCAACTCGATGCGTGGGGTATAAAAAGATAAATAAAATATATAATGCAGATTCTGCTCTTAACCTCTAACATTATTGAAAAGGTGGGACCAATTACCTAAAAGTTAAGAAGATCGTGTTTGTCATGATGTTTGAAACAACCCTGCTTGCTATTTTAACTATCCCCAATTATATCATTAATGAGAACCATTTTATATAATCATGAAATTAGAATCTATCATTTTATATACGTGTATAATTTTGAAGCTTAAAGTAGAAATAATAATCTCATTTTCGTTTGCATATCTTGGCAACAATTGTTGAAAGGTGGAGTTTCGATAAGGCCGCTCAGCGGCCCACTCTTTTTCATAAAAATAAATTTCAATTAATTTTTTCAAAATTAGTTTAGAATTCAAGATAAATATGTTAACTTTTGTTATTAATATTTCAAAAGTTAATATAAGATAAATTCACGCCGTAGCTGATACATACTACGATGTACCCTCAGATCCGTTAACATTAGACTTATGGGAAAATATAAGAGGGTGGCATTTATAAATCGATGTTTAGAATATGAAGTGCACGAGGGATACTCATCTAAATTTGTTCAGTAGTTAGATATACTCTACACATTAATTTCTTGAAATATGATGAGAGTCGCGTGTGCACATCATATCCAAAAATTGAAAATTGCATAAAATTTGCATGTCTAAAATTAGAAGCTCCTGGTTTCTTGATCTGACTCTGTGTTAAAATACTCGGCCAAAATAGCGTATTTTTTGTTTAATCAAAGAAGATTCTCGATTATATTAACAGTAGAAAACATTATCGTATCCCATCTTTATTTCGATACTTTTTATGTCGTCAACGTATAACGTTAACGTCACATTTTTAGCTCACCTCCACGAAGTTTGGGGAGCTTTTGTAATACCGTCGGCATCGGTGTTCCTGGTAAAAGTTTTGGAAGCAGATTTTTTTTCAAGAATATTTATGCCCTACATTAATCAGAGTCACATGATCTAGCGTGTTTCCTTGTCACATATCAGGTTTCAGATGCTGCATTTTTAGCCAAAGAATGTCCAGGTAAATGTTTTAAAAGCAGATTTAAGTTTTTGGAGCAGAGCAGCTGTAAGCACTTGCTTCATGATGCATCTACGGATGCACATGTACACTACCAGACTTGCTTCAGATGCTGGATCTGACCTACATTTTCTTAATGAGTGAGCGGGACTTGCACTGATGATACATCTAGGATTGCACACTACCAGACATCGTTCAGATGCTGGATCTTTCTTACATTTTCCGACTGACTGTACAAAAAATAAGGTTTAGAGCAAGTCCATTCCTTAACGTTATTTATCATGTATATTTGTATATTTATATTTCTGACTTTCTTGTAAATAGAAATGCACCTCCAACATGCTAGAGAAGCGCCCTTATATTTACATGTGGTTGATATAGGAACAGTTTTAATTAAGTCTGGATGTCTAGGCGCATATGTCTGCCTGATTAAGGATTAAACTCATATCTTTGACGTTTACACATGTATTTCGAACTGCGCTCTAGTGTAGCAAATCATACATAATGAAATCTAAAACTTTCTAAATGAGAAAAGCAACTTAAGTATCTATGGAGAGTTGGAAAGCGAGAGGAAATTAGTCCTGGCTGGTATTCTCTCAGTTATGCTGAAAACATAATGCAGATCTATGTGGGCAAATACTTCCAAGTTTCATAATATTAATGAAAAGAAAACACTCAATGCAGATCTATGTGGGCAAATACTTCCAAGTTTCATAATATTAATGAAAAGGAAACACTCAATGTATTATAGACTTTTCCATCATTATTACGTATCATGATAAAATATTTTTGACTGTAATTAATATTATCCATATTATCAAATACATTGCAATATACTGAAGCCAGTAGGTGCTAGGTAAAAAAAAGGATATGTTTCTAGCGCCTGCCATTGAAATATCTGCATGGCGGCCGCCAGATAAAACTGTAGTGTTTTTGCTTTAAGACATCTACAACTTCTGCTTGTAGTCAAATCTGGGAGTTTCATGCCTTATTAGCAAAGATCACATCTACACTTTATACAAAAATTCAATTCATAAAGTCCTCACTTCATAACTTAAAATTTATGCTTTATTAGATTACATGTCTATACTGCAAGAAACTTATTTGGCGGCTTCTAGTTATTTATGTGGCGGCCGCCAGATAAGTTTCTGACCGCCGCCAGTTATTTATGTGGTGGCAGCAGGAAATCTATTTTGCAGCCGCCAGATATATTTTTCTAGCTGAATAATTATGTGGCAGCCGCCAGATAAAATATTTTTATTTTTCTTACCTTGCACCTACAATGTACATGTACCGGCTTACGTAGCAATATGATGTTTTTAAATAAACCTTAAAGTTTTATTTATATATATATATATATATATAAAGTTGCATTTATTTTTCAATCGTGCCGATTTTTTCTTTTTATTTCAAAACATTTTCTTTAAATTTCAATTTCATGATATTAAGGTATATTTTTATAAAACATGTAGTTGTATAACCTCATTGATGAAAATGTATTGCATATATCTGTATAAGACGTTTTTACGTTTACTTATCTCCTGTCTACATATCTTTTCATTTGCATTTTTCGTATGTGAAAATGATGAATATTGATTATAAAGGTTATGTATAAACTGTTGATTAATTATGATGTTTAAACTTTCTGTATATGTTTACGTTTTATAGGTTAAATTCATTCTCTTTTAAAGAAATGCAACATTTAACACACCAGAAAAATATCGCACCTTAAAAAACATTTGCATAAAATCAATACCATTTTCCGTTAAAAAAAAATTTGAAATTGGTTAATTTATGTCTTTATTCATATTTATCCTATTTCATTTACGATTTTGACGGTTAAAAAAATCCAATTTCCCCCCCATAAAAATGTCTACTCCAAAAATATACGAAAGGGGGTATACTTAAATTCTCAATTATCACGTGACCGGAAAGTGCGCAACATAAATTATTTTCATATTTTTAGGAAGATAAGAAGTTTTTCTACAAAATATCAAAATTTCATGAAATTTCGTGAGGGGCCGAAAAACGGCCTTATCGAAACTCCTCCTTTATGACTTTTAGCAATGTTATATATTGGCTGGCTAAAAGTATACAGCACTGACAGTAAATTTGTATAGGAATAGTTAACACCTGAGAGCATGTTTGACTTAGATGACATAATTAAAATTATAACGTTCTATGAGTCAAACTAAAAAGACGAGCAATAAACAAATAGTTCCTATTAATCTAAAATGATTACTATTCATTTTACTAAATTAATGAATTGTACTAAATTTATTACTCATCATTTTAGATACCAAAATTACATATATGACATACAATTACAATGTACGTATTACATACATTTTAAAATGGCTGTATTATATACAATTAATGTTAAAACTTTTTACTGATATAGACCTCATTTTCGCAGTTCTAAAGACTGCTCTAGAGTCTCCAACTGTTGAGAAAAGTTCACATTTTGGATTTAAAATTTGTTGCATTTTACCAAATGGCTGTATTTAAAAAAAAACTACTGATAAAATTATGGATTTTAGAGAATAATTGATTTCTGAGACAAAGGTTTTGTTGACAGTCAAGAAAAGAAGTTGTATACATCATCCAATTTTATATAGAATTTTTTATAAAGTCTATGATCTGTCTGAGTATTTTTGTTGCTACCATTTCAATTTCTAAAGGATGGTCACTTACTCTGAATTTTTAAGTTAGCTGTCTGGTTGTATTTTTTTCTAATAATAGGTATTCTTTCACTTGATTTCAGTTTTAAATTTACTATAGAGATGCAATATAAAGCTATCTGTAATTGAAGAGAGTTCATGTAAGACCTTTAGACTGTAAACATCACGCAATGTCTGAATTGTTGTTTAAGAGAATACTTAATTTTATCGTATGATTTTCAAAAGTTACATTATCTTTTGCTCCCAGTCCTATATATTTCCTTAAAAATATTTTTAGAAAATCATACCAAGTATATAAACCGTTATTATGTAGGGACTTGTTAATTTCAAAAGCTTCTTTCAGAAGGGGATTCATCTCCTGTGTACAGAAAATCAAATATTACAATGCTTGAACCTTTATGAAAGGAACAAGAGAAAACCTGCCTAATTCTGACTTTGCCAAAATATTGCATATATATTTTTTTTATCTTAAAACTGATTTGCAATATTATGGACTGTTTCAAAGCAAAATGTATCCTCTACAGACAATATATCGCTATTTGTACCATGTTGTTCTATAGAAAAATGATCCATAATAAAACATACTTCACAATTATATGTGTATGTTAATTAGTGAAGGTCTAACAAGAGCATCAAAAAGTTTACATAATAAATTAACAGGGATGGATTGAAAGTTAGAAAATCTATTTTTTTAGTGCAATTAATATTTTTAGTCCTTTTTCAATAATTCTCGGGAAGCTTTCTTAAAGTTTCCTCTATAATTTATGAGCTCGTTCCGTTTTCGGAAAGTCGTTTGTTCAAATCACGGCCGCGACTGACCCAAGTCGATAAAAAATAGGTAGCAACTGTTCCTTCGCCAAGCGCTCGTCACTTTGAAGTGAAAGTTGAGGGTCCTTCGGATGAGACCTTTAAAACCGAGGCCCCGTGTAAAGGTAGGTGTTGGCACTATAAAGATCCCTCACTGCTCAATGGCCCTGAGTGCCGAGTAAAGGTCTAAATTTAAAGCCCTTCACCGATATATGGTGACGTCTCTATACGAGTGAAAAATTCTCGAACGGGACGTAAAACAACATACAATCGCCCCCGTGGCGCAGTGGTGAGAGCGTCTGCTCTAGAGTCGCGGTGTAAGGAGTTGATCCTTACGTCGCGGGTTCGAATCCCATCGTGGGATGTGGAGACCGGTTCTTCGGATGAGACCATGTGAGCCGACGCACCGTGTCACGGTGGGCGTTGGCACGAAAAAGATCCTTTACTGCTCAATGGCCTTGAGTGCCGAGCATAGGTCAAAATTTTCCACCGGCAAGTGGTGGCGTCTCCATATGAGTGAAAAATTCTCGATAGGGACGTTAAACAACAAACAAAACAAATACAACATACAATCAATCAATCTCTAATTTATGACATTATCAGAGAAATCATATTCATTGATTTCATCTAATGGAATCTCTTTTTTTTTTTTTTTTTTTTTTTGGATAAATTTATACTCCTTTACTTTATTTCACAGTAACTCATTCCGTAGAGCGCTCGCTTCGTGATCGAAAAGTTGTGTGTTGAAGACCTGGTGCGACAAACCTAAGTCAATATTAAATAGGTGGCAATTGTTCCTTCGCCAAGCACTCGGCAGTATAAGAGAAAGGTACGGAGGTCCCGTCTCAGGGCAGGAGTTGGCACACTACAGAACCCTAACTGCTTAATGTTCTCGAGTACCGAGTATTGGTCTACAGAAGCTCTTCACCGGTATTTGGTAAAGTCTCGTATGAGTGAAAACTCAAATAATCTTCCAAGAGACGTAGAACTGCAAAGAACCAATTAATCATATATGTACATGTAGAGCAATGGAATTTACTGGAAACGAAATTTGGGGACCTTCAGCAACTTTTCATCTAATGATCCTGAAAGATTTTTTTGATATAACTCTTCATTAGTGATACGTTTATTTGTATTTCCTAATGGTTTTCAATTAACTAATGGTTTTTCTTGCCAGCTGAAATAAGGCCCTGTCGTGATGTTTTGCATTCGGCATTATTTCCGTTACACAAGTTTTTGATTAGCTAATTTTACCAACAAAAAAAAACCCAAAACAAAACAAAATAAAAAACAAAAAACCAGAAAAAAAAAAAAAAACAAAAAACAAAAAAAAAACAAAAAACAAAAAACCCGTGAAAATAAAACTTTAATAAAATATGCACTGAATTGTTTATTAAATGTATTTTTAAATAAAGAATGATATAAAATCTTTAAGGAAACACAACCCCCCCCCCCCAAAAAAAAAAAACCTGGACGAAATATAACACCTTCGCACAGGCCATATCGATCAGAATTTGAATTATTAATGAAATACTTTGTACAAGTGAATTAGACACTTTGCTCAATAATAAGTATCCTAGATATATTAGTAACTATGTAGACTCAAGGCTAAAGAAGCTGATATACTAGGATTTCTATTCTCTAGGGTTTTCTACACAAAGTACGAGGGTTGTTCGGAAAGTTCGTGGACTAGCGCCATAAAATTAAAACCGCTTAAGATACGTCAGTGAATTTTTTAATGTTTAATTATCATCATCTTACTTGTTTATATAATAAACTATACATCATTAGTTTTATTTTTTAATAAATTGTTGATGTTTTTTAAAGCAATGGTATGTCCAAGTGGCGCAACCTCGAAGATAACGTTTTTTCTACCAAAGAGTAACTGAGAAAAAAAACTCATTTTTTGGTATGAGCATTTGTCATTCAAAAACCCCGTTAATTCACTCATGTGATATGACACAACTGTACCGTAAAATTTGCAATTTTTACCCATTCTGTAAATTCTATGAAATTTTATCGTAAAATTTATATGAAATGTCCAAACAATTATGGGGTTGTAATGACGTCAGAAAGGGGGTGGGTTTCTTTTTCCAACATTATATGAAGTTTCGCCCTCAGGAAAAACTGACATAGACCTAAGAAATATTTAAATGGGCTACTGAAAAATAAAAATGCATTCAGAATACTTGTTTTTAAACGCCGAAAAAGACTAGAGAGACGAGAGATGTAAAAGTGAATGTCGATTTGTAGTAAGGGTGTTCAAAGTTTGTCACGTCGAAAAGTGACGTTGATCATGTGTGATAGATGTTGAACTCCGACAAGCAAATATGCTGTTATAATCAAGTAAGGATCTTTCAGATCTATTTACAATACTATATGCATTGAAACCAGCTGTTTATGACATTGTAAAATCATAACTCCACGGAAACTCATCAAGATAAGTGTATGAGGTAGAGAATGCGGACATTGAAAAACAATGACGTCATGAAACTATACGGCGACAGCGCCGGGTGATCATATAATGTCTTTTTTATTTTATGATAATTTGGTAAATATTCAAGGTATCAGGCTAAAATTTTCAACATTTCTTTAACTTTTGTTGTTTTATGTTCATTAAAAATTTTGTAAGCATAGACTACATAGTATTAATTTTATCGCACCAGTCCACGAACTTTTCGAACAACCCTCGTATATTCCCCAGTCATTTATTAATCTCTTAACTACGACAAGCAGATGCTTGTCTGATATTTGTCACTGCCCCTAATGATAACATAATCACTGACTCAGACTAAGAGTATCTGTACTGTCCATTGACTTTCACATTAAAATTATAAAGTGTTGTTTGTTTTCTAAATAATATATATATATATGCTTTATCTCCATGGTTAATTAAGGTCTTCTGTTTCAGACGGAAGACCTTATAGTGATTCTACTGTTTCTTCTTTTTAAGGTCTTCCGTTTCAGACGGAAGACCTTGTAGTGATTCTACTGTTTCTTTTTATTATTATTTTTTCTCCCTTTTCTTTTCGGGGCGATTTATCAGAGATGGCTGGGCGGATTTTCTTGAAATTTTCAGGGATGATAGAGAATGAAAATATCCCCAGGCGTCTTTTTCATTTTTTCAAAATTCACTTCCGGTCGTCAGATATGTCCGATTTCCGTTTTTTTCAAAAATATTTTGTCCCAGTCATATCTCAGAAACGGTAAGAGATTAAGACACCAAACTTATATGGTTAATAGATCTTGAGGAGTAGGCAAAACCATTCGGGTTAAGAGCGTCAGCCGTCCCTTCCGGTCGTCACAGGAAGTGATAATAGAAATCGAAAATTTCAACTTTTCTTTTTTGAATCTTTTTTGTATCAAGTTATTGCATTTTATTTGTAGTTTCGAAATATGTTGGTCTCACCGGAAACAAAAACGACAACTTCCGTCTATAAGCGAAAAAC
The DNA here is from genome assembly GCF_033153115.1 of Saccostrea echinata. Classification (NCBI taxonomy): domain Eukaryota; kingdom Metazoa; phylum Mollusca; class Bivalvia; order Ostreida; family Ostreidae; genus Saccostrea; species Saccostrea echinata. The sequence goes on from NW_026889774.1 coordinate 8,485,116, forward strand.
TGCATAATTTGAGTATTTTACTTTCCCATAAATATTTTTATAGGTAATGTATTTGAATTAATTTTTGAATATGTTATCAAGGCTGCAAATGTCTAGAGTAACGTCAAGTATCTTTGTAAAATTCACTTCCGGTCGCGTGTTTAAATGTTCCCAAATTGAAAACTTGTCCCAATGAGGCCTCAGAAACTGTAAGAGATTTAGACACCAAACTTATAGGAGTTTAAGACCTTGAGGAGTAGACAAAACCATTTGGGTTAAGAACGTCAACCGTCACTTCAGGTCGTAACAGGAAGTGATCAAAGAAATAAAAAATTTCAACTTTTCTCTGTTGGAATAAGACTTACATAATATAATTGTATCTTTTTCACAGTTCCCACCGGAAACAAAAAACGAGAACTTCCGGTTATAATAGAAAAACTACATAATAGGGGTTCTTAATTTTCCCATACATATCGCTTATAGATGGAGTTCTGTAAATGATTTTTATATATGTTATTAAGACTGCAGATGTCTAGAGTGACAAGAAATATCTTAGTAAAATTCACTTCCGGTCGCGTGTTTTCTTGTCCTCAAAATGAAAAGTTATTTCAGCGAGATCTCGGAAACGGCATAAGAGTAAGACACCAAATTTATAGGAGTAAAAAGCATTGGTGAGAAGGCAAAACACATGGGGTTAAAAGCGTCAGCCGTCACTTCTGGTCGTCACAGAAAGTGATCAAAGAAATCAAAAATTTCAACTTTTCTTTTTAAAATTAAAACTTGCATCACTTTATTGCTTCTCTTTCGCTGTTTTGAAATATGTTAGATTCCACCGGAAACAAAAACTTTAAACTTCCGGTTCAAGAGATAAACTACGTTATTTCGTGATTTAACTTTCTCATAAATATTACTTATAGATAAGTATTTGAAATGTTTTTTACATATGCTGTAGATACTGCAAAAGTCAAGAGAAAATTCAGAGATTTTTATTCAGTTCACTTCCGGTCGTGTGCTTCCTGTAATCAAAATTATAATTTTTTCTCAAAATTGTTCGGCAACAGTAAAAGACTGAAGTCTAAAACTTCCAGGACTTAAAGTCAATCATCATGTCATTTGCATCGTGTAAAAATCGTGTGTCATCATAACTTCCGGTGACAGGAAACGAAGCAAAAAAGTATTGTTTTAAGTTATTTGGTTTCTACATAAGTTTTAGGCTAATACCGACGTTGGAAAAGACATGTTCATGCAAAGGAAGTAGTATAACGGAAGACCTTCTCATTACTAGTAATGAGTTTCTAGTTGCTATTATGTTCGTGATCTTCATTCACAAACAAAATCATCGGTTTTGTAACCATTTCTCAAAAATATCCTAATTTTTTAACTCAAGTTTAATCTCAAATCCTGAGAAAAAACATACATATTTGAGTAAAAAAAATAGACGTTAACCTGAGATTTAACTGAAGATATTTCTAGGAATCCAAGCCTCAGCGGACAAGACTGTATAGCAGAGGACATTTTTCTTTTATTATTATTATTACTTTGCAATCAAAATGTTTTTCTGGCAGACGTTTCAAATAAACCCATATCCACAAACTCCATATCGAGCTTTAACGATGACACAGGGAGTATCTAAATTCCATGAAATTTCGTCCTGTTTTAAAAATTTGCTATTTCATCACACCCGCAACAGCTTTCAGACCCGTGCTTAAGCCACAGATGTGCTTAAACACAAATTGAAGACAAACTTACATATGTACAATGAAACACATTGAAGTTGTAACATTTTTCGTTTGAATGGAACGTTTTGGTTTTTCTTAGGGCCTGTAAACACGGTAGGGCTTGTCTTGTAAATCTCAAACCTTAGCAGGCCGTACAGTTCTCATTTCTATACGCTAAAGACTTTCAAGATTATTACCAACATTTCCATAACTTCTACGTGTTTTCAACTCTAAACAGAACATTCGGTTATTTAAATAGACGTTATAATGAAAGAAAAAGTGAGCAAGCTCACATACCCCACGCTCCACCAAAACTCGACAATGCAACACGTAATGAATGACACGGTGCATTTTAAATACACAGTATAATTCAAAAAGGGGCATTACTTGCAAAAAATCATCACATCCAAACTTCTTGCAGATAAGGACATTCAAATTTTTGTATGTTACAAATTTAATTGGGCTGAAGTTTCTAGAGAAATAATGGAATCAAAATTTCTTGGTAATATACAAATCTATACATTATGTCTGAAATACCTACAAAGTTTCAGGAAATTCAGTGCAGGAGTTATGCTGACAAACTGTTATTTAAATTCCTCAGTGATTTCGATTTGTTAACGAGTGTGAGTCCATGTCCAACACATGACAATTTACTCATTTAAATAATAACTGGTAGAAACAAAATTATGATGTAGTCATATGAATCTGTTAAAATACTGTACTTATGAAATTATTTAAGGCAAAGCACCAATTTGAGGAAGGGGGGGGGGGGGGTGAGAACTATCCAAGATTTTGTGTGTGTTTGTGTGTGTGTTCAATCGTTAATATTTTGATCTCAAAATCAATAGGGGTCTTTTAAGGTCATAAAATATTTCACATAAAATTTCATTACAAAAGCTGATTCCAGTGGATTTCCTTATTACCTAGCTGGAAAGTTTCTTCAATAATAGGCAAAACTCTTAGGGCAAAAATAACGGAATAGGAATTTCCTGGTAATATGCACATCTACACATTCTGTCCTAAATATCTGCAAAGTTTGGCGAAATTCTGTGCAGTGGTTTAAGAGGAATTGCGCTGTCAAACTGTTCATCTCTATATTTAAGATATGGCCAAAAATCTAAGTTGAAAATTGCCGAAATTCCCAGAAAAAATAAAGGAATCTGAATTTCCTGGTAATATGCACATTACACATTGTGTCCTATCTGCTAAGTTTGACGAAATTCTGTGCAACGGTTTATGAGGAGTTGCGCTGACAAAAAAAAAAAAAAAAAAACAGGACTGACGGACTGACTGACTGACGGACGGGTCAAAAACATTATACCCCCCGCAACTTGTTGCGTGGGTATAATTTACGTACCAACCTTCCTCAAAGGAGGAAGAGGTTGAACGGAGGCATTTGTGGATACATTCATTATCTTAACGAAAATACGTTGTGTTCACTTCAATATACACACGAGTATGGTTTGGTAAATAGTAGATTGACACTTCATTGGCTAGGAAGAAAAGGTCAGCTAAGACTTGCATTAATAGAGCAGTTGCTGTATTCGTACGTCAGACTTGTAAGGCTCGAAAAAAAAAAACATGTATTAAAGGTGTACACACTGTAAGGCTAGAACTGAAGTTTCATGACATTAGTGTGCGTGTCGTGTGTATCGGCCCTTATAGAGGTTGATTGTTACATAAAGGCACGCCAATTTCTTTGCAAAGGAGAAAGCAATATTCGACGTCGCAATATTTTAACACCCCACCCCCTGCGACCAGCAACGCCAGTCTTGCTGAAATGAGGATTTTATGAAGTTAGTAGAGAGCACGGGGGGGGGGGGGGGGGATAACATACTTTGCTTAATTTTAATGATCACTACATATACATAAAGGAAAGGGAACCGAGGTTAGCGTGAATATGATTGTTGTTTGACGTCCCTCTCGAGAATATTTTAACTCACACGGAGACGTCACCACTTGCCAATGGAGGGCTGCAAATTTACACCTATATTCGACACTCAGAGCCATTGAGCAGTGTGGGATCTTCTTTTTGTGCCAGCACTTACTGCGACACAGGACCTCTGTTTATACGGTCCCATCCGAAAGACCGGTCTCCACGTTCCGCAGTGGGATCCTTACACCAACGACTCTAGAGCAAACGTTCAAACCACTGCGCCAAGCAGGCGACTGTACACGGTTTCAAACTGAAAAACTCCATATTTTCAATAAAATACCTTGCAGCTAGTGGAATAACCACTAGAACTGATCATTTACGAAGCGTTTAAGCCGTGTTTCACAAACCCGATATCCTGTCTCGCAAGTTGATCTAGTTGTCATCTACATTCGCTCAACACTGCATCCAAGATTTAACGCGGGAGGTGATTGGTCAACAAAGTTTTTCTAGAATATTTTAGACCAATTTTTTTACGTCTTCCAACTTGCATGGTTATGTTACAAAAAATAATTTGCATGCTAAGAAATACAAGACTCGGAAAAATCTTGCAGCTTCTGTGAACAGAACATATTTACGAAGCATGTCACGTTACCACCTGGATCATGTGATTCGCGCGTGGGCAGAACGGTGGCAAATCTGGAAGTAATTCAATAAGTTCGCGAACTTTTTGATCACCCGGCCCCTCGTATATAATGATTACGTAAAAACAATGTTACTGATCCTGTGGTAGAGAGAGAGAGAATCCTCACTTCTGTAAAACTCATGTTATTACGTTTTTGGCAACGAATATTAACACAATTACTTGTATGCTATTATCATGTTAATTGACCGACTATTGTACTTATGCAATACCTGTTCTACATATATTCGAATGAAGCATGTGAGGCAAGAAGTGTTTGTAAAACGAATAGCAGCGTATGGCGAAGGTTAATGTCTCTCACTCTAAGGTCAGGATCAGGAGATCAAAAATGTTGGTACCATGAAAAAGGTCTTTTCTCTAGGAATATACCTGTGAAGTATGAAAGCCCTAACATCGACCGTTGAAAAGTTATGGAGAAGGTTAAAAAAAATTTCAAAAGCAAGTCAAACGTCAAGGTTTGGTGCCCAAGGGAAGTTCTCGCCACAGGAAATACACATTTGTAATAGTAAAGCCTTATGGACAAGGTTAAAGTTTTCCAAAGGTAGGTTAATCTCCAAGGTCAAGCATAAAAGGTCCAAACTGTTGGTACCCAAAGAAAGCCCTAGCACCAATCGTTTAGAAGTTCTAGCCAAGGTTAAAGGTTTTAAAACGAGGATAAACCCCAATGCCAAAAGGTAAAAACATTTTGCATATTGGTTGAATTGGTAGCTAAAAAAGGTCTTGTCACATGGAATACACATGTGAAATATGAAAGCCATATCTCTAAGTTTTTGCGGACAAACAGACCGACCGATGGACAGGGCAGACACTATATGCCCCCGAATCTTCGATTACGGGGGCGTAAAAGACATTTGAGACCTTTTCCTGCTCAGTGCAGGTGGACGTTTTCCCGTCCATTCGATCGTACATTTCACCTACTGTTTATGTTTAGATTTAACTGTCTTTATATATATATATATATATATATATATATATATATATATATATATATATATATATATATATATATATATATATATTATTTATTGCATAATACACCCATATGGGTCAAGCAATACAATTCATAAAAAAAACAAAAACAAACAAACAAACAAACAAAAAAAAAACAAACAAAAACAAAGAACAATGAATGTATTTATACAATAGGCGCAATTTAAGTAATTTACTCCTTATATGTTACACCGATGTGGACCTTTTATTTCATAATTCTAATGATTGTTTTATAAAATAGCAAACAGCCGGTATACATGTAACTTCAATTGTTGGACTAAGTATATATTCAAGTTTCTGTAAGGGTGATTTGAGATAGAATTATCTAACATGGTTTTTATAAGTATTTACCTTGCTTGTATATTCAAATTACATTGTAAAAAGATAGCTAGGCTATAAAAGTTTGAAGAAGACGACGATGTACGTGCAAGAGCGCTTTTGGATTTGTATTTACATATTTACTTACATGTAACATGTGAGTTACTTATGTTTGTTAGAATTGAAAGAAACATAAACCGCCTTCTCCTTTCTGAACAAATGGGCATGTCATTATACAAACAACGTTCAAATGAAAGCCTAAAACGTTCCACTCAAACGGGTAACTTTACACATGTGCATAAAACTGATCATCAAGTCAGAGATGTTGGATCAAACATCTCCCTATCAAGCTACATTTATTTTCCTCATATGAACCAGACTTGTTTTTCTGTGGAAATCCCGGAGGTATGATTTTTGTCCTCGGCTTTCACAAAAAGTGGGGGATATTAATTTAGGTCTGTCCAATTTTCTGTCTGTCATTCTGTTTTATGTAACACTTTCGTTTTGGGACGATATCTTTAAAAGCCTTTGAACTTTCGCAATGAAATTTTATATTACAACTTCCTAAATTTTAAAAGCAGACCCCTATAGATTTTAAAAAAGTAACTAAGGTAAAAAAATTCACAAGTTTATAACACTTTTGTTTCCGGACGATACGTTACGTATCTAACGAAGTTTTTATGCAATGTTTACAATAAAACTTTATATCAGAACTCCCTATGGCGTAATGAAGACCTCTATTGATTTTGAGGTCAAAAGTCTATTAAATATAGTCAAAATTCATACATTGAAAAAAAAAGTTTCCAGATCTGACGTAAGTTCACAGCTCCCCATTGATTTTTAGATAAAAGACCAAAATCAGAAATTTTTGTATTGTATACATACTTTTCAGATGATAACTTTAGATCTCTGTAAGCTGTTGCAATGAAACTTAAGGACATGAATTTCTGTCACTTATAAAAATGGACCGTTATTAACTTTAAGGCCAAAAGCTGGAAGGTCAAGGTTGACCTTTTTCTCTTTCTCCATGCACATGTCTTCTTTCTTAGTTCTTCCACCCTCTCATTTTTCCTAACGCGGGGGTCACAAATTTCCTGAATTAGCTTGTTTGTTTATTAATAAGTTTTGAATTTCTGTTCCATATCCTTTGATTATTAAAGTGAAAATTTGTTAATAAAGATACCATTATTTCTTCTTCATTTGGTAATTATCTTCGCTTTGAAACGGCTTATCTCTCTATTAAAACGTCCTGCATGAATACAAATCATCCATTAAAAAAGCTGTTTTGAGGCAAATTTAGTCGTTTTTAACCAATTGGTTCTGGGTAATATATAAACAATGTTCAAAAGGTACGGTTGACAATGGATATTGGCAAGTTGTTGATATAAGTCACTCGGTGACCTTCATGTATCATCATAAAAGAAAATTACTTTAAATACTTTTTTACAGTACAATAAGCAGTAAGCATATCTCCCCAGAGATCTTATAAATACAGAGCTAAAACGTATTATCATAAATTGAAGATAAGAAGAGCAAGGTCACTAAATGAGACTCTCATGTAGACTTTCTTTTTAAATTCTGCATCCAATGTTTCGCTATTAGAATGTTATAAACCAAACAGAGATTTTAATATTTTTTCTGTCAGTGACATTTAATTGCTGAAATGACCTTGAGTCAAGTTCATAACAAATCCTCAGGATAAAACCAATTATATTTTTGAAAAGTATGAGTTTCCTATGTTTCTCCTTTACAAGTTATTCTAGTTATTGTCAGGATGAAAATTATACCTGATTCTACAAGTAAATTGAACTTCAAGTCAAAAGCAATCGTAGTGTGAAGGATTAACTTAAAATCTCGATTACAAGATAAGACCAGAACAGGATGTATATATTTTTTCTGACAGTAACCTTGAACTTGCCTTCATGACCTCTGTATAAAGTCATGACACAGCTTAAGCTCATACATAATAACAGTATGAAATATAAATGTTCAATGACTCTTCATTTCCCTAGGTAGTTATAAACAGACCAGCTACAAAATACTTAATTTTTCTACCCGTGACCTCAAGCTTTCTGCATGACCTTCAAGTAGATCAAACCATAAGAAGTAGGTGTGTCGAGTATAAACATCATATGTTTCTTTATTACATTAGCCAGGACGGGATTTAGATATTTTCTGAAAGTAGCACTGAACTCGTTAAAATGACTTTGGGTCAAAGCCATGATAAATTCTCGGGTTTTATGCAACCTTTGTATGAGATATGAATAACTAATGTTTTTTCATTACTTACAGTGCAGGGAACTAATTTTGTTACATAAACCAGCATCAGCATAAGCATTAGTAGCATCAGGATCGAGCTAGCATGAGCATCAGCATTTAAAAAACAGCATTACCAGGATCAGCATCAGCAAGCAAAGGATAAAACCAGCATTGACCTACATAAAATCAGCATTATCCTACTAGCATCAGAAAATAAATGAGTTTTAATTCAGTAAAAAAATAAAAAAGAAAGAAAGAATATTGGTTAATGTAATTCACATTATTGATACATAGTGAGATATTATGATCAAATAATTGTAAAAGGCACTTTTATTGCTTTAAACGGCAATGGTGAAATTCATTATCTACTTCCGGTAGCATGATGCTACTTCCGGTAGCATTGACCTAATTATAAAGCAGCATCAGGATAAGGATTACTAGCATTAAATCAGGAAGCAAAGGAAGCATTCAAATCAGCAAGCAAAGGAAGCATTCAAATCAGCATCGATGCTGTAACAAAATTTATATTTAGTTTCCTGCACTGTACATTGTAAGAAATAACTGCCAGTGGGTTTTCTTTTGTTTATCATCTACAAATGTAAAACCATTAACTCTCAAAAGGGCAGTTTTATTTTTTACATTGATATTTTGTTTTATTTTTTAACTATAGGTATTTAATTAAATTCCAGGGCCTTCATGTGACGCAACTATGTGTTGTAGTGAAAGATCAGTTAGTGAATAAGCGCTTAAAAATTAAACAAGTACATATCGATCTACAGAGTTTGGCATTGTTCATCACCTGTAAATGTAATTATTTACCTATAAACTACATCAATTTTTGACAAAAGAGTACTTTGTAAAAATTAAAATGACAAGGTTTTTCAATGCATTTACAAAATAATCAAAAGCTTCATATCTGGTAGGCCATATTATATATAAAATGGAAGAGCCCTACTACAATCTCTGTGAACAAGCTCCTTACTGCAAGTATTTTTTGATGTTGAAGAACTTACCAAATGACGGTGGATCAAAAAAATTACACACCATGTATCACTGAACGTGATCAAATGACCTTGAGTCAAGTAATGACACACGTTCAGGTCAAAAACAATGTTTGAACGAAATATGAGCTTCCAGAGTTTAGAAGGTAGTGGGCAGGAAAGGAATTTTACACACTTTAACTGCCAATGATCTTGCACTTCCTGGAATGACCTTGGTCTTAAATTATATGACCTTAGGTCATAAACAATTTCAAGTATGAGCTTAGAAAATACATGTATTTCAGTAAGAAGTTTTGGCCCTGACACGATTGAACGGATAAAACAAAACGAGCGAGGTACCGTCATATCTATATACCCCTTGACATCGTTTGCAAGGGGGGGGGGGGGGGGTAGCAACTTATAACATATCTTTGTTTAAAATCCATATAAAATTTAACTCCTATTAGACTTCAATACCACTAGACTCCCTCATGCTACGGATCGATGTTCAATAAATGATGTAATGAATAATCTGAGAATTTCTTTAATATGCTGCTTCATACATGCAGCTTTGGTCTGATTTCAATACAGTCGGCACACAAGTACCCTAGACACATAATTTTGTTAATGACATTCTGATATTAATTTGCAATGTTGCTGTGGTTACTAGAAACATAATCATCTTTTAATTCCATGCTACTCATCTTACAGTTTGGCCTCATATTAAGAAACTAGTTATTATTGATAAAAAAAAAAGTACTAATCTCTTGAAAGAATCAAAATATTTAAGATATAGGTTGAAAGATGATGTTACTGATTTAAATGACATTTCATAGTTTGCTGTTTATATAAAATTCTTGTAATTTGGCCAAAAAAACACTAATTTGATTTGCCGTTACAATGATAACCAAAACACCACTTGGCCTATGGCCTCCAGAATGATTTTCACAGCCCTATTTTATTTTTAAGGAAATTGAATAAAACAAAAATGTGGGTGCATCAGAACGAGTTTGAAAGAAGGATGAATTTCAATATAACAACCTCTGGAATTTTCAGGGGTCCCTGTTTTATGCCCTGTTTACAGATTAGTATATTGTTTGTAGCCTTGAGGAGATCGATCACCGATTGTTACATGAATATTCACTCATTTAAGATACCAAATTCTATTTATCATATTTTTTAATTTGGATGAAAATGTTTAAAGCAATAGAATCTGCTTGGTAAATCTGTCAAATTATGGTCAATGTTCCTATCTGGATAGCTCCAACCTTACGGTTCGAGCGTCAAAATTCGCCTTACGATTTCTCTACTTGTTTTACTCCGTAAATAAACCGTTCACGGTAGCTCAGTCGGTAGAGCGCTCGCTCCGTGATCGGGAGGTGGTGAGTTCGAATCTCGGCCGCGACAGACCTAAGTCGATAAAAATTAGGTAGCAACTGTTCCTTCGCCATGCGCTCGGCACTCTGAAGTGAAAGTTGTGGGTCCTTCGGATGAGACCTTAAAAACCGAGGCCCCGTGTCACGGCAGGCGTTGGCACGATAAAGATCCCTCACTGCTCAATGGCCCTGAGTGCCGAGTAAAGGTCAAAATTTGAAGCCCTTCACCGGTATATGGTGACATCTCTATATGAGTGAAAAATTCTCGAATGGGACGTAAAACAATATACAATCAATCAATCAATCTCCGTAAATAGTTTGAAACACCTGACTTTTTTTTTTAATATCTGTACACCTTCAGTTTTCCCCATTATGATTTTAAGTCGTAGCCCTTTCCCTTTCTTATACTGTCATTGTTTCTATGCTAGTTTGCGATCTGAATCATTTTAAAGTAAACAAAATTGGGACGGGGGGGGGGGGGGTAAATCAGCGCTCGGGGATCAAGGCAGCCCCTGGATCCCCCTCCTTACGATTTTCAATTTTATGATGTAGGTACATGTAGCTCTGCATGATACTTCTTAAAAACAATCTGTAAATAGAAGCTTTTAAGGATGTATTCAGTCTGCTGATATAACTTGTATTTTAACAAGGAGAAAAGAAAGTGCCATGTGAGCATATTTTGAGATACAAGACATTGAAATTATGGCTGGAAAACCAGACACCTTGGGATTTTACATAGGAAATCAATGAAAAATGTCTATTTCTGAAAACTTATGATCTGGAATTAAACTTTTATTCATATTTTTGAGAAGACATTCAAGACAACAAAGAATCAAAATGTGATTAGGGTCATGTGGGTGAAAATATATTGTATTATGATTATTTTGATAACAAACACCGGAGGAGTTCTGTAGAAATGACTGACACCTCAACATAATACATCCGTTATCTAAATTAAAAAAAAAATTAGACAAATGTCAGAACCCAAAGCCAGGGCAATATATCGAACAGCTATTTACCAAATGTGAGGAAAAATACAGTAACTGTTGTATAATATGATTTCCTGTGATACAACTTTTTTGTAAACAAGTAATGTACATGGAACTAATAATAACTTTATTTTGTTTATGACTACGGTAGCTTTGTTATACTGTATACGTACATGTATATAAGTATTCGCAGGTCAATACAGAGGGGTCACTGCAACCATCATAGCACTGTCATGAAAGTTGATTCCATCCTTGACAGAGAACTTTGCGTTGTAGATTTCTGTATAAATTACTTCCATGCTATTTATCATTCTCAATATATTAACTGTGTGACAGTGTTCAAAACAAACTAGCAAGAATTTGCTAAGTTTAGATATTTAATTTGGATGATGAGTCTTTCGAGAACACATAATTTGTACACAAAAGCCAGGGGGAAAGAGTAATTCGACATAAGACTTTGTTTTGCATGTTTACTGGGCTACTTTATATGCATGCAAAGAAGTAGTTGAACTCTTTTTAACGCTTACCATTTATTTCCGTTCAAAGGAATACTTGGTTTCTTAAGTGCTTATCTGTCCAATAAAGCCCTGTTGATTTTTCTTTCAGCAACGAAGATTCTATCTTCGTGTTCAATCTGTCTTGCATACAAAATTCGAAATGACATCACCAATCACTTTTACGTGAAAATAAGGAACCATTTCCATCGTGCAAGCAATAATCGACAGCAATAAAAAAGAACTTTTCCTGGAAATTTGTTATTTATGTAAAATAAATGTGGTCGGAAATACATGTTAGAATATATTACAACACGATTGACGTTTACAACCATTATTTACGGGTGATAAGTATAGTTAATGTCTAACAAAACCATAGAACACTCGATTAGTTTACATCAAGAGAAGATGCATCTCTTTCAAACGTGTTCTAGGTTACTTTGGGATGTTAGACATATACGTCAAATCTTATCGCTGTGGTTTGACATTTAAAATATACTATACAACCTTAAAAATGAAATCGATTCAGCTGGCTTTTGCTCTCTCTCAGGTTCTTATCTTTTCACGCCGGTGATAACGAAAAATCTCAATGATTATCTATAAAATGTTCATCGTTCCGATTTGAGTTCAGATTCATAAAAATCGTGGAAGTCAAAGAAATCCCTAGTTACAAGAGAAATCAATCGGAAAAATTTTGTTTTTAGTGATTTTAATATTATAAATTTGATCCGCAGAACTAATCCATTTTGATACAAAAGTACCAACCCACACTCAATCATTTTTAGGCATGCATCTCCTTTGCATCCTGGGATTTATTTTTATTAGATGGATAAAAATGTTGATCGAAAATAATATCCTGTCTGTAATTGGGTCTTTCCTCTTGGACACTGTCACCGAACTCCAACATTGAATAATGACCACAAATATTATTCGAATTCAGAGAGATATCAGAAAACCTTATTTGATAATTTAATTGAATCTCTATAGGCAGTAATATTGTAGAGAAACAACGAAAAGAAAATTGAAAAGAAAAAAGAATATCACAGTGAGAAATGCCTTCAACATTATAGGAGTTAACTATCTTTAAAATAACTATTTAATTTGATGAACATCTTTATGCAATATTTCAGAGCAAAATGAGATATTATGATCGCTAATCAGGGCAACTTTATATTTGTGTCCTATGTCACGATGTCGAAGAGATTACATTCGTGATCATTTTAAGAAAGGAGATTGAATTTTCAAGCTTGGAATAAATTGAATTAGTTGATTTTTCTCTCTCTTGCAAATTGAAAACATTTACAGTCTTAAAGTTTAAGAATTCACCAAGCAGTCATAATTTAGACATATTTTCATACGTTATACATGTATTTTTTTTTTTATATTAAATGTACAGTATCGCATCATCTAGACACTCGGTAATACATGTATAAATATGTACGTACGGTAATACAGTGGCGCCGCGTTTATCCGGACGCCATTTATCCGGACGCTTCACCTTCCGGACGATATTTTTTGGAACCGATTTTTTCCACGTTATTCTGTTTCATTAATCCGGAAATTCGCGTTCCGCATCCGGACGGTCAATTTCTACTACAAAATGTAGTAGTTCATTGAAAAATGACTCGTTTATCCGGACGGTAATTTTTCAAGAAACGACATTTTCACACTTATCTTGCAGTAGTGTTAATTTTTGTAAAAAACGTTGGCCATGCAGTCAGTTTCAAGGTGGTTACCTGTGACCTACAAATAGCGTCTAAAATTAGCGTGTGTTTACCTTAATAAAATAGACGTCTATTATGAAGCTCGAAGAATTAAGCTTACATTGTGCATTAATTAAATAAGAAACCGTTCAAAATCAAATTGCTAACCTTATATACATCTGTAAATTTATGAGAATTTTGGAGAGTTATAAATAAAAATGAACAGTAAAACGAGCGATTTTGTTATGACCTTGATCATGTTGACTGCATTAGTTTAAAATACGGTTTTTCATTTCTATAAAAACGAAAATGTATTTGAAACGCTTTTTTTTTTCACAGGGCAGTTTAAAAAGGTACATTATTGAAGAATGCCTTTCTATTTAATGTAATAGTCCGCCTATAAACGCACGTAATTTTAGAAAAGAAATAGAAAACTGGCGTTGGGTATAGAAGTTTATTACGTTTTTCAATGCATTTTTTTTAAATCGAAATTTAAACTTAGAGTCTGTAGAAAAAATATTGATAATCTGACATGAAAATGGCTTATGTTTATGTTGAATGTTTACAATGCTTTCATTGAATGCACGTGTCTGAGTCACCTTTCAGTGTTCAGTTACTATAATAGTCCCGTGTAATGAAGATACGGGGTTAGTTTATATTTGAACATTTTCAACGATGATGCTGTCATACTTAATGAGCTTCAATAATTATAAAATACGGTGAAATAAAACTTGTAGATCAAAATTTGCTCAGCCCATGAAGTCACATGCCAAAGAGAAGGCGAAAAAAAATTTCCCTGTGTTAAAAAGGGAGGTCTCGGCATAAAATTGCCTTTCCATTTCTTCTATCGTGTAAATAACATTTTAATATATTTTTCTTTAATTAATTAATTAATTACTTCTTTTAAAACTATAATATAAAAACAATAAACCAAAATATTAAGTTTTTTCCCTTTGTCTTCACATCTGATACCAGTATGTGCATATATACATGCTTGGAGAGGGATTTTTAACAGATGATTCAATTATCTGGACGATTCATTTATCCGGACGATTTTGTTGGGGACGGAGGTGTCCGGATAAATGAAGCGCCACTGTATATGATTTGGATTTCAGATATATTTTATTAATTTTACTCCTTTAACAACAAGTATCACTGTCCTTTACCAGAGTTCGATGTTTTAATTTTCCCCTCGTGATGTGTTTTTGATATTTATTCAGAATGATGAATTTCAAGAAAATTGGCTCATTTCAGAAACAACCACATACCTTTGCTTAAAGATGCAATAACATTATTTAATAGATTTTGGTAAACATGAATTGATTAATATATAAAAATAGTAGAGCATCTTTTAGGGAAAAAGGAGGGGTTTTAGATTGTCAAAAATTATTGATATACCAGATCAGTTATTATTTAACCACATACTAAAGCCTGGTATAGGGGATAAGGTGGGGTCGAAAATTATACAAGATGGGTTATTACTAAACTAGTTTTATAATCAGGCCTGACCAATGTATTCGGGCAGAAATGTCGATCTAGGAATACATATTTCAGTAGTTTAAAATGATTCAAAATTGTTCAATATCCTTCATTATATATTGAATACCTTAAATAAATATACATGTATAAGTAAAACTGTTTCCTTTATGTTCAAGATGGCTCCAATCACTGGATCAAGATTTAAACAATGATTCAAACGAAATGTGTAAAATGCCTGTATGTTACAACAGAAAACGTTTTATATGTATATATATATAACATTGATGCTAATGGTCTTGACTCATACACTTCTTGAAATGCTGTTCAGTAAGAAATGCTTGTGAATGGTTTCAGGACAGGAAATTCGTTTTCGAAAAAGATATACCTCAGCTCAAGATAAATTCAAGTATTTATTTGTTCTTTTTCATCCATATCGACTGCTCTTCAATCAAAAGTTTTTTTTTAAACACCCACTGTGTAATAACGTTTTACATGTCGCCCATTTCCTGTTGCATTTTGTCATAAGAAGGAACTCGACTCAAGTGCGTTCTTGACATGGTGGATCCGCCATTGACGTAGAATGACGTATCGCTTTTCTTTCGCTTCTTGTAAATACATCGGAAAACAGACACGAACCCCTGCCTGAAATTCCTGTTCATGAAACAATACGTCACAGGATTACAACACGTTGACACATATGCCAGTAGATTTATGAACATAACAAATTCTGCAGTAAGGTGTTTATAGGCACTACGTGGGTGAACTATCATCCACGTATGAATAATGTAAAATGGTGTTAAACATAGGAAAAACTCAAAGACTAGGGCAAATAACATCTTAATAACCCGCTTTTTCGATGCCCTACTTTTATCTCCGTTTGTCTGCCGAATACCACCACCCAACTTTATTCGACACGATTTCCCATTGGGGCGCAAAGTGTCACGGGTTTTAAATATCTTGGTGGCAAATATAGGGGTACCATTTGATGAGGAAGTATCGTCTGTCCGCAGAAAAGAAGATGTCTCCTCATCAACTGTTTTGGCTGCTCCATTCCTGACCTCTGCAATGAAGTGTGAATGATTGTGAGGCATGCACAAATGTGGCAATTAGACGAACAATTATAATCATACAAAATGCCATAAGTATGATAAAACTGTAGTATTTATAAATTTGGACATTTACCTTTTTCACTCTTTTCATCAAGTTTGATGCCTGACCATAGAGTAATGCTGATCATTCCATAGGCAAGGCTCATGATGATCAACGGAATCGCCAACAGCAGGATTGGCAATATTATGCTGTATGCTATCTCCTGATCATGGTCTGGCCATTCTTCCCGGCAAGTAGCTGCACCGTGTTGAGGGTACTCTCTATATTTTATGTAAATAGGGACTGGCATTATGACACCAAGAGCTAAGATCCAACATACAATAATTGTTTTGTAGGAGTGTGAGAGAGTCTGCCATGATCGCGACTTGAGTGGTCTACAAATGGCGAAATAGCGCTCCAGTGACAAGGCAACTAACGTGAAGCAGCTCACCGCAATAGACACCCCTACAAAATATATAAAAACAATTATATATTAATTTAACATTTATCGGTTAGAATTACAGGCAGGTTTTATATCGTTCCTCTTTTAAGCTAACCTGAGCCCGAGGTTCTGATAGGCGATTGCTCAGTGTACATGTCTGTATATAGAACTTTTCACATTTTTAATTTCTCTAGAACCACAAGGGCAATTTCAAATCTTTTTTTATTAGGGGGGGATAAGTGGAATGAAAGAAAAAGTGAGCAAGCTTACATACCCCACGCTCCCCAAAACTCGACAATGCAACACGTAATGAATGGCACGGTGCATTTTAAATACACAGTATAATTCAAAAAGGGGCATTACCTGCAAAAAATCATCACATCAAAACTTCTTGCATATAAGGACATCCAAATCTTTGTATGTTACAAATTAAATTGGGCTGAAGTTTCTAGATAAATAATGGAATAAAAATTTCTTGGTAATATACAAATCTATACATTATGTCTGAAATACCTACAAAGTTTCAGGAAATTCAGTGCAGGAGTTATGCTAACAAACTGTTATTTAAATTCCTCAGTGATTTCGATTTGTTAATGAGTGTAAGTCATGTCCAACACATGACAATTTACACATTTAAATAATTGATGGAAACAAAATTATGATGTTGTCATATGAATTTGTTTATATACTGTACTTATGAAATTATTTAAGGCAAAGCACCAATTTGAAAGGGGGGGGGTGAGTCTTTTTATAAAATATTTAACATAAATTTCATTACAAAAGCTGATTCGAGTGGATTTCCTTATTACCTAGCTGGAAAGTTTCTTCAATAATAGGGGGAAAAAATGGAATCGGAATTTCCTGGTAAGATGCACATCTACACACTGTGTACTAAATATCTGCAAAGTTTGACCAAATTCTGCGCAGCGGTTTAAGAGGAGTTGCGCTGACATACTGTTCATCTCTACATTCAAGATTAGTCCGAAATATCTGACGTTTTCCAGGCTTTTTTCACGATTTTGATATTTTACGTGCCAGGAAAACGTCAGAACCGGCGCCATTACGAAAACTGGAAATTTCACCGTCTCCGACCGGGGCTGATTTTCGATACTTCCGAACTGAATTAAATGCCGAATTTACAATTTATCAGTAGCACAATGCTTCTAGTACTCACCAATATCGATGAAAAGAAAATATCACTCTACATTTCGATTTGGCCTTGCAAGATTTTAAAATGGACGAAATGTAAAGAGAACTCGACCGTCTGATAAAATGTTTTCACAAGATTGTACATTAATTTTCATAACAAACCCATATAAACGATGCTGGTGAGTACTAAAGGCATTGCATTATTGATAAGTTGTGAATTCAGCATTTAATTCGGTTCGCAAGTATCGAAAATCAACCCGAGAATGCCGCCTCCAGTTGGAGGCGGCGAATTTCCCGTTTTTGTAATGGCGCCGGTTCTGACGTTTTCATGGCACGTAAAATATCAAAATCGTGAAAAAAAGCCTGGAAAACGTCAGATATTTCGGACTAATTCAAGATATGGCCAAAAATCTAAGATGAAAAGTGCCGAAATTCCCAGAAAAATAAAGGAATCGGAATTTCCTGGTAATATGCACATCTACACATTGTGTCCTAAATATCTGCAAAGTTTGACCAAATTCTGTGCAGCGGTTTATGAGGAGTTGCGCTGACAAACTGTTCATCTCTATATTCAAGATATGGCCAAAAATCTAAGTTGAAAAGTGCCGAAATTCCCAGAAAAATAAAGGAATCGGAATTTCCTGGTAATATGCACATCTACACATAGTGTCCTTAATATCTGCAAAGGTTGACGAAATTCTGTGCAGCGGTATATGGGAAGTTGCGCTGACAAAAAAAAAAAAAAGAACTGACGGACTGACTGACTAACGGACGGGTCAGAAACATTATACCACCCGCAACTTGTTGCGTGGGGTATAATAACACATCCCTTATTAAGGAGAGGTCATTCAGAAATACAAATAAAATGATGTTTCCATTTTAAAAATCTTCGTAAGAACCACTCAATTTATATTCCAGAAAAGATCGAGAAAGACTATGAGAGAGTTTGTCCAACCCACGGTTTCAGGGGCTAGGGAAAGGTTAGCTGCTGATCTGAAGCTCATTGGTCGGAAAAAAATGACGACCAGAGAGCTGCAATTCCACGCATTCAAAAAAGTTTAATTTCTATTTATTACACAAAAAGAATAATATTGTGTGCCTAAAATTGGGACCGTCGAAAAATGTATATTTTGCATTTACATCCTTTTACATTTAAAGGAAAGAAGTTGGCATACGCAGAGTACAATTTACATGTAATGTCAATGTATGCTCTTTCGGTTTTAAATGCAGAGGTTTCTATATTAATTTTCAATTAATTTAGGTTATGAGGGGGATTTAAGATACATCTTAGATATTAAACGTTCTAATGAAAGTTTATAACTTATTTGAATGAGTTGGCTATTTTCCCAATACATTGTATCTTTGATATACATCGAATCCTTCGTAGGTTCTTAAATATCAAAATATATTAATGTATAAAATTTAGTAAACCCTTTTATAATCGTTTTTTTTTTTTTACAAAGCGAAATTCCATCTTACGTATCATACATTTTTTATGCCCCAGTAATCGAGGATTCGGGGGAATATAATTTTAGCTCTGTCTGTCTGTTTGTCCGCAAAAAACCTTAACCTTGCCCGTAAGTTTTGATTGGTTCTAGGGCTTTCATATTTCTTCTAACAAAAAATTTCTTTGGGTACCAACATATTTGATCTCTTGACCTTGGTGTTTGACTCACTATTGCAAAATTTTACCAAACTTTAACCTTGGACATAACTATTGAATGGTTGGTGTTAAAGCTTTCATACTTCTTATGTATATTCCTTGAGATGTTGGTCTTGACATTGAGTTTAACCTACTTTTGAAAAACATTAACCTTGGTTGGCCATACGTTTTTAATGATTGGAACTATAGCTTTCATATTTCACTTATTTATTCCTTATGAGAAGGCCTTTTTCTGGGTACAAATATTTTTTACCTTGGCGTTTGAACTACTTTTAAAAAAATATCTTGACCATAAGTTTAGGATGGTAGGAGCTAAGGCTTTCATATTTCACATGTGTATTCTTTGTGAGAAAACTTTTGTTTGGGTTTCAACATTTTTGACCTTCAAGTTTGCCGTACTTTTGAAAAAAAAAACTTTAACCTTGGCCATAACTTTTGAATGGTTGATGTTAGAGCTTTCTTTATTCACATCTGTTCTTACGAAATAACAGTTTTGACCTTGCCCTTAGAGTTTGGCATACTTTTGAAAAAGTTTAAACTTGCAATTGACCATAATTTGACCATAATAATTGGTTGCTGCAAGGGCTTTCATACTTCACAAGTGTATTCCTTGTGACAAGGTCTTTCTTTGGGTGCCATCATTTTTATCTCTTGACTTTGACCTTTGTGTTTGACTTGTATCTGAGAAACTTTAAACCTTCGCCATGAGCTTCCATACGGGAGCATCAGTGTTTCAAAAACACATTTTTCTCCAAAAAGCACTACAGGCATTGTCCTGCTAATATTTCGTCATTTTCCCCTTCATTATGCATCTTGCAACCTTTTGGTAAGTTGGATGCTATTTAATCTTTTTTCTGTGTTACATATGTTCATTTGATGCAATTTAATACAATTGCCAAATCAAGAACCCATTCCGATTCATTAAAAAAAATCAAGCCTTAATTAAGAATGGTTTTACTATCATTTCAAGTCTAATGTCTAGGAAGCTTGTGCTATTTTTGTATCAGTGACTATATCGAAAAGCGGTATAAAAAGGTAATTTTTATTCATCACATCAGTTTATAATGTTTCAGATCTAAATAATATGAACTATAGTCTTTAATAAATAATAAATGTATTAGGATGGCGTAAATCATACACCAAAAGCCTCATTTTCAATCAGTGATTTCTCAGTGTTTAACGACCGCTTTCACAGCAGTTATCAAACTGTACTTTATTTTCCGGAATTTTAATACGCCTCAGTAAATCTTTCAAACAATTTGGATGATCCCAAGGGATTTTTAAAGATGAAGAATACTTAAGATAAAAGAAAACTCGGTCACCTAGGGCATTGTATTATGTGGTTAAGTTAAAAGGAAATTTTAAATAAATGTGATAGATTTTAAATCGCAGTTTGTTTAGATACAACACATTACAAAAGAAAGTCAAAGAAGACATTAAAAGCGTACTGTTCAAGTATGTAAAATGGGGTTATTGCACCAAAACAATCGTGGAAAAGCGTTAATGCAGTATATCGCTAGAGTGCTTTCTATCCGCATCAGCTTTTTCCATACTCCAAATACATGTACCTTAAATCATACTGATATTTTTTTGTTTATGATTAAAGAAGACAATATACAACTGGAGGCAATGAATTGAACATATTTTTATCTGCTTTTTCACTTAATTTTTTTATCTGATGAAAAAGCGTGTGTCCTTTCTTTCCATCTGCGCCCAAGGAAGCCTTAATTGGAAAGAATCTTCAACAGATATGTTATTGCGTCTCGTTTCCAAGAAATTTTATTATTCAAGGATAAAGCACACAATACAAGGCTTACAAAATTCAATAGAAGCAAAACTGCCTTTATTGTAGGGATTCGTAAAACGGCACCCAATCTTCTCCAATCACAGACCTAAACTGTCATAGAACAAATCATGATCTACGTAATTTCTTCATCTGAAATGCAATATTAACTGTACGAGAAATATTTGATGAGCAATTTTATTCGCACTCTGAAAGAAAACCAATAACGGGCTTCTTAGTATTATAGATTCTGTAAAGTTAGGATATGTCCCAGAGTAACAATAATACTTATTGAATTTGTTTAAATCCTCCGATAATCGAAAGATTGCAATTTCTTATACAGCAGCTGCTGCCCACTCATAAACAGAGAAGCAAGGTATCACAATAGTTGAGGAGTGATTTTTTGATAACTTTTTTGTGTAACTATGTTCTAAGTGTGTTTCAGATTATACAATATATCGGCAGTCTATCAAAAGTTGGGGGAACTAGCTTTGGTAAAAATTAGAAATCTTAGTGGGAATTGTACCTCTACTTGTTTGTATTTATTAAGGTGGAAAATAATAGTTGCACCTGCCCTGCAATTGAATAAATTGTTTAATTTTCAGTTTACAGAATTATGCATTCTGATGTTTTCTGAAATTTTACCAAGTTGTTTGGTAGAAGGGGGCAACTCCGTCGACATCAAGAACCATAACACAGAATTTACTGCAGTCTTCTTGCTTACCACATTTATTAAAAGACCAAGACAGTAAAGGGAGTAATGTTTTGAAAGAAATATAGATTTTTTTTTACTTTTCGTAACTACAACATTAACCACAACTACATTCATGAAATCAAAACTCGATAAACAGAATATAGTGTTTACTTTTGTACCAAGTTTTATTAGAATCAGACAAAAACAATGGCAAGTTTTTTTTTTTTACAGGAGTTTTGGCAACACTATTCATCGAAATCAGAAGACGATATACATGCAAGATATGTGGCAATATCTCGGTTATTTTCGCTATATATGTCGTTTTACTGAGATCGGACAAAACTGTAGCGCGGGAAGTAGGGTTTAGATATACGGTAAATCTTTGCAGACACACTGTCACAAATGGACGACGGACAGTTGAGCTTTTACCATGAAATCTAGGATTTTGTAAATTTGCAGTTAAAAAACGGGAAAGAAATGTTAATTTTGGAACCAATTTAATTTAAACATTTTCATGTTTATTTTAAATCTTAAAAAATTGTTGAAAGTTCTGTTCGCATAATATAATTCAATTCATAAGAAATACCTTTCCATTTTAAAATCCTGATAAATACCTTGCGTGTTGTCTTCTTAGAGAATTTATTCAGTTAGTGACTACATTGTATTTGAAGTTCTTTAAACATAGATATGTCTTTTATTCATTTGAAGTTTCTAACTTCCAAGGGAACTTTCATGCAGTGAAATAAATTGTACCTTCGATTTGTTAATAAATCCAATTGTAACCAAGAATATATTTTGCCATTGTACTAGTATTTCCATTTCGTACTAGTTATTAATAGTAAATTTTCATTAGATTGTTGTTTGTTGCGTTCAATGCCCTGTTAAAAAAATACTTTGACCTCTTCAGATCGTTTGAACCTGGCCTTTTGTTGATTTTTTTCTTGAACTCATTCGATTTTTTTTCCGTGTTTCTGAAGGAGTTTCCATTTTAAGTATTTTGTCAGAATAAAACTCGCAAAAAATATCAAGTCCATTTCATATTTTACGGTGCCTGAAAGCATTCCTATATTAACTTGGTTATTTTAGTTAAATCAACCAAAAGCTCTCTTTACCCAACGAATATCTTTAATCAAAGGAACAGATTGCAATCATCGTCTCTCCGAGGCAGTGGAAATCAAACTAGTCAGAACATTTTAATTTCGGTTTTACCGTTGACTTCACCACTAATGAAATCGCAAGGAAAAGGAGGGTCAATTTTTGCACTTGAATATGTCCAACAATAGCCTACGAGTCTCGCTTTTGCGATAATACTAATTAGTTAATGGCAAATGCCAAGCTAGGGACTTTTTCTGAGCGACGCACAAGCTTTGTTACTTGAAGCTGATTGTGCAGATCATAAAACATGAAAACTCTCAGCTAACAAACGACAGCACCGAAGAGACACAGTAACCCTCAAATTATGAAAGACTAATTTTTCCTGTAGTCAGCAACGCTGTGTAGAATTAATTTCTTGAAGCCTCTTTCGTGATCGGAACGTAGAAAGTATTAATCACTTGGCTTTTAAAGTATTCTGGGAATAAGTGATTTGTTTACTTCATATCAACAATTGTATGGTTGTGAGGATTCTGTCATGAATTAAACATTACTTCTATTTTTGTTACATAAAGCATATCTACTGTTTTGTTGTAAATTTTGAAGTTTTCGGGTTGCAGTATGAATTTTACAACATAACTAAGGGGATGGGAGGGGGTTAATTCAAATACGCAAAAAGAGGTTTAAAATGTTCTTTATAAGTTAAAATGGGCATTTCTGGTGAACTTAAACACTGTTTAAACTCGTAATACACCAGATTATAAACGCAGCAACTGTTTAAAGAGGGAGGGGATATATCTACATGTACATGCAGTTTTATTACAAAAGATCAATGACAAAATAACACTAAAGTTGAATGCAAGGGAAACTACCTCAGTATTTAAAGCAATCCTATATCTCATTTATTGATGCCTAGATATTTGACTTCGAACGTGTTTTTAAGTTGAAAAATATTAACGATGCAAAAAGTAAATGTATATAGTTAATTGGTGAAGTGCTCTGTTTTAAGATGCTGCTTTCTACCGGCGGTTTGAAGTCGCTTTATTATTTTTTTTTATAGGGAAGACTGTGATTTTAAAATCCCAGTTGTTCAGACTATGGCTTTGACCTTAAAAATCTTTTGTGTCCCAGGAACTGCCACGATGTTCCTTAGTGCATTGGCTCAATTCCATAGTACGTTTCTAATTTTAGAAAAATAACTACTAGATATGCAAGTAGCTGGCGTCAACAAAAAATTCCGCATTTTATACAGTGCCTGGTATCTGTCACATCCTTTATTGAACGGTATATACAGATAATAAACGAGACTATTAACCATGCATTTTGCGTAAGTTGTGTGATAATACATTTAGCTGTACTTTTTTTCGCGATACATATTTTGGCGTCCCTTTTCTGTAATTATATCTTTCGATATTTACTTGTAAAATATTTTCGCACCGGAGCAGTCGTTCGAACATGCTGTTGAAAAAAATATTTCAGCATAAGGTAATGCTAAGCACAAATTTGAAAGTGCATTTTAAGACGGATTATAATTACGCAAGTTTACAATAATTATATAATATTAAATTATGAAAAAAAAAACACATGCGATTTCTATCAGGAACTTATCTTCTGAAAGTTAACTGTTTTCCCTATTCGTGCCACCTTCATCGCGATAAAAACAACAGTGTTATGATCAAAATACCAGGGAAAGTCTGTTTTAAAAATCAGTCGCCAGATGGCTTGAAATACAGAGCTTTTTATAGTACTTCCATAAATCACAATCTTTTTCACTTGATCCGTCTAATAAAATTATGCATATAACGCGAATTTAATGACGGCGGACTGAGAGTGTGGTGTTTTATCGCAGATCACCATGAAATTCCAATATGAAAACGTATGCCATTCCTGGGGGCTTAGAAATGTGAGGTTCGATAAGGGTATTCCCCCTTTTCCCATCAGAAAAGATTTTCTACGAAGCCATTTCTTACTATTATAATTGAAAGACAGGTTTATTTTATAAATAATTTAGATTACAATTACAAATTTTTTTTTCTTCAAATTTTGTCATTCTCAATGGATTCAATCATATTTGACTGGATTTGTATTAATTTTGTAAAAAAAAAAAAAAAAAAGAAAGAAAAAGAAAGAAAAAAAGTCCATTCTTCTATCACTAATGACTTAATAATGACCTTGTCTTTTTTCCCGCTTCTTTTTTGGGGGGAGGGTGGTGGTGGTGTTGGCTTAGTTCCAACCGATTTTCATATATTCAGGGAAAGGAGTACATATACTACACTATTTAAAATGTTTTTACAGTCTCCTCGTTAACCTTTGAATACTGTCACATTATACTAAATGAAATAAATTTGTGTTTATATGTACATGCACAGCGAACGCAATTTGAAAAAAAAAAAACATTTGTTGATAGGGTCATATTTTATAAACAGTATTTCATATAGGAAATAATAATTTTCAGTATCTAATATTAATAGAGCAACAGTCTCAGCTATGATCCCTGAATGTTCGCGTTTTCCTTGATTCAATTTTCATTTGATATATATTTTATTACTTCCTTGCTATGGGAAAAAATCGTTGTAGAGTATCAATCTCCCTCAATATGATATACTTTATTAATTCCCTGCTATTGGAAAAAAGTCATGATCGTATAGCCTCGATTGCAGTAGTTCAAAATTTTCCGAGTCCCAAATTTAAATAAATAGGGTATGTACAACTTTCTGTATGTTACTTAATTCTTTCTCCAGAAGTGTAGGTGCAAAGGTAGAATATATACATGTATACAGGTCATTCACAAAAAGTACATGTATAAGTTAATAATACATGAAACAATATGATGGATACATTTTTGAAAGTGCAATTTGATAAGAACGCACAACAATTACAGATTAATATATACCTAAATCTAGTTTCACTCACCTTGTAAATACCTGATCATTATGCAAACTGGTTCGCCAAAAATAAAGTTTTTCAATAGCATGGGGATAACGGTGAATGGCATGCAAAATACGGCCAACAGTAAATCACTTATGGCCAAATTCAGAAGTAGGACATTGGTAACTGTACGCATTCGTTTGTTCTGAATCAAGGTTAAAATGACAAGAACATTCCCAACCACGGCGACACAGAATATCAAGATGTAAACGGGAATCACAATATAACCGGTTGTAGTTAAAGGCGGAGGAGACCACTTTGGCACAGGCCGATTGTTTGAACTTCCATTTTGAAAATAAGTGGTCATCTCCTCATAGCTATTATTCCAAGAGGAAAGGTTCCTATAATCGATCATACTGCTTGTACTATTTAATGCCAGAACACTCGAAAAGTTCATATTCCAACAGGTATTTGTGAAATTAATATATATTCTTGGGATATCTAATGAATGTTACTAAGTCGCTTTAATGTGGTCTGCATCAGAATTTTCCTTCATTTTTGAGCAACAGAATATTTTCCCATTGGTAGTAATAATTAACAAATAGTACAACAGGTTCGGTTAAATATCATTCGAAAATACTCCTTCGATACAGTCGTTAAATCCTTGTAAAATTAAATGAGACAGAAAAAAAAATCAGTCATCAAAGCACATAAGAAGATAAAAAAAAAATCGACCTTTCCTCAGCAAACTCGGTGTATAATGAGGAGTATATTTTCTTTCTTCCTCTCAGAGAATCAAATTCCGTAAAATGATTTTCTGTATTGGCTTTGCAGTTCTTTAGAATGATGCCGATTTTCTGCACTTCAGTGGATCGAACACTTCGTCAGTATATACCTGATTCACGACTAACCGCCGTATGCGACTGAGAAAAGCGTCCAATCCGAGAGCGATTCTCCGAGCCGCCTATCAATACTTGGAACTTTTGCACTCTGTTGTTTAAATTTTTTAAAGTTATTTTCGATTAGGCAACAAGATTTACAGTGTATATCCATCTCTGAGTTTTTTATCCATTGTATGTGAAAATGTGTTCCAATATTGTGAATTATCTCAAGTTGTATTATTTTTCTCTTTGAGGTTGGAAGATTTCATTTTTTTACATGCATATACGTTTTCATTTCTGATCTTAGACGGGGAGATATCTTCTAAATTTGTATGCATCATGTACCATTTTGCACAAAGGTATACATTTTACAAAGGTCTCAACGCACGCTTTAATAAGAACCTACTACTGTTTGCCAATTCAAAATTACATGGCGTATATCCTCTACTTTGAAATAAAAAGAGATATATTTATACTTCGTAAATTTAATATAGTTACATATTCAAATAAAACCCAACGAAATGGGATTTAATTTTGCAACAATGGTCTTCTTTTCTAACTTCAGAGAAGATGAAAGTGACGAAGCAGATTTGGTGTAAATTTAAAGTTCCTATTATTCATTGGTCGACTCTTCATGTACAGTGCACTGGTACCAGACGCACTGAATTACTGTACATCACTCTGATTAGTGGAATTTAAAAAAAAAAAATTAAAGCTGAACATGATTCGTAAAAGCAATGTGTCCGCCATTTTTGTTCGGATTCTCGCTATATCTGAGGACCCCTATATAAAGGGCATGACTTGGACACTGTTCAGTGTAATCAGTCGACACCGGTGTAGACGGACGTATGCTATACAGCACTTGGTAGCGACAAAAATAACTGTAATACCTCGTCTAATACAGGAAAGTAAGATACAAAAAAACTTACAATTATAGTTTTACAGGTCAGTGCAGTATACAAACAAACACAGATACACGTAACTACAATAAAATGTAAACAAAGGTAATGCAAGATAACCAGCACGAACACGGGTCGCCATTCCACGCCGATACCCGTGACAATAAAGCAGTCAGGTGTAACGAATGCGAAGAGTATACCCTGGTGTTGATGTATCGTAGATATAATATCGAAAATGGCGTACGCCTATTTACGAGTCGTGTTCAGCTTTAATGACATCGCTATGCCTTGTTAATATAAACCAAGATATCTTTTTGACACCCAGAATTAGACAATGGGTACCTTTTTTTACACGGCCCATACGCCTCGAACAAGAGTACGGTAGTTTCTCAACATAAGACAACCTGACTACATTCTCAAAAGTTATCTCCCTTTGTCGACGCAACTATCATTTTTCTCACTACATATATATCATTTGTAATTAACTGTAAATATTCTGAACCTTCCAAATTTAAATATTTTGACATTTATTTGGATCAGCATAGTTTGAGGAAATAAAAGATACATTTTTATGCATATGAAGATATACATAAAAAAATTCATTTTTCAGAGATGCTGCTTGACCCCAGATTGACCCCTAAAGGGTAGTAACTCTTTACAATGTGAACGTCGTCTCTACTATATAGTATATAATTGAATTAAATATACTTAAAGCTGAGCACCACTCGTAAATAGGCACACGCTTTATTAGTTTTTCTATCTCCGATATCAGCTTTGGGGTATACCCTTCGCATTCGTTGCACCTGACTGCTTTTTTCGCTACCGAGAGTTATGCAAAAGGTATATAGAACATGTCCGTCCACACCGATGAAAACTTATTATTATAGAAAAGTGGTTTGTCAATCATTGAAACTTTGCCCCCCCCCCTTTTTCAACGAAATCGGTCTTTTGCTTTTGTTATTTTTTTTTTGCGGGTGGGTGTAATTTATTTAATGTATTAATTTTATTATACACGTAATTATATATTAGATCACCTGGGTGACTCAGGTGGCCGATTGTTATCTCTTAGTTCTATAACATTTGAACATTTTTAATTTCTCGAGAACCGCTGAGCCAATTTCAACCAATTTTGTCATAGAACATGAGTGGAGGGGAAAAAATTTAAATTTAAATTTCAAGGACCCTGCCCCCCCCCCCCACTTGAGCCTGAGGGGTGGGGGTAAAACAAACCATCAAAATAAATGTAGTCTTTAAAAATTTCTTCTTTACCCCTGAACTTCAAGCAGTTAAACTGTTGCCATGGTTGTAATAAGCATTGAACCCTCTACCAAAATTGTAAAATTCATGGCCCAGGGTTAGGAGTTCTGGAGATGGGGAGTTCTAATGATCATATAGTGAACATGCATAAATTCTTCAAAAATCTCCTCTGTTCCTGGGTTTTGAGCAGATAAAATAAGTGTATGGTTACGATGAGCAATGGTGCCTCTTCCAAAAATTGTGAAATTTGATGCCACAGGGTCTGGGGTTCTGGTGGATGGGGGGGGCTTTATTGATTATATATTGAAAATGTACTCTTTTTTTTGAAAATCTTCTCTGCTCCTTGGCATTAAGCAAACAAACATGTATGTATATAGTTACGATGAACATGGAAGTCTCTTCCTAATTTTGGAATTTCATCGCCCCTGGGGAGGGGGTTCTGGTGTTAGGTGGGGTTCTAGAGGTTACAAAGTGAAAATGCATTAATTCTTAGAAATTCCTCTTCTGTGGTCCGGCGTAATAAAGAAAAAAAATATAAGTGAATTGTAATGACAAGCAAGGGAAGCTCTTCCAAAATTGTAAATTTCATAGCACTAGGATCAGGGGTTCTAATGTTAAATCAGGGATCTATGAAATACAATGTATATTTTGAAAATGCATTATGTTTTGAAAATCTTTTTTCAATTGCATTATTCGAACGATTGTCGAATATTTGGCATTTTTTTCAAAACTTCACTGGTACATCTCGTATTTATAACCCAAAAATCGAGTACATAAATGTATTTAAATGTTACAAACAGATGGTCACCGGCACTTAACGTGTGGATAGTTTGTTTTTAAAAAATAAATTTATACATCTAATTTCTCCAAAATGTATGATTTCCCCTTCAATCGCACTTATAAATTGGTCTGTAAAGTCAGTTTTAATTATGAAATTGGCAGCACGATATTTTTTTTAATTAAATTAAGGGGACGGGTGTTAAACACACTACATGTATCTACAAGTCAGGTGCCTGTGATATTGATAAATATTCAAATTCTGCTTGTTTAATTATTGATTGCCTAGGATATCCAAATGTCTTACAATATGTAAGTGATTTTTTTCCAATAATTATCAATGTCAAAACATTTCACGGTAAGGTGAGTTCCCTTCATTTGAATTTTCTTAAAGTAACAAAATATAATGGGTACATGGTTTGAAATCAGGTTCAATTAATAATTTTACAACGCCCAGTATGGCGATGTATGATTTAGTATAAAAACAGTATATACAGTAATTGACGAACAACTATCGCGGTATTGAAACATTCAAATGGGGAGACATCAGCAGTTATATCATAGCCGTAATAATAGGGGGCTACTGCCCCCATTACTACTTTTGAAGAGGGGGGCGGGCAATAGAATCTTTGTGCCCCTCCTCCAGATATTTTTTTTTTATCTGAGTGAATATACGAGTATCCTGAAAATAATGAAAAATATTCGTAGTTGGATTATCATATCTCTTTTTATCTTTTTGTTTGTCAAATATTTTACTTGGTTGACACCCCCACCCCTTCCACAATGATGAAGCAAAAATAATATTACATCCTTCTAAGTAATGAGACGTTAGATCTGATCTGCTGATATTGACATTTTATCTGATATTCTGCCA
This sequence comes from Saccostrea echinata, assembly GCF_033153115.1. Classification (NCBI taxonomy): domain Eukaryota; kingdom Metazoa; phylum Mollusca; class Bivalvia; order Ostreida; family Ostreidae; genus Saccostrea; species Saccostrea echinata. The sequence goes on from NW_026889774.1 coordinate 8,515,445, forward strand.
TGATTCACTGTTTATATTTTTTGCTTGGGGGGGGGGGGGGGATCCAAGAGTGTGGAGATTCACGTAGACCTATTTGAGATTCACGTCTATTTGACGGATCCTATGTTTACCATATGGCGACAAAACCTCAAACCAGAGTTTACATACATGTAGCCAGTTCACTTTTTATAATCTTTTTACTTGTACGATTGATCCACGAATAGGCCAATACTACGTGTATATTATAAATACAACATTGAAGCAAGGTCGTTAATTATTTGCCTCATCACAATATTTATTTTGTATACTTTGCAAGCATATAATTTTATTTCAAAAAGAGAATAATGTTTTTTTTCTTTTTGTAATAAATAGAGAATATTTGATGTCTTGTATTTGGATATGGAATTCACAAGTGTGAAGCACGATCCTGTCTCAATACACATTTCCAGGCAAAATAAAATATGCTTGAAATACACCTTAATTAATGCGTATAATTGTAAACTTTAGATATTAACACGCATTCTTTGTAAGCACCAAAAAATCTTGGAAACGACATGTCTCGAATTTTGATGAAATTTGTACCACAGATGTGTCTTGGTACAAAACTAGCAAATATGGTGTCGGAAGTTCCACACGTGCACTTGGTTGCCATGGAGACGGATCCATTGATTTTGGTCATTTTTGGCCCTTTTTGACCAAATGAAAACATGAAAATTAAGGAAATGTAAACGGATATTTATCGGTATGTACTACACTCAAACTAAAATCATTGGATCATATGGTAACTTGAACTTTTAAGGTACAGAGGGCATATAATCATTTATTCTAGAAATATTCCCAATCTAAGAAAAAGGTCATGCAAATTGACATGGTTTCTGAAAATTTGAAAAATGGGGAATTTAGCATTTTTTGAGATCTTTAAGGCTAAATAAGAAAAATTGTCCGTGGAAAATTTCCAAATCTTATGTGTGTTTATATACTTGAGAATTAGTAGTGTCATCTCATGAAAAAATATCGGTGGGCTTTTACTCCTATTTTTAGTAACATGTATCCATAAATAGATATATTTTAGAAAAATGTAAAAAATCAAATTTTGGCAAAGTTTTAGATGTCAATGCTGGATAATTAGAAAGTATATTGTAAATATTAAGATGTTAATGACAGTAGCTAGACACCACTAGCTGGAGTGGACAATGGTTGAGGGGGATTCCCATTTCTATTTATAGTATCAAGCACCTAAATATAGATATGTCTCTGAATATTAGGAAAAATGACAGTTTTATGTTAATTGGAAGCTTCATAGAAAAAGTCTTAACAAATATTAAGCTTTCTACAATATACCTTCAGAAAGAAGGTGTGATTGTACAATAATTGATACAATATTGAGGATCGACTCTTGTTTCTTTTTATAGCACCAATGGTCTAAAAATAGATTCCTCGAATTATCGAGAAAATGTAGATTCTTGCACTTTTTCATGTAATGTTGGATGGAAAAAATGCAGACTAACTGTTATAAACCTAGTGTGACTGACAAGTACTAGAAACCATTTACAGAAATATACACTATCTGAAGGGGGTTCCCTTTTCTATTTATAGCACAAACACCCATAAATAGAAACATCCCAGCATATGAGGAAAAAATGACAATTTTCCACCAGTTGTAAGCTTCATTGAAGAAGTATTTACAAATTATACTGCTGTCTACAATATGTCATTAACAAGAACATTTGGACAATTAATAATTGACACAATATTGAAGGTGGACTCTCTTTTCTTTTTATAGCAATAGCCGTCTAAAAATAGATGCAGTGAGTTATTTAGAAAATAGAGATTCTTGCACTATTCTTGACATTATGCATTGAAAATTTGAATACTCTCTATTATAAACATAATGTGACTGACAAGTACAAGAAACCAATGACTGAAATGCAAAATGTTTCAAGGGGATTCCCATTTCTATTTTTAGCACAAAAAATAAAAACTTAGATACGTCTTAGTATATGAGGTAAAATTTTCCACATACTGGAAGCTTCATTAAAAGTTTTACAAATATATTGCTATCTACAATATTTCAACAACAGGAACAGTTGTTTAGACAGCACTTTACATATTTATGAAGGTAGGCTCACAATTCTTTTTTAGGAACAGTTGTCTAAAAATAGATGCTGTATTATGTAAATTCGCACTATTTGAGATATCATGGATGGAAATTTGCAGACTAACTGAATGGTGAAAACGAAATGAAATATGGAGATAACGAACAGTATTCAAGCTCAAAGTCCATTTAGACAATACAAATTGGGAGCAGAGCAAACACGGACCTCCAAAAACATCAGAGGTGGGTTTTTAGGACTTCTGAGCCAAAGGCTCAAAGAGCTAATGCTATGGCCATTTGTGCGGTGTGCGTAAACTTTTTAGAATATGGGCCAAAACTCAAGAACCCCTTGGCCAATTATTGTCAAATTTGTCACAGGGTATCCTTGGCCCAAGGGATCCCTTTTATTCTAAAACTAGGGTTGTGAACCTTAAACAAGGGGAGATAATTAGGAAAATAGAAACAAAAGTACTGGTTGCTAAAAAATCTTCTCAAGAACCACTGGGCAGATTATCATCAAACTTACAAAAAAGGATGAGGATATGTTGTAGATTGAAATTTGCACGGGGATTTACCCTGGGGCAAAGGGCATGGTCTCAAGGTAACTTCAAACTTGACAAAAATTACATTTTATTAAAATGTTGATATTTTGCTTACTATAAGGACTAGGATCATCAAATCTTGTCAGTTGATGCATCTAAGGACCTCATATCATGTTGACTCAAAAGTAGGTCACGGTGATCTACTTTTAAAATTTTGCGGCCATTCTTTTTCAAAATGATTTACAGGCATATTTTGAAAAATTTAAGGCCTATGATCATCAAACTTTGTCAGTTGGTGTATCTTGTGTCCTCGAAGTATGTCAACTAAAAAGTAGGTCATCTTGACCTACTTTTTGAAATTTATGGCTAATCTTTTTCAAAACAATTAAGGTCATTAATTCGAATACCGAGAGGTTTAAAATCATTAAATCTTGTAAGATGATGCATCTTGGGGCCATAAAACACATTTATTAAAAAATAGGTCACAGTGACCTAATTTTTTAACTTTGCAGGCATTCGATTTCAAAGCGTTTTAGAGGCATAATTTGGACATTTTAAGGCCTATGATCATAAAACTTTGTAAGTTGAATCATCCTGGGTCCTCAAAAAAGGTCAACTGAAAAGAAGGTCACCGTGACCTACTTTTCAATTTATATGAATAAATATTTCAGGTACTAATTGGCTTAGAATCATCAAACTTTGTCTGCTGATGCATCTTGGGTTTTCGGAGTAGGTCGACTAAAAAGTAGGTCACCGTGACCTACTTTTGAAAATTTATGGCTTTAATTAAATATTTCAGGAACTAATTGGCTTAGAATCATCAAAATTTGTCAGTTGATGCATCTTGGATCCTCTGAGTAGATTGACTGAAAAGTAGGTCACCATGACCTACTTTTGAAAATTTATGGCTTTAATTAAATATTTCGGGTACTAATTGGCTTAGAATCATCAAACTTTGTCAGTCGATGTATCTTTGGTCCTCAGAGTACAACAACTGAAAAGTAGGTCACTTTGACCTACTTATAAAATTTCATGGTTATAATTTTGAAAAATATTTTACGTATTAATTGGCATAGAATCATCAAACTTAGTTGATGGGTCCGCAGAGAATGACAAGTGATAAGTAGGTCACCATGACCAACTCTCAGGTACTAATTGGCTTAGAATCATCTTGGGTTGTCAAGATGTGAATCTAAATATACAGGATACTCAGAGGCTTCAAATAGAAATGATAGGTTGTACAGTTTATCAGAAGAGCGATTCAAGGCCCTTGGGCCTTTTGTTTTTCTTTTTTGTGCTAAAAATAGAAATGGGAATCCCCTTGAAACATTTTGCATTTCAATCATTGGTTTCTTGTACTTGTCAGTCACATAATGTTAATAATAGAGAGTATTCAAATTTTCAATCCATAATGTCTAAAATAGTGCAAGAATCTCTATTTTCTAAATAACTCACTGCATCTATTTTTAGACAACGGTTGCTATAATAAGAAAAGAGAGTCCATCTTCAATATTGTGTCAATTATTAATTGCCGAAATGTTTTTGTTCGTGACATATTGTAGACAGCAGTATAATTTGTAAATACTTCTTCAATGAAGCTTACAACTGGTGGAAAATTGTAATTTTTCCTCATATGCTGAGATGTTTCTGGGTGTTTGTGCTATAAATAGAAAAGGGAACCCCCTTCAGATAGTGTATATTTCTGTAAATGGTTTCTAGTACTTGTCGGTCACACTAGGTTTATAACAGTTAGTCTGCATTTTTTCCATCCATCATTGCCTGAAAAAGTGCAAGAATCTACATTTTCTCGATAATTCGAGGAATCTATTTTTAGACCATTGGTGCTATAAAAAGAAACAAGAGTCGATCCTCAATATTGTATCAATTATTGTACAATCACACGTTCTTTTTGAAGGTATATTGTAGAAAGCTTAATATTTGTTAAGACTTTTTCTATGAAGCTTCCAATTAGCATAAAACTGTCATTTTTCCTAATATTCAGAGACATATCTATATTTAGGTGCTTGATACTATAAATAGAAATGGGAATCCCCCTCAACCATTGTCCACTCCAGCTAGTGGTGTCTAGCTACTGTCATTAACATCTTAATATTTACAATATACTTTCTAATTATCCAGCATTGACATCTAAAACTTTGCCAAAATTTGATTTTTTACATTTTTCTAAAATATATCTATTTATAGATACATGTTACTAAAAATAGGAGTAAAAGCCCACCGATATTTTTTCATGAGGTGACACTATTAATTCTCAAGTATAAAAACACACATAAGATTTGGAAATTTTCCACGGACAATTTTTCTTATTTAGCCTTAAAGATCTCAAAAAATGCTAAATTCCCCATTTTTCAAATTTTCAGAAACCATGTCAATTTGCATGACCTTTTTCTTAGACTGGGAATATTTCTAGAATAAATGATTATATGCCCTCTGTACCTTAAAAGTTCAAGTTATCATATGATCTAATGATTTTAGTTTGAGTGTAGTAGATACCGATAAATATCCGTTTACATTTCCTTAATTTTCATGTTTTCATTTGGTCAAAAAGAGCCAAAATCAATGGATCCGTCTCCATGGCAACCAAGTGCACGTGTGGAACTTCCGACACCATATTTGCTAGTTTTGTACCAAGACACATCCGTGGTGCAAATTTCATCAAAATCCGAGACATGTCGTTTCCGAGCCCTATAGTAAATTTGTTGGTGCTTACAGAGAATGCGTGTTAAACTTTCATTCTATACCCAAATGTCAACTATTTTTACTATTGTCAAAGTGAGGCATGTGAATTTCCTACATGCAGTACATTTCAGCCTGTTGACCTTCACCTTTTAATTGTGGCTTCCATAGAATAAAGAGCCCCAAAAGTTTTTCATTCTACCACATTGATAACAACGCAGAAATACATATTGTACATGAGATTTCATGCTAAATTAGTAAATTAAAATGTTTCTTTCTTTGAATAAACAAAAGAAATGTATAAATTATTAACAGTGTGATACATGTAAGTGCAGTATTGGAATTCATCATATTTATTATTGAGGTGGAGGAGGGATTGGTGATAATAACTACGTGAATTTTCTGAGTTTTTTGTAAGACATTGAATTTTGATCTTGCCCCTTTAAGACGATATTCCTTGTTAACAGTCAAGGAATTATCAAAATATGGACGTTACAGCCTATCAAATGGTATCATATCGACATTATTAATTGGGTATAAATAAAATAATGGGATTATTTGTATATATTTTTTTTATTGCGACAAACGTTATTACACAAAAATTATAATTTGAACAAAGTCAAGAAAGCTTGAACAGGGCAGTTAAATCATCCAGAGTATATCTTTTTTTCTGATCTCCTTGTAAAAGTCGACAAAATTTCGAGGTAATATACATTCAATTTGAAGATGACACTAATTCTATTTTGAAATTTTGAGGTGTAACACAACAACACGAGGCGGTAATACGTTTCCGTATATTTCTCTTCGGTCTTTTCGATAAACAATACTAATCAAATAAAAAAAAAATACTATGCTGTTGTTCCATAAAATCTTTATCATGCACACTTCAAACAAATTTGATCGACTTGCTTTAGGATCTATCAAAAATATTTTCGAATTCATTATAACGAATTGTAGAATTTGTTATAACGAATTTAATTCGTTACAACAATTTCTTTGAATTCGTTATAACGAATTTAATCTGTTATAACAAAGGGGGAGTTTCGATAAGGCTGTTTTTCGGCCCCTCAAGAAATATAATGAAATTGTGATATGTTGTAGATAAAAGTGTTATCTTCCTAAAAATATGAAAAAAATTTATGCTGCACATTTTCTGGTCACGCGATAATTAAAAATTTAAGTATACCCTCTTCCCTAGATTTTTGGAGGCATCATATTTAAAGGGGGTAATGGAGTTAATTTATCGTCAAAATCATAAATGAAATATTACAAATGTGAATAAAGGCATCAAATAACCAATTTCAATATTTTTCTTTACAGTCAGAAAATTAATGATATTTATTTTATTTCAATGCGTTTTAAGGTGCAAGATTTTTCTCGTATTTTAATTGTAACTCTTCTTCCAAAGAGGATGAATGCAACATATAAAACGTATATAAATAATAAAGACAGGAATTTTCAAAAAATGAATTAATCGACAGTTTATACTTGAACTTAATAATCAATATATAACATTTTCCCGTATGTAGAAAAGCAAATGTAAAGATATATAGACAAGAGATAGATAAACATAAACTGTCATTGACAGGTGTTTGACACTGTTTGCAACACATTTTTGTCAACTAAAGTTATTGTGCTAATTATAGTATTAATAAAATGTACCGTAATATCATTAAATTGAATTTTTAAAAAAATCTTGAAATTAACAGATTTTGGAATTCGGTACGATTAAAAAATGCAGCTATTTATATTTTTAAAGTATATTTAAAAGAATCATTCTGCAATGTACATTGTATTTAATAATACCAAGCGTATTACTACCAGTCAAAATATTTTATCAAGATAGTAATTATTAGTCCCATACCGATGAAGCTGGAGGGGTCTATAGGTTTCCTCATCGTCTGTCCGTTGTCCCTCTGTCTATCTGTCAGTCTGTTCCACTTAGTTTTTCGCACTTTACAAATTAAAAAAAAAGGAGGGGTTCGGTGTTTTTTGTTTTGTTTTTTCTAAAAAATAAAAATCGCATATATTGAGCTGATTTTTGTTTTGGTATATGAGTTATAGATCAAGTTGGCATTTTCTTCCGCTTCAATGATTTTTCAAATAGGGCATTTTCAATTTTTAATGGAAACCAGGTTATACTTGGTGTGCCGATTGTGGACAATTATTGCTAACGCAGTACTTACAGAATGCGTGAATAAAAAGCCAAATGATAAAAAAAAACTAAAATACATTGAGTGCATGTCTTCTATTCATTCTTAAACTTAAAAGTATTTACGCACTTAAAGAGGTGCATTATGTTTTCAGCAAAAATGAGACAATTCAGGCAAGCGAGGGCCTACATGTAATTCCTCGCGCTTCCCAACTTCCTTTTGATGCTTATGTTGTTTCACCAACTTTAGTCACTATTTGATTTGCTAGACCATAGCCGCAATTTAAAATACATTTGTAAATACCAAATGTATGTGTTAAATCATATCCTGCAGAAACGTACAAATCAACATCCAGTCTTAAAAGTAATCTACGTTCCCTACATGTAGACCACACGGAAATATATGTGAACCTTCTCTAACAGATTGAAGCGAGGAGAGTTTCTACTCAAAGGAATGGCTATAACCATATCCTTGATAAAGAACGTTAATGAATGGACTAATCCTCAAACTTCTCTTTAGTTCAGTTAGTCATTCGGAAAATCTAAGATTCGGCATCTGTAACAGTTCTGATAATGTGAAACCCTAAATGCATCATCGGTGCATATTTCTTCAAGATAGGGATTATAATTACATGAAAATAAGACATGCTCCAAAATATATACCCTGAGCATTCATCAAGAAAATGTAAGTCAGATCTAGCATCTGAAGCAAGTCTGACAGTGTGCATCCGAAGATGCATCATGAAGCACGTCTTCTCAACAAGTTCTTATAGCTGCACTGCTCCATAAACATTAACTTGCATGCTTTAAAAACATTAACCTGGACATTCTTTAACTGAAAATGCAGCATCTGAAACCCGACAGATGACAAGAAAACACTCTAGATCAGGCGACTCTGATGATATGAAAAATTGATTAAAAACTTTTAATAACCTGGAACGCCTATAACGATGGTATTACAAAAGCTCCCCAACTTCGTGTAGGTGAGCTAAATATGTGACGTTAACGTTATACGCGGGCGACGAAATAAGTATGGAAATAACTATAGCATACGATTATATTTTCTAATGTTAATATTTTCGAGAGTTCTCTATGGTTTAGAAAAAATATGCTACTTTTGGCTTTGTATTTTAACACTGCGTAAGATCAAGTAACCAGGAGCTTCTTATTTTAGATATGCAAATTTTAGACAATTTTCAATTTTTGGATATGAAGTGCACACGCGATACTCATCATATTTTAAGATATTAGTGTGCAAAGTATATCTAATTACTGAACAAACTAGGTGAGTGTCCCTCATGCACTTCATATTCTAACCATCGATTAATATATGCCACCCTCTTATATTTTCCCATTAGCCTAATGTTAAAGCATTTGAGGGTACATCTAAGAATGTGCCAACTGCGGCGTGAATTCATCTCATATAAACTCTTAAAATATAAATAACAAAAATTAACATATATATCTTGAATTCTAAACCAATTTTCAAAAAATAAAACGAAATTTATTTTTATGAAAATAAGTGGGCCGATAAGCGGCCTTATCGAAACTCCCCCTTTGTTGAATTCGTTATAACGAATTCAAAATATTGTTATAACGAATTGAATTCGTTTAAACGAATTCTAAAATTTGTTATAACAAATTTGTTGAATTCATTATAACAAATTCAAAAATTTGTTATAACGAATTAAATTCGTTAAATAAAATTCAACAATCAGGGCCTATAGCAAAATATGTATAAATTCGATATAACGATTTGTCGAATTCATTTTAACGTATTCAAATCGTTATAACAAATTAGAGAATTCGTTTTAACGAATTAAATTCGTTATAACAAGTTTCAGAATTCGTTATAACGAATTTATTTCGTTATAATAAGTTTCAAAATTCGTTATAACGAATTCAATAAATTTGTTATAACGGATTAAATTCATTATAACGAATTCAAAGAAACTGTTCTAACGAATTAAATTCGTTCTATAACGAAATAACTAACTCGTTATAACGAGATACTAACTCGTTATAACGAGATAATAACTCGTTATAACGAGATAACTATAACTCTTTATAACGAGATAATTAACTCGTTATAACGAGATAACTAACTCGTTATAACGAATTAATTATCTCGTTATAACGAGATAGCTAACTCGTTATAACGAAATACTTACTCGTTATAATGAGATAATACATGTATCTCGTTATAACGAGATAATAACTCGTTATAACGAAATAATTATCTCGTTATAACGAGTTAATAATTTTTTTATCTTATAAAAAATGAGCCTATCCGGCTTTCGTACTTTTTCGAAAGCGAGGGGACATAAAATGTAATTCGTCTGTCTGTTACAAAAACTTTAACCTTGTCATAACTTTTGAAAGAGAAGAGATAGGTCTTTCATATTTCACATGTACATTGTCCGAAATATCTGACGTTTTCCTGGCTTTTTTACGATTTTGATATTTTACGCGCCAGAAAAACTTCAGAACCGGCGCCACTACGAAAAATGGAAATTCGCCGCCTCCAACCGGAGGCGGCATTCTCGGGTTGATTTTCGAATTAAATGTCAAACTCACAACTTTTCAATAGTACAATACTCTTAGTGCTCACCAACATCGTTTTTATGGGTTGTTTATAAGATATGCAATCCGATGAAAATATTTTATCTGACTGTCGAAATTTGTTTTCATTTTAAAATCTTGCAAGTCCTTTATCGAAATGTGGAGTGATGTTTTCTTTTCATCAATATTAGTGAGTACTAAAAGCATTGTGCTATCGATAAATTGTGAGTTCGGCATTTAATTCGGTTTGCAAGTATCAAAAATCAACTCCGGTTTGAGAAGGCGAAATTTCCAGTTTTCTTAATGGCGCCGGTTCTGACGTTTTCCTGGCACGTAAAATATCAAAATCGTGAAAAAAGTTTGGAAAACGTCAGATATTTCGGACTAGTACATTACCAGTGACAATACCTTTCCAAATATACTATGGTTTTTAATCCCCTGACCTTGAAGTTTGACCTACTTTTTAAATAAATTTTAAGATTATTTTAAATTGTTCATAACTTTTAAATGTGAAAAGATAGGACTTTCATTGTACCAATGTGTATAGCCTGTGGCAAGTCCTTTCCAAATAAAATATCATAATGATTTTTTACCCCGTGACCTTGTTTGACTTATTTTTGAAAAAAATTCTTTGCCTAAATTTTTGATTAAGAGGAGATGGGGCTTTCATATTTGACATGTGTATTACCCGTAACAAGAATTTTCCAAATATACTATCAATATTTTTTAACCCCTTGACCTTGAAGTTTGACCTACTTTTCAAAATTGTTATCTTTGCTATCTTTGCTTATAACATTTGTTTGAGAAGAGATAGTGCCTTCATTTTTGACATGTGCATTACCTGTGACAGGAACTTTCTAAATATATCATGGTACCTATTACAAGATTTTTCCAAGCATGTTATGAATTTTGACCCCTTGACCTTCATGTAAGACCTCATTTTCCAAAATTTTAACTTTGGTGACTGCTTTTCAATGACATATGATAGGTCGTTCATATTGGACAAGTGCAATATCTGTGTCACAATGTTTCCGAATGTGCTATATTTGACCCCCTGACCTTTTAAGTTTGACCTAATTTTTAAACATTTTATTAGTGTTCCTAACTTTCGAAGGAGGGAAGATACATTGTAAGGCATCTATACTTGACAAGTGCATTACCCGTGACAAGCATTTCCAGATGTACTATGATTTTTAACCCCATGACCTTGAAGTTTGATTGGTTTTATGTTGTTTTACGTCCCATTCCAGAATGTTCACTCATATAGAGACGTCACCATACACACAAACAAGACAGTTACAATATTGCTTAAATAATGGCATCCCATTCACTAATCAAGACACCGAAACCGGGTGACCACAATTCTTTGTATTTGCTGCTTTATTGATTCGAATGTCGTTTCGTTATTCGATCATATGTCTATTCGACTGACAGCCGAATAGTCGACTATTCCACTGATAGTCGAATAGTCGACAATTCGTTGGCATCCGTAGTTTAAAGCAGATAAACTAAGTGCATGGCTCTGATAAGCAAGGGTGCTTCTTCCAAAATTGTGAATTTCCTGGCCCCTGGGTAAGGGGTTCTAATGTAAGGACAGATCTTTATTTTAGAATATTAAATGCATTAATTCTTTAAATATCTTCTCTTTCCCTTGATATTTAGCAGAAAAACTAGTTACCTGATAATGATGAGCAAGGATGCTTCTTCTAAGTTATAAATTTTATAGCCTTGGGTTAGGGAATTTTGTGTTAGGGTGGGGCTATGTTGCATAAGGAGCGAAAATGCATTATTTCTTTGAAAATCTTCTTTGCCACTGGGTATTTAGCAAACATACTAAATGCATGGTTAATTTGTGCAAGGTGCTTCTTTCAAAACTATGTTTCTCAGTCACTGGGTCAGAGGTTCTGGTATAAAAGTGGGAGCTCTATTTATTATGAAGTAAAAATGCATTAATTCTTTGAAAATCTTCTATTGTGTTTGTTCCAAGGTATTTAGCAAATAAACTAAGTACATGGTAATTATGAGCAAGTGTGATGTTCGAAAGAATAAATTGTGAATTTCATGGCCCCTGGATCATATTATCAATTTTTTTAAAATTTATATCATAGTGAAAGCATTTATTATATTAAAGTAAACGCGGAAGGGACTTTATTGACATGACAATGATATACTTAAGCAGACTGTGATCCATGTTATCTGGTTAGTCACAGCAGTAATACATGAACTATGGAGATAACGAACAGTAATTAAATTCAGAAGTCCATTGAAACAATACAAATCGGAGCAGAGCAAACACGGACCTCTAAAAGAATCAGAGGTGGGATCAGAAGCCACGGAGGAGGAAGCATCCCCTGTGTCGTGTGCTCCTTGTCATGATCGGGCAAGGAAAAATCCCTAGACAATTCAGTGTATATATAAACAATTAGTATGGAAACCGTCAGTCAGCATTAGACTAAATGATATATTTTATTTGCTGACAATGTCGATTGGCACTGAAAAAGATCTCTCACTGCACAATGGCAGTGCTGAGTATACATGTATGTATAAATTTGCAGCCCTCCACCGGCAGTGGTGTCGTCTCCATATGAGTGAAAAATTCTCGAGAGGGACGTTATATAACATAAAAACAAGAAAAAGAGCTCAACTCCCCCCCCCCCCCCCAAGCGAAAGCAAAAAGTCCCTCCAACGCATATCCCGAAGTCCCGATAGCAAATTCCTTTTCATATCATTTGGATATGAAATAGAGCGATTGGTGGTCCTGAATGAGCCGTGTTGTAAACACAGTAAGTACTTCGCTTGACCAAGATTGACACCTGTAACGCCAGAGCAATGGAACATAACTATGCATATTCAGAAATTCAAACTTTGAATCGCTGAAACATTTAAAATATTTTTTTAGAAAAGAATTTTAAATGGATGATTTTAAAAGCATGTAAACTTTGTCATATTAAAGATTTTGAGACATGATAAAATCCTTTAAGGTTTTCCCCTATACTAAAATCTAAGCTTCCTATTGTGAGTCGAGTTTCTTCAAACAGAGCAAAACTTCTTTATACCTGTACGGCTGTATCCCCTTCTTTCGATACTTCGTTTATGGTATTCACTTATTTTTAGGTGAAGCGCTACAAATTACGGCCTCTGTATAACCGAGTAGGAAGGAAAATATCCTAACAACGTCAGGGATCCTGTGTCATCTCGATGCCATGGGACCCCTGACAAATTTCATTTGATCGATATCTTACGGGCACCCTCGAGCTACTCGCTTACCAAGATTGACACCTGTAACGCCAGAGCAATGGCGCGTAGCTATGCATATTCAGAAATTCAAACTCCGAATCGCTGAAATATTTAAAATATAATTTTATTTAGAAAAGAATTTAAATGGATGATTTTAAAAGCATGTAAACTTCGTCATAATAAAGATTTTGAGACATGATAAAATCCTTTAAGGTTTTCCCCTATACTAAAATCTAAGCTTCCTATTGTGAGTCGAATTTCTTAAAACAGAGCAAAGCTTCTTTATATGCCTGTACGGCTGTACCCGCTTCTTTCGATACTTCGTTTATGGTATTCACTTAACTTTAGGTGAAGCGCTACAAATTATGACCTCTGTATAACCGAGTAGGAAGGAAAATATCCTAACAACGTCAGGGATCCTGTGTCAGCTTGTTCAACATAACTATGTACTTAGTTTATTTAATATCCAGGAGCAGAGAGAGAGAGAGAGAAGAATATTTTAAAAGAAATAATACACTTTCACTAAATGATCTACAAAGCCCTGCCCTAGCACCAGAACCCCTGACTATATATATTTCTAGAACCACATTGTATATTTGTTGAAATATTATTGGTTTCAGGAAACCATGTAGGACAGGTAGATATTATTAGTAGTAAGGGCGGACGTATACCCCCCCCCCCCCAACAATGGGGGTATATTGTGTTGGAGAACAATGGGGGAGAAAAATGAAGTGACCCTGACCGAGATCTAGTTTACAATATGACCCTGACCGTATTGGTTACTGTAAATGAGCACGGGTATTTAAATGATGATGAAATGGGATACAGGAGCACTTACACGAATGAATGAACACGGGTATTTAAATGTCAAAGTTGGGAGGGAGAGCAAGAGAAGGGCAACAAGTACTCTAACACTTTGTCATAATAAGAAATGTTGAGATTGCTCGCGCGCACCGCCGCCGCCGGCCGGAACCCGTGGACTCCGGAGACCGAAGCTACCGGAAACCGTGGACTCCGGAACCCGCGGACTCCGGAACTATTTTAGATGATAAATAACATTCTGGGAGAAAAATTTAAGATATCAAAAGTATTTCTGAGGGGGGAAAAATTATGTGTGCTTTTTACAAAATTCATACTGTCCGGGTTTACAGAACGCAGATAGAACTTATACATTTTTTTTAAACTAACACCACCATATTGTGGTGGTGGAAGTGGTGGTGGTGGAGAATGTAATGACAAAAACAAAACACTATGATTTTTTTGTGATTTTATTCGGACTTAATTTCAATGTTCAACAATACAAAATAATATAAAAATATCATTACAATATAAACGTGTTAGTTTATTTATTTTCTTGAAAGAGGTGATTAAACTTTAGATGGTATTTTTCGAGAATACATGATATTGCATCTTCAAGAGGCACGTCATTTTCATTGATAAGAGAGAGAATTCCTATGCAACGCACTTTTCATGAAGCAGGCAGACAGTTTTAATTGTTTTTTATAATTTTTCAAAAGTAACTCTCTGTCTTTTTCCAGCATCCGTTTCATGGTCGTTTCTCTGGCTTCTTCCGTCGGAACCCCTTTTTGGACTAATTTGGTAACTTGGTCTTGGAATAAAGGGTCATGTTGGTTCCAGACGATGTTGATCATCATATCAAAGCCGACTGTATCGTCCTCATCATCTGTTTGATCACTGGTGTCAGTGTCTTCCTCTAAGTCTTCCTCGCAGTTGCAGCCAAGTGCGGTGTGACGACCCAAGTTAAGATGTAGCAAACACGAGACCACAATCAAGGCAAAAGGGCTGCAAAATGTTGTTCTCACTTTGCTTGAGTGTAACCTCGCTGAAATCGACAGGAGGCAATTTTTTCAAGAAGATATTGGTTTGTAATCGCTTGGATTCTGGTGTGGTTTGCTTTAAATCTACGACAAGGGATCCGTGAGGCGTTTCATCAACGGCTTTGTGATAGGCATCTAGCAATATGTTGGAATGTCCAGGATACATTTGACGAGCGAGGGTAGAGATCTGCAGTTTGTCTCGCGGATTCTTAAAGAGAACCAAATATTGGCTGTTCAGGTTCATCGTCCTATTTTCTTTTCCACCGTTGAATAGGTTCTGCATGATGCAAACTATGCTCATGTTTCTGTGGTGGGCGCCCTCCGCGAATGTTTCACATACATCTTTATTTGCAGTGGAATCTTTCATGAGATCGTCGATGATTAAAAGTGTATTTTCGTCGGGATTCTGAAAGTCGTCGCTGTCAAGGTCGGCCGGTAGTCCTTGGATGAACTCAAGGATAGGTATTTGTCTCTTGAGGTCGTCATACAAGGGCTGCCATCTTTTATACAGCCCAATGATTCGGTCAGGAGACGGTGAGATTAAACTCTGTCTTTGAAGTAAAAGTTCTTTCATCCATGTTGACTTTCCCGACATCGTAGGACCCGCAATGACCATGGTAAATGGATGCTGAAATTTAAATTGAATGCCTCGACGGTACGGATGTTGCCCTTTATGGGCGGTTCTTTCGTGTCTTCTTAGGGCATATATGCGTGAAAAAGATTTATGGCAGTTGTTGCAAGGTGTGGACGACATGGTGTTCTTCGTGCAAATGACGCCTTGTCCGATTTACCTCTTATTTAATTATTACATTCGAACCCTCTTTCCAGGTGGTCCGTTACCATTGTCCTTGATCTCTTCAGCGGCATATGTGGTCTTCCTTCTTTGACGGTCTCTTTCAGCACATAATTTGCTCTCTCTACTGCTGCCTCTGCCGTGGAAAATCGCTGGTACAGCTGTTTAAAAGTCTTGTCTATTTTGACTGTTTTAACCGTTTTGCGACCATGTCTTGGCTTCCGTTGGATGATGTGTACGTCTTTCGTCGCCCAGACTCTAGGGTGTGAGACATAAATTTTCCTAAAGTAGTCTTTTTTTATCCATGATGTGAACTGTAAACGTCGGAAACACAAATGAATGACGCATCTAAACGAAGATCCTTTTAAGTAGAAGAATACGATTGATTACCTATGGCTGACGATCGAAAATTCAGAGTTAGTACGACCTCCCCGTTCAAAAATGTGGCAGGTTCATTATCTTTATCTCTAATTTTCAAACTCTTGGATTCGCAGTGGCACTTGGAATGGTCTTGTGAAGATTTGATTCTTGTTAGACTCCAAAACGATACGTCTCAGTAACGGTCTGTACTGTTGGCTCACCACGGATGTGTCGCAGACGTCGCAGTATATAAAGAGCTCTTTCTTTGTGGTTTTGGCAATGCCCTTGACATAGAATTCGCTTAGTTCTACAATCCATTGGTCCGTAAACACCAACCATTTCGGTAATGTAACCGTAAAATCGTATGGTTGGTTGCCGGGGAACACGTCTTTGCTTTCGGAAGATCTGAGAATGTATGTTGTTGCCATCCTCTGCAGTAATGAAAAGATTTGTGAGTACAGGGGTATTATATGCTATAACCAAAAAAAACCACAAATTAAAACCAGTCTGCGCAATTCGACCAAAAATTTACGATTAATCATCTAAAATAGTTCCGGAGTCCGCGGGTTCCGGAGTCCACGGTTTCCGGTAGCTTCGGTCTCCGGAGTCCACGGGTTCCGGCCGGCGGCGGCGGTGCGCGCGAGCAATCTCAACATTTCTTTTTATGACAAAGTGTTAGAGTACTTGTTGCCCTTCTCTTGCTCTCCCTCCCAACTTTGACATTTAAATACCCGTGTTCATTCATTCGTGTAAGTGCTCCTGTATCCCATTTCATCATCATTTAAATACCCGTGCTCATTCACAGTAACCAATACGGTCAGGGTCATATCGTAAACTAGATCTCGGTCAGGGTCACTTCATTGTTCTCCCCCATTGTTCTCCTATTGTTCTCCAACACAATAGACCCCCATTGTTAGGGGGGGTATACGTCCGCCCTTACTACTATTATCATCTCTGCATGACCAGTCGATTGATCGAGTCGGGTCAAACTTGACCTCTTGTCTAGATGAATATGGGGCCAAAGTGGAATAATAGTCTGTTAGGGGTGCAGTAAGGTGCTGTCACACGATGCGATTTTTCCAATCGATTTGCTTTCGAGTAAAATCGTACCGTGTGACCACCCAAGTCGAAAGCAAAATCTGAAAGTCGATTGGAATTCTATTGAATAGCGTGACGTCACAATGACATTTCCTGCGACAAGGGGGAAATGTAGCATTTTTAGGTCACATGAGTCACTCAGGTGACCTATTGCTATCCGTTTTCGTCCGTCGTCGTGCGACGTGCGTTAACATTTGAACATTTTTAGCTTCTTCTCTGAAACCGCTTCACAATTTCAACCAAAATTTGCATATAGCATCTATGGGTAAAGGGGAACAAAATTGTGAATTTCATGGTCCCTGCCCCCTGGGGCCTGAGGAATGGGGCTAAAACCACAAAAAAATATGCAATCTTTTAAATCTTCTTTACTCCTGGACATAAAGCAGTCAAACCGTTGACATGATTGTAACAAGCATTGAGCCCTCTACCAAATTGTGAAATTCATGGCCCCAGGGTCAGGGGTTCTGGTGCTAGGGCGGGGCTATATAATCATATAGTGAAAGTGCATTATTTCTTTGAAAATCTTCTTCTCTGCTCCTGGGTATAATATAAACTAAGTACATAGTTATGAAGAGCAAGAGTGTATCCTCCAAAATTGTGAATTTCATGGCCCCAGGGTCAGGGGTTCTGGTGTTAGGGCGGATATATAGTGAATATATAGTGAAAATGCATTAATTCTTTGAAAATCTTCTTCTCTGCTCCTGGGTATTAAATAAACTAAGTACATAGTTATGATGAGCAAGAGTGCCTCTCCCAAAATTGTGAATTTCATGGCCCCAGGGTCATGGGTTCTGATGTTAGGACGGGGCTCTATTGATTATATAGTGAAAATGCATTAATTCTTTGAAAATCTTCTCTGCTCCTGGGTATTAAATAAACTAACTAAATACATAGTTATGATGAGCAAGATTGAATCTTCCAAAATTGTGAAATTTATGGCCCCAGGGTTAGGGGTTCTGGTGTTAGGGCGGGGCTCTATTGATTATATAGTGAAAATACATTAATTCATTGAAAATCTTCTCTGCTCTTGAGTATTAATTAAACTAAGAACATAGTTATGGTGAGCATGGCTGCCTTTTCAGAAATTGTGAATTTCATGGCCCCAGGGTCAGGGGTTCTGGTGCTCGGGCGGGGCTCTATTGATTATATAGTAAAATTGCATTATTTCTTTGAAAATATTTTACTCTGCTCCTGGGTATTAAATAAACTAATTTAGTGCATAGTTAAGATGAGCATGGTTGCCTCTTCCAAAATTGTGAATTTCATGGCCCCTGGGTCAGGGGTTCAGGTGTTAGGGTGGGGCTCTTTTGATTATATAGTAAAATTGCATTAATTCTTTGAAAATCCTTTTCTCTGCTCCTGAATATTAAATAAATTAAGTACACAGTTATGATGAGCATGGCTGCCTCCCAGAAATTATCAATTTCATAGCCCCTTGGTCAGGGGTTAGGGTGGGAAAATGCATAAAATCTTTCAAAATCTTCCTCTCTGCTCCTGGGTATTTTTCAAACAAAGGAGGTGCATGGTTATGATAAGGAAGAATGTCTCTTCCAAAATCATGAAATTCATGGCCCCTGAGTCAGGGGTTCTGGTGACAGGGGGAGGCCTCTTTTGATTATATAGTGAAAATGCAATATTTCTTTCAAAATATTTTTTTCTACTCCTGGTTATAAAGCAAAGAAATAAGTGTATAGTTATAATGAGCAAGGGTGCTTCTTCCAGAATTGTGAGTTCATGGCCAATGGGTCAGGGGTTCTGGTGTAAGGATGGTGCTTTATTTATTTAATAATATAGTGAAAATGCATTTCTTTGAAAATCTATGCGTCTTGGTATATTCGAGGCAAACAGAGTAAAAGTTTTAATATGCAAGGGTATTTTTACCACAATTTTGAGCACCTGGACCATTTAGTCAAGTGTTCTGGTCCTGGCCAGGGCTCTATTAACTTGTATTCTGCTGAGCAAAGTTATTCCACTTTGCCATTCACCTTTGATAATTAATCACTGTAAATAATGTATTTGAAAGGTTAATCATCTTCGCTAGCCAAGGGTTTTTGGTCCACTCCGCTCCCCATAAACCCTTGGGAGATTTCATTAAGAAAATACGGTGGCGCTATCTAGCGACTAAGTAGAGTTGCGCCCCTTGCAACTTCATTTTCTTATCCAATGAAATAATGGGTTACATACACGCTACGGCAAAACAACGAAAGTGGAAACATGTTGACTGACGAATCACGGAAAAGAGTTTACGACACTTTTAAAGTAAAATTACGAGAAAACCAAGAGAAAGCAATTAATGCTGTGTTATTAAATCGCGATGTGTTTGTTGGGACCCGCACCGGGAGTGGAAAATCGCTGGTATATGAAAGCATTCCTGTCATAAAACCAGGTATTGTCGTCATTGTAGCACCTCTCTTGTCAATAATGAGGGAACAAGTTGAGAAATTGAACAACTTTGGACTTGCTGCCACTTACATTAGGAAGAACGTTGAGGAAAATGAAAGAATAGAGGCGGGGCAGTACGATTTCGTATTTGGTAGCCCCGAAAGACTGGTTGGTGAGAGGCGGTGGAGTTATGTTCAAGTCGGAGGAGTATAGGAGGCGGCTACAGTTGTTAGTCGTGGATGAGGCCCATACAGTATGTATAATGTGTAGTTTAGTGTACAAATGATATCAATGCATGTATAATGAAGGAACTGTAACTAGTATATCATGTATATAAAGGCAAGTACAGTCTTAGTAGCATGTACCTCAGTCCTCATGTAGCCATTTTTCAGAATCAAACAGTTGGGACACTAACTCTATTTAGCTCAATAGCTTCATTGTTATGATTAAAAGGTCAGTTGCTTTAATAATAGTTTTCAAACATGCATGCATGCATCAACATGCTTATCTAACAGTACTGGTTGATTTTAGCATATACATTAGCAATTTAAACTAAAATTAGTTCACAAAAGTATTAAGTGTTTGCCTTCCTAATTACATACATCTTGTATCACATTGATTAAGGTCCTGTGTAATCGAAAGGCCCAGCTATACTTTTTATTATGATGTTGATGATCTCACCTTGGATTATCGTAAATTTCTTGTGACAGAGCAAACAAGTATTTACAAATTAATAGCATATAATACATTTGAAATTATCAAACACCATATACATGTATTATAAGAATCTTGCATGTTATTGAGTTTATATATATACTTCTTAATTCTAATTAGCATAATAATTTTTTCAGGGGAGAGGGAAGGACAGATGAAGATCCTTCCAGGAAGTGGTTTTCAAAGATTCAGGAGCTGCGATCTTTGTGCCCAAATGTTCGTGTCCTTGCTCTTATTGCAACTGCTGGACCAACTCAGAGGAGGAAAATTTTTAAATGTCTATGCTTTCGACCAGGTTATGAACTTGTTCTTGATTCGCCTGATAGGAGAAACATTAAGATTACTGTGAAACCCATTAAAAATAATGATACTATAGACAAAGTTTTTGATTGGCTTATTAAAGACTTGAGACACCACAGAGAACAGTTACCAAGACTTTTGTAATAGTATAAGTGACGTTACAAAGATTTATTTTGCATTCATTAAAAACTGCAGACAAAATAGATCAAACTTTGAAATGTTTCATAGCAAAATTGATGAAGAAATCAAAAACAAAATTAGAGAAGATATGGCTACTGAAGGTCACATTAGAATACTTATTTGTACTAATGCAGCCGGAATGGGTGTCAACTTCCACCAAGTACATAATGTTGTGCACTATGGGATACCCAGGGAGTTGGAGACTTTCGTGCAACAAATGGGTAGAGGTGGGAGGGATGGAAAACCTTCACATGAACTTGTATTGTTTAAGGCACATAAAGGTTACTTAAAACATGTTGAACCAGAACTTGTTCGAATTGTCAAAGATAACAGTGTACGTCGAAGAAATATATTATGCAATGCTTTTCAGACGAAACATTGTGAACTAACACCTTTACATGCATGTTGTGATGTGTGTGAGAAAAAGTGTAAATGCCAACTGGATACCTGCCCAGAATCGCATGTTGCCATGAAAGATGATGACGAAGGAGAATCTTCCGAAGGTGAGATGGAGCGAAATGTTTCAGTTGAAGAAAGACGTCTTCTGACACAAAAGTTGGAATCCTTGCAGTTTACATTGTCTGACAGATCAAGCGGTGGGCTTCTTAATTCAGAATTAGTCCATGGATTTACAAAAGATCTAGTGAAAAATATTGTTTCTAAATGTCATGTTTTGTTTACTGCAGAAGACAAAAATTCCCTATTTGGTCTTTCTGTATAGCTCAGGAGATTTGTAAATTATAATACTTGATGTATTTGGAGACGAAACAATGTACAATTTCGTAGACAGTGATAGTTCCACATCACAAGATTGACTGTTGGAAAAAAAAATACTAGTATTGCAGAACAGTGCAGTATAAAGTCATGTATGAACATCTTTTCATTTTTCAGTTGCATTACATTTCATAAACTGTTTTTCCACATTGTGACTCCTTTTATTATTATTACTTTTTTTTTTGCTTTGTCAATAAAGTTGTGCCTCAAATTAAAGTTTTCAAACTAAACAAAATATTCTAGGTATTGAAAAAGTGTTTTAGATATTTAAAGTTTTGCACATTTATATTGGATGTTTGAAAACAATTAAAGAAAATGGAGAGCTAACAATAATAGAAAGTTTAAAATGAAGGTGGAAAACAGACCGAATGAAGAATGGAGTGATAAACAGGCCTATTGGGCCCCAGGATCATAAAACAGACTTAGACATAAGTCAAATTTCTAATCGCCCGTAAAATGTTTATTGATTAATAATTATTGAATTTAATAAGAAAAAAAATTGCAAATTACAATAATTTTGTGAATCAGTATTGAAACATATTTTAATTTTGAGTTTCTTGACTTCCACAACATTTAAGTATAATAAAAAAAATTGGACTTGTGGTTAAGATGTTTCATGATCCCTGGGGGCAGATTTGTAGAAACCAAAATATCTTCAGATCAACTTTATAATATTTATTGGTAACAAAGAGAGAGAGCGAAAAAAAAACAAGAGGCCCAAGGGCTTTAACTGTCACCTGAGTATGATACAACAATTTAAAGGATGCATAGAGTATAAAATGAACTGAAAGGTGAAGCTTTGTTGCCCAAAAGCAAGAAAAAAAGGGTGATCATGATCAACAAAATAATTGGTCTTAATATTCATTAACAGTTCATAAATTAGGTTCTAGTCTGTTCCCCATTTATCACTATCACCATACAGTATATTAACAAATTGTCAGTGCTTCTGTACTATTTTAATCCTTTGTTGAAATCTCTTACATTGGCCTCTCTTGGTCTTTGATGAATATTTAATAAGACAAGTTATTTTTGTCTCATTTTTATTTATCTACTACTTACAAGTCTATCTGATCATTACAAATATGAAAGTATTTTTTGTATTATACAATAAAAGTTTTTGCATAATTCTCTTATTCTATTTACCTTTCAAGTACATTATTTACAGTATTAAATTATCAAAAGTAAAAGGCAAAGGGAAATTACTCCTCTCAGTAGAATACAAACTAATAGAGCCCTGGCCAGGACCAGAACACTTGACCAAATGGTCCAGATGTTAAAAAATCTGGTAAAAATTCCCTTCTTTATAAAAACTTTTACTCTGTTTGCCTCAGATATGCCCAGGTGCGGAGAAGATTTTTAAATAAATAATGCATTTTTACTACAGATTCACTATATTATCAATAGAGCCCCCAACCCCAACCCCACCCCTGAAACACCAGAGCTTCTGACCCTGGGACCATATGTTTGCTCATCATAACTAATCACTTTGTTTATCTGTTTAACACTAAGGAGCAAACAGGATTATTTAATAGAATTAATGCATTTTCACTAAATTATCAAGAGCCCGACCCTCACACCAGCACATCTGACCCAGGGGTCATGAAATTCACTACTCTGGAAGAAGCACACTTGCTCATCATAACTATACACTTAGCTTCTTTGCTTTTTTAACCAGAAGAAGAAAAGAATATTTTCAAAGAAATTTTGCTTTTTCACTTTATAATCAATAAAAGCCCCCCCCCCCCCCCCCCTCACCAGAGCCCTTGAACCTGGGGTCATAAAATTCACAATTTTGGAAGAGGCATCCTTGCGTATCATAACAATGTATTTTTAAATTAGTCTGTCTAAACCCAGGGGCAGAGAAGAAGATTTTCAAAGAAATAATTCACCTTCACTATAGGATCTATATAGCCCCGCTCTAACACCAGAACTCCTGTCCCCGGGGCCATGAATTTCAAAATTTTGGAAGAGACATCCTTGCTTATCATAACAATGTACTTAGTTTGTTTAAATAATACCCAGGTGCAGAGAAAAAGATTTTTAAAGAATTAATACATTTTCACTTTATAATCAATAGAGCCCCGCCCTTACACCAGAACCCCTGATCCAGGAGCCACGAATTTCACAATTTTGAATGAGGCATCCTTGATTATCATAACTATGTATTTAATGCATTTCAATAATACCCAGGAGTAGAGAAGAAGATTTTCAAAGAATTAATGCATTTTCACTATATAATCAATAGAGCCCCACCCTAACACCAGAACCCGTGACCCAGGGGCCATGAAATTCACAATTTTGAAAGAGGCACTCTTGCTCATCATAACTATGTACTTAGTTACTGAATTTAATACCCAGGAGCAGAGAAGAAGATTTTCAAAAAATTAATGCATTTTCACTATATAATCAGTAGAGTCCCGCCCTAACACCAGAACCCCTGACACAGGGGCCATGAAATTCACAATTTTGGAAGAGGCACTCTTGCTCATCCTAACTATGTGCTTAGTTAGTTTACGTAATACCCAGGAGCAGAGAGGAGAAGATTTTCAATGAATTAATGCATTTTTCACTATATAATCAATAGAGCCCCGCCCTAACACCAGAACCCCTGCCCCTGGGGCCATGAATTTCACAATTTTGGAAGAGGCACTCTTACTCATCATAACTATATACTTAGTTGGTTTATTTAATACCCAGGAGCAGAGAAGAAGATTTTCAAAGAATTAATGCATTTTCACTATATAATCAATAGAGCCCCGCCCTAACACCAGAACCCCTGCCCCTGAGCTATGAATTTCACAATTTTGGAAGAGGCACTCTTACTCATCATAACTATATACTTAGTTTATTTGATACCCAGGAGCACAGAAGATTTCCAAAGAACTAATGTATTTTAACTATATAATCAACAGAGCCCCGCCTTAACACCAGAACCCCTGCCCCTGGGGCCATGAATTTCACAATTTTCGAAGAGTCACTCTTACTCATCATAACTATATCCTTAGTTAGTTTATTTTAATACCCAGGAGCAGAGAAGAAGATTTTCAAAGAAATAATGCACTTTCACTATATGATCTATATAGCCCCGCCCTAGCACCAGAACCCCTGACCCTGGGGCCATGAATTTCACAATTTTGGTAGAGGACTCAATGCTTATTACAATGATGCCAACAGTTTGACTGCTTGATGTCCAGGAGTAAAGAAGAAGATTTTTAAAGATTGCATTAATTTTGGTGGTTTTAGCCCCACCGCTCAGGCCCCAGGGGGGCAGGGACCATGAAATTCACAATTTTTGTTCCCCTTCACCCATAGATGCTATATGCCAAATTTAGTTG
Source organism: Saccostrea echinata (assembly GCF_033153115.1). Classification (NCBI taxonomy): domain Eukaryota; kingdom Metazoa; phylum Mollusca; class Bivalvia; order Ostreida; family Ostreidae; genus Saccostrea; species Saccostrea echinata. The sequence continues at coordinate 8,540,483 of NW_026889774.1, forward strand.
AAATTGGTTGAGCGGTTTCATAGAAGAAGCTTAAAATGTTCAAATGTTAACGCACATCGCACGACGACGGACAAAAACGGATAGCAATAGGTCACCTGAGTGACTCAGGTGACCTAAAAAATCATTGATGACCTTATGCAATGATAGACATTAAAATTTATTCACTTTGACCTTGTGACACCAAATCTCCCAATTGTTTTTATTCTTTGACCAGTTTTAAGGTTTGACCTTTGATAAGAGAGACAACTTTCATTGGGATGATAACTATTTTTTCCTATATAAACTTTAAAAGGCCATTTCAGTCTTTTGCAGTGTTAGGTTTGTTAAAGTTGTGTGTTTTTAATGAAAGATAAGATATCTTTTGGAAAATCATTAGCTCAAAGCTTAAATTATATGAACTATTAAAGTTAATCATATGACCAACTTCCTCAATTAAAAAAAATGTTCATAATATTTTAAATAAAGGTTTAGACTTCAAATACATGGTAATAGCTTTCAAACAAGCATATACATATATTCACTCCCTCTAATGTAGAAATGACACTGTAATAGATATCGAACAGCTTCTTTAAAATGCTAGCAATAAAATAACAGTAACAATGCTCAGGTCAACAAATAATCTTGATTACATTTCTAACTGAGCACTTCGTAAGACAGTCTCTCTCTATTTTCTGTAATCCAGACATGCAAATCTACAACTTTAATGCGAGAGAAAAAGTCAATAAAACATGGGAAATTAACAAATTCTCTACCAGGAATGTAGTCGAACATTTTGGCATTGTTCAGTTCAGTCACCATTTCCAAAATGTCTGAGATTTTATTTGCTTCAAGTCTTCTTGATCCTGATTTTTTTCTTATTGCACTGTATTTGCAAATTCTCCTTCATTTCTTCTTGAATTTGAGTTGTGAGTGCAGCTTTCTGAACACTGGCATATGCTGCATTGGCTCCTTGAGAGTAATTTTTTTTCTTCACAGTTTGGACCATAATTTCTAGTAAATTATCATTTGAAATGTTCTTTCCCATACCCCCTTGCAAATTTGCAGAGCAATTTCACTGATACTTATAGGCCATTTTTGGTGATAAGATACAATTGATGTAGGCCAAATACCTACACAGCCATAACTGATACTTGTGTTTTCCAACACGGGAGAGAAGCATCTGAAATTTCGCATTGGTTGTAACTCTGTTCCCATCTCCCATTTTATATGCGTCATTTGTGTCTCGAAGAAGCAATGCACATTTCATAAATGATGCTCTGTATATCGCAATGTGGTCCCTTCCAGAAGTAGGTGGTTGATCTTCATAATCAAAAGAGAATTCATGGACATTTTTCAAATGTCTCTTTATTCCACCACTTGTTTTGTACTGCTTCTCACAATTTGGGCACACATACTTCATCTCATCATTATCAAAGAGGTCCTTCGTTTGATTTGCTTCTGCATCAAGTGCGCATGTTTTCTCTCTGATGTCATTGATATCTATTGTGTTTAAAAAGAAAGAAGAGGAAAATTCTAAACAAGAAATCAAGTTAGATGATGTTTTGTTGAAATGTTGAATCATAACATTAAAGTGCCAAACACACTACAGCAAATGCAGCAGTGCTCTTTAAAAAGCAACCATTGTATTTCTTTTCTCCAAATCTTAAACTCAATTTTATTTTACCCAATTATTTTTTAGGAAAAAATATCATTTTGTTGTATGCAACTGCAGAAAGACCAGCAAACAATTAAGTAAATGAAAGATATTCAATTATTTGTACCATCAGCAATCTTCACATATTTGTCAAGAACATCCTTTGCTATTCCATGGATAAATGTGTACTTCTCCTGATCAGAAAGAAGACGGAACAATGGCTGTTGGCCTACAGGTTCATCTTGCAGATCCTTGATCCCCGTCAAATGCATGTAAGCACCCACAATAAAGGAATCCAAGCAGTCATCCATCCAAGCATAATGAGATCTACAATACAAGTACATGTAGGCAAACATTAATTTAATTCTCCACATCAAGAAGAGAGTACTAAAAGAAATGTTTAAATTATTTTACAACCTGTACTTTTGGATAACTTCTTCAGGACCATGGACATCAACTCTCCCCACTGTTTTTCTCAGGTGACTCAATGTACCTGGCTCTCCTGCAGATGACACTTGGTAGAACTGTTGATAAATGAACTGTAAAATACAAAATAATAATAATTAATTTTTAAAATATGCTAATAAAATATCCACTGTCATTTAATTCAGCAATTGTGTGACAAATATATTGTAAATGCTGAAGGAAAAAATTTGAATAAAACTTGAAAAGACCAGAATTTTACTTCAACAAAGTTTAAAACAATGCATTATTTCTGCATTACCAATAATTTTTCAACATATTTTTCGGAAAAATGTTTGACTTTGAATGATTGAAGTAGTATAATGTATATGTAGTAAATGTATTAGTAATGTCTACAAATCAAGAATGAGTTAATGGTAATTAGTAATAAACAAAAATCATTGAACTGTTATAAGCACTATCTCTTTACATGGCTGAAAGAAATGTAAGGCAAATAAAAATAAACTCATATATCCTCTTAAGCTAAAAGGATAAGAGCTGTATCTCAGCTGAATGAATAAAGAAGTCATGCCTTTTATAAATTCATTAACTGCAACTAAACCAACACACTGATACCAGTAGCAGATTCATCATCCTATGTAACCCTTCAGGTCGGTGAATGACACACTGAAGTTTACTGAATTCTGTCATACCATTGTGAAGTGCTAATTGAGCAGCATATGCTCTCTCATTGGTTAATACATCGCCTCCAAATACCCTCTTCTTTAGGTTTGAAGGGGGTATTATTTATCTAAATCTGACCTTGCAATACATTTTTCATGAATATATTGTAGTATATCAATCATTTCTTCTGACTTATTCTCGCTTTTGTCTAAGAGGTCAATAATGGCATAATCAGATTTTCTGCAACTAGCGTTAAGGTGGGGATGATTTATGTATTGTGGAATGCATGATTTATACCTATTAAGATTGTCCACATACTTGACAAGGACCTGCATTAAATGGTTTTCAAGGAAAGCAGACTCTTGCAAGTTTGGAATAAACAAACTGTTTTCCACTTGACTGATGTCAGCAATAGGATGTGTGTCATCCAGTGTAGGATCTACATCTCTTTTTTTCTAATGCCACAAGCAGAAACCAGTGCCAGCTTTGTCGTCTTCGATCAACACTCATTTGAGATGGACTATGTGTTATATTAATATTGTCACCTATAATGTCACTTGACTTACTGAGTCTCTGTGTAATTTGCTCATCATCCTCTGCCGGCTCTGTAAGCAATCTTTTGATATGCTGCTGTTGTCTGCTGAGTAGGTGATGTTTTCTTTTTGCTGAAGAAGATGCAGACACACACATGCCCATCTTTGTCAAAGTATCTATAGTCTTTAAAAAAAGAAAAAACTTTAAAGCAAAATCTGGGCAAAAGAGATTAAATTTTGATTCTATGTCAATTATTAATTTATTAATTTCAGGTACTCAAACTTCAGAAAGTTGACATAAGTATATTTAAAATAGATCGCGTATTCAGTATTAAATTGAAGTTATTGATTTAAGTCTACATGAGCAAATAAAATTTAGTGTGACATTGTACAGGACTGATAATTCAAACTAAATAGAACCTTGTTAAAGGAGTTTATATCAGATAAAAACTGTTGTGAGTAGGGTTAATAAATGTTAACCACTAGATTTTTTTCCTTACATCATCAGTAGCTCCACCATGGTCAAGAATCTGGCCTATGACATGTTGGAAAGCAGACATATGTGTGTTGCTGGATTTCAGCAGTACACATGAAGCTACAATGGCTCCCATGGCATTTTTATTTGTTAATGTTGTCATGCAATGGTGAAATAAAGGTGCCCACAACTTTATTTCCCCATGCACTTTGTCAAAACTAAATGTAGCGAGACTTTTGTATCTATTTGTCTAAGCAAAGAATAGTTAATACTTGATGTCAGTTTCCCAATTTCTTCCTTTAGTTCTTTCATAATTTGGTTGTTGATTACTTCTTTTAGAGGTGAATTGTAGATAGCCCGAGCTGTTCTCTTTGGTGCATTGTGGATGGTTAAACCTCTGACAATTTCACTTAATTGACAATCTTTTACCAATTTTGTTCTTACTTTCTCTGTTTTCTTTGTTTTGTACACAACCTGTAAAATCATGATAGATTATATTGAGAAAAAGAACTGGATATTTTATTTGCTAGCATTATTAGCTGATACATGGAACTTTAAAATGTAGTTCTATATATATATGTATATACATACATACACACATCAATGATACACTTTAATAATCATAATGTATTCAATTTTAAATTCATTATAAGTTTATATGAAAAATGATGTTTTAATTTGTTTACATTTTAAAAAAATCAATAATAAAACAGATTTTTTTTTCTTTATATGGCCAAAATAAAGGAAAAAAAATAATTGATTCATCTCTTTGTGCAACATGTAATGACAAAAAGTTATGAAGATCTATGTCCATATCTAATTTGTGTTATATAATACCATAACGTTTACTTTAAGTTTACTAGGTGTGAAGGACTTTATGGTGATTGGATTTTGAGTGTCAATGGAAGTAGCTTTCTCTGTAGGTAAGTGAAGTCTGTGCACATCTTTCTGATCTGTTGTTTTTTGTTGTTTACCTGGTGGATTTACTTGTGGATTGTTGATTTGCATAGCCAGGCACTCCTCTGTTTGATCATTTTTTCGGGGGGTTGTAAACAAAGATTTTTTTTGTCTTTCTGGGTGTTGACGAATGCACTATGGTTCTTTTATCTTGTGCCTTTGGAGTTCTAATTATATTCATTTGTAAAGACTGTGTTTCTCCCTAAGAATTCCCAAGACCTCATTTTTTTCCCTTCTTAGAGAGTCCATTTTATGTATCAAATCCATGTCAATTTTTTACAGTTTATTAAGCTTCGTAAAGCAAAATCCACAGACGTATTTGGAAAGACCATCGTTGGGGGAGGCACTATAATCGAGGACTTGTGTCAATTGGGTAAAAACACCGAGTTTCTCCAAAAATCACGCGTCTGTGCTTCTTTGGAAGTTCGCAACAGCATACTTCCATGGGTGCAGCCATATTTGTATACAAGAGCTTGATACAAACGCTGCGATTAGATCAGTTTATCGTAGCTGTAGCCAATCATAGAACAGATTGGACCGAAAACCCTTGGCTAGCGAAGATGAAGATTAATAGAAGATAAATATAAGAAAATTATGCAAGAATATTTATTGTATAATACAAAAAGTACTTTCATAGTTTTAATGATCAGATAGACTTGGAAATAATAGATGAATAAAAATGAGACAAAAATAACTTATCTTTTTTAATGTTCTTCAAATGACAAGAGTGGCCAATGTGAGAAGTAATAATATTGGGTTAAAAAATAGACATTTTGTCTGCATGGTAATAGCGATAAATGGGGACAGATAGATACTAGACCAATTATTTTGCTGATGCTAATCATACTATAATTCTTGCTTTTGGGCAACAAAGCTTCGTTTACCAGTTGATGGATTCTCTAAATTGTTGTATTGTACTCAGGTGACCGTTAAGGCCCTTGGGCCTCTTGTTAAATTATATATAGTTTAATTCTAGTTGTAATATGTCGTTTGAATCAATAGAAAATTTACTTCATAACAAATTAACTGCGTTGCCCATTTACAACTACTTTCGTCAATAAAATACCGATCCATCTAACGTTAAATTTTGTACATTACAATTTAAAGTCATTTTTAAAGGATAATTGTGTTCTATTTTTTACTCTAATTATTGAGATCATTTCACAAGTAATGAATTAAATAGCCACCCAATTTATATAGACTAGCCAGGGTTGGAACACTTTTCTTAAGCTATTCGAAAAATGAACGGAATTAAGTCAAACGGTAATACTAAGTTACGAAACACCCGTCTATGATAGAGGTGGATCCAGCAAATTTTTGAGAAATCCAAAGCAATTTGAAACTGATTATTTCAGACTTAATGTAATTAATAACTTCGTGAACATGTAGCATCTTAAGTATATATACCTGTATGGGCTGAAATGATGTTGACGTAAGAAAAAAAAATTAAATCAAAATAAGAATTTTATTTAATGCCGCATCTCCAGACTCCAAACTGTAATGTTGTTATATGTATAATTGGAGTATCATTTCACGATGATATGACCGGTTTTACCCTTTGGTTCACTCAGCAAAGGGAAGTAATCCTTTCAAAGAGGTTTTCAAAATGGCAACTTGTGGAAACATAGAAGAAGATAAATTAGATTTCTCTTGCAAATGATATGGATCTTATCATGCTATATGAAAATGAACCTGCGCTGCGGGACGTCTCGTCTAATATATATATATATATACATTTATATAATAGTGTTATTATTTGGATGTACTATGCCGAAATAGTAGTCAGGGTTTGACACATGGTGCACGAGCCGGAGGCGAGTGCACTATGTGTCAAACCCTGACTACTATTTCGGCATAGTACATCCAAATAATAACACTATTATAATTATTATGCTGACTGTTGTTTGTATACGACAATTTAATTAAATTCTCAATCCCAAACCTGTTTGCAGACGTTAAATCTAAATGAAAATTTTCTTGAACATTCTTTAATCAAGCGTTATATCAAAAAGCGTTTTATTGACTCCGAAGAACCAGTTCATGTTACGTTGCAATTTTGGTTACTGATAAATTCGATTATTTGTTAGAGAATTTATCTTTAAGATCCTTATCAATAATATCAGTCTTTTAGAAATTATATTCATTTATTTCTTGTTTTGTGACAAATGTATAAAAACTACGTTTATATACTTGAAAATACATTCCGTAAAGTAGCGGTGTTTGTGGCGTAATCGGTAACGCGTTGGACTGACGTTCTCCAGATCGTGAGTTCGATCCCCAGCGTGGGTGCTAATTACATTTTCTCTAGAAAAGACAGCCGTGCACTATTTCGGCATAGTATGCTTACGCTATATAAATCCTTAGAACACTATGCGAAAATAGTTGGGTATTGATTATATAGAGACAAACTGACAGGAAGCATAATAAATATATATATATTTAAACTACGCTTGGTAATGTGCTGATTTTCACTAATGTCTAAAATTTATCACTTGTCAATTCAAGTCATCCTTTTGAATTGAAAGTAATTACATAGCTGTTTTAACTTCCCCTATCCAAGCGAATATAACGTTGAGCATATCAAATGCAACCGAAAGAAACGTTAAGGTATTCAATATAATTTTTCTCACATACCCAGTTCATTCATCCTAATTAACCAAAGCCATGTCCATGCTCTTTCTTTTATTAAGCTTCTTTTCAATGCCAAAGTAGCTACAATACACTTAAGTATTGCTTTCTTTTTTTCTTGCAGTCATCTTTTACATGCAGAAGTAATCACTGACCGTGCGAAAATTACGTCAGCATCAAACGTCATAATGGGGCATGACGTAATGTAAATTTAGATAAATGATTGATAATACTCTTTACTTATACATGTAAATATTTATTTATCAAAAATGTTTCAAAACTAAATAAACGCAAAACAAGCACCTGCTTCTCTCGTCAAAATCATTTGTAAATCGAATTTAAAATCGTTTCGTGTGACCACGCCACCAATCGACTTACCTGAGCAAGTCGAATGAAAAACTGCATCGTGTGACCGCACCTTTAAACCCAACACCTGCAAGACCGCAGCCACCAGGATCCCCTTCTCCACGAACAAGGATCGCAACCCACGTCCAACAGGTTGTTTCATTTAGTCGCCTCATACGACATGCAAGGGGGTGACAGGAACCTGTTCTTGTCACCCAGGGTCCCAACGGGGTGCTATTTTGAAGACCAATCATCACCCAAGCGACCCTACTGTCTTACTCTTTATTTATCTTGTCAATTTTTTTTAAGATTAAGATTTTAAGGGATGGGGGTGCTTTACATATATTTAAAAGGAATGCTTATAATATCTTCCTAAGAGGTACAAATAAGGCTAAGAATCATCAAATTACATTTATGAAAATCTTCTCATGCTGAGTATACTTAGATTTGTCCACATCATTACCTTTCGAATTTCATTGAATGTAAAATTTATTTTGCGCATTCAACTTCTACAAAGAAGACAAGAATAAAAATGATGTGGGTAAGGCTGAAAATACAGATATTTCTTGTTTTGAATACTTCATTATTTATTTCTGTAATACACAAGGACAGGATGGTTAGCAATGAAAGCTTTCTTTCAATATACTTCGTCATATCAATAAAATTGCTATTTATTTTATTTCGTATAAATCTTGCAATGTTTCCTAACAGACAGAAAAAAATATTATTGAATAAAAAATGGTAGCTCAAAAATACTTTATGGGTTCCAGAATAAATAAAATTCCTTTATATTTCTTAATTTGCCTCCCAGGAAAACCATTATTACTTCTTTGTCTAGTTTTCATCTAACAAAACCATTATTACTTCCCCCATTGCCGCTGTATGGTTCATAACTCCTACACAGTGATATTTTTTTTTCTCGTCAGAAAACCTTTAACAAACATTGTTTTATCCAAGTAATATTGTACACATACTGTTTTGGGAAAGGGAGAAAAGGGGTCTATAGTATGTGAACGATGGTTATCTTTTTGTTTTTGGGTCTCTCTCACTTGTTCCTTTCATATTTTTTTTTTTGTCAAAGGTCACATTGCCTCAAACTGTGAAGTTGTTTCCTGGCCTATGGTCCATATTTTCTGTAGCATAAGAAACCTCTTCTCTCTTCACCAACCCCCCCCCCCCCCGGAAAATAACAAGTACATAAATTATAGCTGATATTCACTTATTAACAATTAATGTTCCGCTCCCTCTCCCCTTTTTTCTGTTTTGTGTTTACTGTCTGAATAGAACCATTGTCTTTATTATGTAGTTTACTCTACTTCAGATTACGATCTCTAATGAGAGTTTTTTTTTCAATGATTACGTAGTAATACACGTTTAAAATCTGCATTTTAAAGGTTATTACTGTTGCCAATCGGATGATAATAAAATCATGTTGATTTTTTTAACACGTGTAATTAACTGATAGGAAGTTGCTATCAGTCATTTATAAAAAGGTTGTACATCATCCACGAGAAAATGTTTCCTTAAAAACTGGTGTTTTTCTTATGAATGCAGTAAAACGCACGTCGCCGAAAATCAAAAATTTCACAAACATTCATTTTTCTCTTCTCTCCGAGAGTAGGCTGTTAGATTATGCGGTTTCGATATTTTGTAAGTACAATAAAATAATACCTAGAATAAACTTTATTTGATAATTAGTAAAGTAAATACTGGGTGTTACTAAGTATATATATAAACACAACGTGGGTGCTAGCCACGGACCGACTCACCGTCTTGAGATGTCCATCTCTACGTCCTGTCGCCTCAAAATCGTGGCGGCCAAAGAGGCCCGTGCGACTGTCCCGCCATTTGACGTGGCATCATCAGTAAGTCGTACCACGGGACAGAAGCACAGATACTACACTCCCCCGTTTTCTTCGATAGGCGGGAGTCTACAGTGCGCAGGAGGGTCGGGACAATCTCCAACGATGTTAACTCCCATCTGGGCTATCTGTCTGAGAATAAGAAGAACCGGTCCTAGCCCCCAACAAAACCACACCAAGGATACATCCTGGGAAGGAGTCCGGGATTTCTCCAAGTAGTATCTTACCAATCCCCACGTCCGGTATAGTTTGTTCAGGACTCAGTAACACTGAGATTGTCGAATCAGTGTTACATGAAATCGACAAGTTTTAAAAATATTCGAAATCCAGAAAGTTCTGTGAAAACTACATGGGGAAATTCTTCAGGAATTCTCACAGGATCAACATTCATGGAAACATCATCATAAACAATGTCTCAAAGCCTGTTTCATTCATTATCAATTCAAGAAAATTATCTTTTCAAGAAAAAGAGCTTGGGCCATTTACAACGACTCAGAATATCTGATTAATTTAAAATCTCAAATTGTCTCTGTTGATGTTCATAACTTTTAACATTTATGTAAGATTTAAAAGTTTACTTAGATTTTATTGAAATAGAGATGTTATACAATTTATGAACAATTTGTTGATATAAAAAGTCTTAAAATGATCTAAAATTTGCTCAAATAAATTCTACAGAAAAGGTCATATATAAGGACTGATTTAAGTATGAATATTCTCTATATATCATACATGCAGAAGGGTAATGCACTGCTTGAGAGATCTTTAACAGCAGTCTCTCTGCTTTTGTGTGCATTGTAGGTATCTATCTACACCTGCTACATGTGCACCAAGACGGCACTCCTAGTACGGTGGCTGTGGCGGTGGATCTGGTCTGGGAAGGAATTGGTCCATGATGTCTTATACAAAACTTGCAGATCTTGGAGCAATCTGTACTAGCATTTCCCGGCACTACTCAAGATTCAGTTGTGGACATGTCTCTAATAAACATAAAAAGAAAAAAAAATCAGCAAGAGTTTTTGACTGATAATTAGTGAAATAAAATACTTCTAGGTTATCACTTTATATTTTCACAATGTCTATAACAGATAAATTAAAAAAATACTTCGCCACCTCCACTCTGTCGCATACTAACTGCACGGCCTCGAAATCAGTTTGTCCCCCTCTCCTTCTCTGTGTTGCTCGTCCATATCCTCTACCCCGCTGCCCACGCCTTCTTCCTCTCGGTCTTCATCTACCACGCCGTAAAAGGGAGTCTCCCTCATTGAAAATTATTACTATAATAATAATTTTTGTTAAATGTCCCATAATTATCATTATTATTAGAGGTACTTTTAATCTTTTTCGCGAACATATATGAAATTTCCATTAACGGCCCCTTCGTTTTTTCGCGCGTTTACACATCAAACACGTGCGCGCGTGCAATGTGTTAAATGACCGATATACTTAATTTAGTTGTAATATTTTATATCAATTTAAGATATATTAAAGAGTAGACAAGATGATATGGTCACCATGCACATGCATGCGTGCGTGCAATGTGTAAAATGACCAATTTAACTGTAATTATATTTTTTTATGAAAAGCTTTCAAACTAAGAATATAGAGACATACTAAGAGTGTAAACAAGGTGATATGGTCATCATGCACAAACATGCACGTGCGCAATGCTAAGATGACTAATATACTTGATAAAGCCGTAACTTAATTTTTTGAAGAAATGATTTGATACTCGGAATTAAGATGCATTAATAGTATAGACGAGATGACGTGGTCACCCTACACATGCATGCGCGTGAAATGCGTAAAACGACCAATATATTTGATTGCCTTATTTAATAAAGCTTACAAGATAAAGACCCCCAAAGGGAGTTGGGGGGGGGGGGGCGTTTGGGGAACATCTGAACGGTCTCCGTTACAATTATAACTAGTTATTATTTTTATGCCCCTGGATCGAAAGATCCCGGGGTATATTGTTTTTGTCTTGTCTGTCTGTTTGTTTGTCTGTCTGTCTGTTGTCAACTTTAACCTAGCCCTTAACTATTGCGCTGTCAAGGGTAAGGCTTTAATATTTGACATGTGTATTCCTTGTGACAAGACCTTTCTTTGGGTACCACCATATATGACCTTTTGACCTTGACCTTGGAGTTTGACCCAGTTTTGCAAAATTTTACCAAACTTTAACCTTGGCCATAACTTTTGAACGAATATAGCTAGGGTTTTCATACTTCACATGTGTGTATGAAAGCCCTAGCAGCAACCATTGAATAGATGTAGAAAAGGTTAAAGTTTTTCAAAAGTAAGTCAAACATCAAGGTTAAATGATAAAAAATAATGGTGCCTAAGGAAATAATTTCTCACAAGAAATATAAAGGTGAAATATGACAACTGAAGCACCAATTCAAAAGTTATGACCAAGGTTGAAGTTTTTCAAAAGTAGGTCAAACTCCAAAGTCAAGGTCAATGGATTACAATTGTTTAAATCAAAAGGAAGGTGTGTCACAAGGAAAAAACATGTTAAATATGAAAGCCCTAGCAACAACTTTTGACAAGTTGTGTCCAAGGTTAAAGTTTTTCAAAAGTAGGTCAAACGTCAAGGTCATAGGGTCAAAGTTGTTGGTTTCCAAAGAAAAGTCTTGTCACAAGGATTATATATGTGAAGTATGAAAGCCCTAGCATCAAAGATTCAAAAGTTAAGGCCAAGGTTAAAGTTTTCCAAAAGTAGGTCAAACTCCAAGGTCAAAGGGTCAAAGTTGTTGGTATCCAAAGGAAGGTTTTGTCAAAAGAATTACATATGTAAAGTATGAAAGCTTTAGCATCAGCGATTCTAAAGTTATGGCCAAGGTTAAAGTTTTTCAAAAGTAGGTCAAACTCCAAGGTCAAAGGGTCAAAGTTGTTGGTATCCAAAGAAAGGTCTTGTCACAAGGATTACATATGCTAAGTATGAAAGCATTAGCACTAACCGTTCAAAAGTTATGACCAATGTTAAAGTTTTTCAAAAGTAGGTCAAAGTCCAAGGTCAAAAGGTCAAAGTTGTTGGTATCCAAAGGAAGGTCTTGTCACAAGGATTACACATGTGAAGTATGGAAGCCCTAGCATTGATTGTTCAAAAGTTATGGCCAAGATTAAAGTTGGGAAAAATTTTGCAAAACTGGATCAAACTCCAAGGTCAAAAGGTCAAATATGGTGGTACCCAAAGAAAGGTCTTGTCACAAGGAATACACATGTGAAATATGAAAGCCATAGCTCCAACCAATCAAAAGTTATGGGCAATGTTAAAGTTTTTGCGGACAAACAGACAGACGGACGGACAGGGCAAAAACTATATACCCCCGAATCTTCGATACGGGGGCCTAAAAATCAAATCCCTAATAAGAAATGCTCAAATGCCTACCCGTAATTTTAACTTTTACAAACCCCCTTTGCAAATTGTCAAACAAGGGTTCTTACCACAACTCGCACACACGTAGCAAAACAAAAGATTCACATATTATGAACCTATATCCCAGGGGTCATCCAACTATAGAAATTCTATCATTGGATACAATTAACCCCACGAACTCGAGACTAAGTCTTTTCCAACCTCAAAGACAGGGAAACTACCCAGTGTCGAATTCGGGGGTCGGGAGTTGACAATTTCAAGGGGCAGTTCCCAACACTCACCATTAAATATGGCTCAACCTCTTCCTCTAAACCCCAAACCTAATATTGAAAATGATACAGAAGTAAAGTCTGAGAAAGGTATCCCTTGTTGCAATACATTTACCCCCACAGAAATTTTGGTGGGAGATACACAAAAGGGGGAAAGATTGAATTTATCCTATTGGGAACATTGGAAATAAACAAATATACTAGAAGATACAAGTGCTAGTATGACCATTGTCAGTACCCAATTCTTTGAAAATTTATAAACTATGGAAAAGCCCCAAATTACCCCAGTTTCATTCAAACTTAAATCTGCAAGTGGTGATGCAATCCCAGTCAAGGGAGAATGTCCCATCAAAATATTTATTAAAAATTTTCCTGTTACCTATAAAGTACTTGTGGCTAATATACAAAATCCATGCATATTGGGATTAGATTTCATGTGACCTAAATGTGAAAAAAAAATGAAACTAAAGGAGAGGGTATAGACATTTAGTAAATCTTTACCCAATCTCCTTAATAGATAATACCTTAGATGCCTTGGCGGGATCCAAATGGTTTTTCATCATTGACCTTAAAACTGGTTATTGGCAAGTTAAGATGTTCACTGAAGACAAACCCAAAACAGCATTTTCCATACCTGGTGGTGGCTATTGGTAAGTTTTAAACATGCCCTTTGGTTTGTGTAATGTAGTTGCTACTTTTGAAAGACTGATTAAAAAAGTCCTCTCCAACTTATCCTGGAATATATGCATGGTTTATTTAGACGATATAATCATACTTTCCAAAACCTTTGATGAAAATATTACAAATTTGAAACAAGTTTTCAGTATACTAAGAACAGCAAATCTCAAAATAAAAGCCCCAAATGTGCTGTCTACTTTTGCAAGTTTCATTCCTGGGACATGTTGTGAATGAAAATGGGATTTCCACAGGCCCATCAAAAATTGAGTCTGTTCAAAATTGGCCAACTCCATCATCATTTAAGATAGTAGAAGTTTTCTTAAGTTATGTTCTTATTATCGGAAATTTGTTTAGAGATTTGCTGATATTGCCAGGTCCCTCCATAAAGTGAAGGAAACAAAACAAGAGTTCCGTTGTGATGAAAACCGTCATGAAACTTTTGATAAACTGAAAAGAGCCCTAATAAGTTTCCCAATCCTGTCGTATCCTACCAACGAAAGATTATAAATCCTCGATACTGACACCTCTAATAGTGGGTTTGACGCAGTACTCTCCCAAGAACAAAATGGTGTAGCAAAGATAATCTGCTATTACAGTAAGACATTCAGTGCTTCTCAGAAACGATACTGTGCTAACCGCAGAGAACTTTCAGCTAAAGTTGAATCCAACAAACATTTTCATAATTATTTACTGATGATACTTACAGTGCAGGGAACTAATTTTGTTACAGCATCAATGCTGATTTGAATGCTTCCTTTGCTTGCTGATTTAATGCTAGTTATCTTTATCCTGATGCTACCTTTGTTGGTTCAAAACTAGGTCAATGCTAGAAATGCTACCGGAAGTAGGATTATCCTTCTAATGCTTGCGGAAGTGGATAATTTAATTTCAGCATTGCTATTTTAAGCCATAAAAAATAATTTTGTTTGTAATTTTTATTTTTATTTCGTATTAAATAGCTTTCTTTTATCTGCTTACATTTATACCGAAAGAAATTTAGCGATTTTTAACGAATTTCGCTTTGTCAAATTCCAATCGTAAAATTGAAAACAAAAATGGCGACAGAGAAAGTTGGAAGTAAATCTTGCGAAGTTATCATAACAGAGTTGTTTGACAAAGGCTAGTTGCCCACTGCAATCCAGATAATTCTTATGAGGTATCGATTGCACCAAACGATGCGATGGTTTATCCCATTTCTGAAGCGATTTCGGAAGAAGAGCCCAATGTGTTCAACGTGTGACTGTGAACAAGGAAACAATGAACATGATGAAGTTTATGACAAAACAGATGAAAATCTATCTTATATCTTGGGAATATTTCAGCAAAAATATCATGCTTTAATTGTAAAAGCCGTTTCCCAAGGAACCATCAGATCATCAGTACACTACCATGACTCCGAGGGTATGTAAATAATGTTTTTTTTTTATTATCAGATTATATAAGGATGATGTGAAACAGATTTACAAATAAATAAACACTCAAAATTCTCAGCGATTCCGGCATTTAAACCCATGTGATTTTAAAGGTCAATTTTTACAACTGAGAAAAAATTAAATGTATGATTTTTAGTGATTCAGATGCAGTCTTCTGTAGTTAATTCACAAGGTATCAAGTCAATACATTACCTGACCGACTGATAACCAAGTCCACTCAAACCTAGTATGTCAACTCGTGACCAAATCTATAGACTGGTATTGCCTGTCTCTTTCGTACGTTCATGTATATAGGCTCCGTAAGTCTCGTTTACTTTCACTTTCGTTTTGCGGCTTCCGGGCAGTTCTACACAAGATGCCATACTGTTTTGCCTTCGGTTGTACGCACATTACTGGGGGCAAACAGCACTGCAGTTTGTATAGGTTTCCCACCGACCCCAAGAAAAGAAAGAAGTGGATTGAACGATGCCGGTAGGTGCATATTTATACCTTTGAAGCGTATAATTTTAACGAACAGTTGCGATATAATACGCAGATTAGCATCTTCCTACACAGCCGTGTCTTTACCTGTTTACGTCCATCGTATTTAGTAGTATTAAAAATAAATAAACTAGATTTCATTGAGATGGTGGCCATCTCAAAGGGCCCCGCTTTCAGCAACGAACATGAAAAGGTAAAGTAGCTGAAAAGGGTTTATTTTGAAGAGGAACACTTGTGTTCTATTAAGGGATGTGTTGTTTGAGTCTAAAGGGCTTCTATGTCATCCTTGTTATAATGAAAAATGGCATGAAAATCACGAGTGCTCCAATGTACCCTCTATCAAAATGCGGCACAAAAATCACAAATGTTGCATATCCTCTATGAGAACTGTTGCATATATATCAAAATATGGAAGGAAAATCACAAATGTTCTGTACCCTAAGTCAATTGGTAAAGTTTGAGGCTGACTGGACTTAAGAGAAAGAAACCATGCACCGAACAAAGATTTTAAACAGAGAGGCTATTTTTGACCTTGACCCTTGACCTAGAAACTTCGTTCAAAATCACTGCACATCCATTGTCCAGTGGCACTCTGTGAGTGAAGTATGAGTCACATTGGACCAAGAAAGAGAAGATATGCTCCGGACAAGGATTTTTCATATAATTCTGCTATGACCTTGACCTTAGACCTAGAAACATGATTCTAGGTCACTGCACACCCTTTACCCAAAGACACTCTGTGGGTGAAGTATGAGCCAGATTGGGCCAAGGAGAGAGAAGATATGCTCCGGACAAGAGATCTCGGACGGACAGATAGACGGACGGACGGACAGACTGATCACTATAGGGCGCCCGCAGAGCGGGGTCCTAACTAGAAATATAAGGCATATGGCCTACTTGCTACTGAATAAAAAGAATTCACAGAGATATATATGAGAAAGAGAGAGAGAGAAATACAGAATAATTAGATTTTCAGACCTTTGAACTGTTAAAGAAAATGTAAACAAACCTGATCCAAGTTATTCCAGTTATTTATAGCCAAAGCCTGTTAAAACTGTTACTTACAGATATTTTATAAATATCAATTATATATCTTAAATATAAATAACAGGGGGGGGAAGATAAAAGAAAAATCACCATAGATTTATTTATCTTCAGGTGAGCAGACAGAGAATATACAGAGAATGATAGACTCTGTAGTTGTCATTTTGTGGAAGGAAAGAAAGAAAATGGGCCAACAATTTTTTCTTTCAACAAGACCTTTAACTTTCCTGAAGTACCTACTCCAAAGAGGTAATATTTTATATATTTATTTTATGTTTTGAAGCATCATTGAGAAATCAGCATTTTGTTGAATTATTTGAGTACATGTATACTGGTGTCTCATAATATCGCGGTACATATTTCTTTTGCATAAAAAAGTTTTTCCAAATTCTTACATTAACTTTTCACCAAATACTATTCATAAACCTATTAATGGCCCAACTTTTTAGTGGCTAATTATTTTCTAAGCTTTCTTCGTTTACTTTGTATTCTATTTTTACAACAGGAAGTCTTATTTACCTCCAAAAGTGGAGAGTCTCATTGTATCGCGGTATTGAAAACATGAAGGTTTGGCACGGTCACAAAAAACAATTTTTATTTTTTTTAATTTATGATGTAAATCTACATGAAATCTTAAGTATAATACAAACTTAAGGTTTTCAAAATATGAACTTTATTATGGATTTTACTTGGCTATATATTACATGGTCTAAATAAAATAAAAACGGGAATGGAAATCTGTAAAATTTCGTTTTATTTGAATAAATATTTTTCCAATGGGTGTTCCATACTTTTTAATCATCACAAAAGTCAACATTCAGACGACAGACAGATAGTCCATCAACAAAAAGGATATGAGCTATGTATCCTAATTTTTGGGAAATACCGCGATACAATGGAACCCGCGATATAATGAGAATTAAGGAATTACTCATATTTAAATGCCCCATAGAATAGTGACAGAATACATCAGACAATTATACTGATAAATGTGATAAAAATTCTATGAAATATGTGCTAAAAATGTAGTTTGGGAGATGTACTCAAAACAAGTCATAGACAGATATTCCCCTGTATTTATTGCATGGGGAATACAATGTAATATTAAATAAAATCTTAAAGAACAGTAATACATTATTAAGCTCAAAAGTCCAATCAAACAATACAAACTTATATTGTGAGCAGAACAAACAAGACTTTTTGAGAACATTGGACCTTATCATAATTTCTATCATCAAGAAGTGTTAAATTATGGGATACAGTACATGTACATGTATTTATTGTAGATATTGATAGGGCAACAAAATTTTAAAACTCACTAAATTGTTTTTCTTATATGCAAGGTCCCAAATATATGTAGATAAAGTTTCTTTCATTTGTTACAATTTATACATGAATACAATTTTTATAGATTAAAAAATCCAAAGACGATAAAGGTAATGATGGAAACTCGACACTGCCAATGACGGCAAGCCATGACCATTACATTGCTGAAAGTCATCTTTACAAACCTCTAGAAACTGACCATTCCAATTTTGTAAAACCAGTAACAACATATGATGCATTTATTCCCATCCAAAGAAAGACCAATCCAGGTAGGAAAAACAATGTCATTCATTAGAGAGGTTGAGATTTCATACGTGTATGTGTACGTCTACTAGGGGAATTCCCTAAATTTCTTGCGTATTATGTCATCGGTTTTGGTGTTGATAAGTTTTCTACACGTTCTTACAACTTGTAAAAAGGCCTCTACACATAGTGTAAACTTGTAGTTTTTTCCCAATAAAAACTAGTCAATTTATGTGTGAAACTGTTATTGTTGTTAATTATTTAGGATGTTAAATTTCATGAACACTTATTTTAACCATGTTTGTTCACTAAATAAAGTCAAACTAATGTCACAAAACTACTAAATAGTTGAAACAGAAGCACAGATTACAGTCTACACATTCATGTTACACATCATTAAATCTTAACAGACAAATTCCAAAAAAACGTGTACGTGTATGTCAAATTTTGTGCACATGTACACGTTCGCGTGCAAGTTTAAAATCACAATCTCTCTATTGTATTGATATTCTATACCTTGTCGTGTTTTATGCTCATAAAAAGAATGGTACAAAAAGGAACAATCAGAATTTGTCTCAAGTAAGGCTCGTACCCCAGTGAAGGATTTTCCTAGAAACATGAAAGAAACAGTACCTAGGGTCTACCAGATGGACCAGACCTAAATTAGAACCTGGGCCCCCTGAATCATTAGTAAGGACTGTCACTGAAGCTCAGTCTGTGGAGCACTTGCTCTGTGATCAGAGGGTCGTGGGTTCGGACATCAACCGCAACTGACCTAAATCAATAAAAAAAAAAGGTAGCAACTGTTCATTCACCAAGCGCTTGGCACTTTGAAGTGAGAGTTGTGGGTCTTTTGGATGAGACCTTAAAAACCGAGGCCCCGTGTCACGGCAGGCATTGGCACGATAGAGATCCCTCACTGCTCAATGGCCCTGAGTGCTGAGTAAAGGTCAAAATTTGAAGCTCTTCACTGATATATGGTGATATCTTTGTATGAATGAAAAATTCTCAAAATGAATGTAACACAATAATCAATCAATCACTAGTCATATGCTGTACCAAGAACAATTTGGACAGTGGCATTCGATCTGTCTGACTGCCACATTCCTGTTTTCTTAAAGTTCTTGAAGACTTAGACATCTACCCATTTGTAGCCATACAATGTTCTGGAAGATCTAGGTTTGTTGTCTTAAGGAAGATATTAGGTGGGCAGATTACTTAGTTGGCAGAGCATCTGACTAGTTATTTAAAAGAGGTCCCAGGTTAAAAATTCTGGTCTGTTCACATGTTCCCTTCACTGAACTGTTATTCACTTTTTTTCATTTGCAGTTGAAAAACTTGAGCAGGAAATTAAAGAACTGGAGGAAGAAATTAAAAAGCTAAAAACATAGACATCCAAAACGACAATTGGAGATATCCTTAACGACAATGAAAATGTAATTTTTCTTAAATCAATATTATTATTTACTACTATTATTTAATTGCGATACTTCAGTTCAGAATCAACATGAGATTACTACTGTGTACAACTGAGACAGCATTCTACAAGGTGAATAATTGGTTCATGACAAGAAATATCCGCGAATGAAAGGTTGTGAAACTCATGGATATTTCTCGCTCACGGAAAAAAGTTGATTCACAGTGTAATAAGATGTTTTTAGGTGACCTGAGTCTTAAGTGAAATTTGTTTATCACCAATTGACATAGTCCTTGAGTACTCTTTGCAATTTTAGTTCACCTTTGGCCAAAGGTTCAGGCAAGCTTATGTGATCAATACTTATCTTTCATCAGAGTTGTTGCTATAATTGTAAATTTTCATAATTCTTTCTTCTTCTCCAGAACAAATGGGTTAATTTCAACCAAACTTGGCATAAAGTATCCTTCGAAAAAGGGTTACCGTATGTGCCTTATTTTCTGACTGGACAGAGTATTTAATTTTTTTCAGCAATATAAAAATGAAAGTGAAAACCAAGTCATTTTATTTCATGAGTTCATGGGTCTTTAGTTTTACTTTTTTTCATAAACAATGGGCTAGATCATTTGTTTTTTGGTTCTTTAACATCCCTTAGAGAATTTTTTAATTACAAATGTCCTTGGTCTGTATGCTAACGATAATGATATTTGTTCTTTGCGAGATTTTTTATGGTATTGCAGGGGCTGACAAATATAAATTTTAGGCACTTGTCCAAGGGCAAGTGCATGGTCAAAATTCACTTGCCCTACATGAATTTTTGCTTGCACCACCATAAACTAACACTGTATTTATATATATTTAAAAAAAATATGAAGACAATTACCGAGTAGATCATGCAAGCCCCTAAGCCCAGCTTTAAATCTGTGACATCCATATTGAATTTTTTTTTCAGTCACGTGCCCACGGGCAAGTGGTTGGTAAAATTTCACTTGCGCATCCCTAAAATCCACTAGCCCCGGGCGTCGGGCAATGGGATTTGTCGGCCCCTGAATTGAAGAACTTTTTTTTTTCAGATGTTGCTTTACACATCACTTCCAGCAGATGTATTCAACATAATTGTACAGGTTCTCAGACGAATGGCGTCATTTAATTACTATGCTGGATGGGAGGTCACCTGTTTCAGCCTTGAGGACCAGCTGCTCATATGTTTAATGAAACTTAGATTAAACTTTAGAGATTTAGACCTTGTCGTTAGATTTGGGACAAGCCGTTCTACAGTATCAAATATTGTGAACACGTTTATTTCTGTCCTTCATGAAATCTTCTTCGATGGTGTATTAAAGGCAGTAGGCATCCCTTCTCAACTAAAATGCAAAGGATCTATGCCGAAATCGTTTGAAGAATTTACATCAGCAAGGATTGCCATGGATGCCACTGAAATTACTCTAGACATTCCATCCAATATGAACAGTCAATCTCTTACTTACAGCAACTATAAAAGCCGTCATACTGTAAAGGCCGTGACATGTGTTGCTCCAAATGGTGCCCTTGTATTCACATCCGATTTATATCCTGGATCCACCTCAGATGCTGCCATAGTTGAGCACTGCAAAGTTCTTGACCAATTACAGCCTGGAGATCTAATTCTTGCGGATAAAGGATTAAATATTTTTGACAGACTTCCTGCAGGAGTATCATTAAACATCCCACCATTTTTGTCTAGTAAATCTCATTTTACCAGAGAAAAGGCAAAACTGTGCTATAAAATTGGACGCAGTAGAATTCATGTCGAGAGAGCCAATGAAAGAATTAAAAACTATGAAATCCTCAGCCATGTTCCATCTCAGTACAGACATATGACAACAAAAATCTTTCAATTATGCTGCTATTTAGTTAATCTTCAGGCTCCTCTCCTTAAAGAGATTGCAGACAAATATGAGGTAGGACAGAAAAATGAGTCAGAGATGTGGTAATATTAATACAGTAAAATACATTATGCAATGAATTGCAATGTTTTGACATTTATATCATTGTTATCCTCAGAATATTTTCATCTTTATTTCTGTATCTTATAAGTTATACAAACAATTGCTATCAATTAATTGATTAAGTTTACGTAAAAATAACATTTACAGTTAAACCTCGTTATCTCGAATTCAAAGGGACTGAGAAAATACTTCGATATATCCGAGGATTTGAGATATCCAGGGTAAAATAATTAAGGAATAAACGGTTGGGACATCAAAATCACTTTGACATATCCATGGTATTCAAAAATGTTGGTGTTCGAGATACCGAATTCAACTGTATTTAAATGTACAGATAAAAAAATCAATATTTTATGCAATTTAAACCATTTTATGTACGTAAATTATCAGATACATGAAAAATAATGACATGCCTTTCTTTTCTTGGTAACTTGAGGATTATCAATACATGTATTTACAAACAAAGAATTTTAAAACAGCTTTTGACCTACTCTTTTGTGTTATTATAATTGCAGAAACTTTCAACATATTTTATAATGTATAAGAAAAATACATAAAGAATATAAATATTGTGATGTACAGCCAATGGTTTACTTCAGTATATTAAAAGTATGCAATTCAATTCAATTTAGACATCACCATATTGGTATACAATCAAAATAAAAAAATTGAATGACAGATAACAGGGGGAAAAAAAAAGAAAAAATAGAACATAATGGCTATAGCATGCAATACAATTTTACACAATTCTTTATGGTCCCTGGATTTGTTTTCTCTGCATAAAGCATTTATCTAAGTAGTTACATATACATTTTGTAGTATTATAATCACATGGGATAACAATTTCTCTAATGAGATCAGTGACTCTGAATAATTTGTCATAAAAAATATCACAATATTGAAATTGAAAATTGTCTTACACAGGACAGTAAAGTACAAAAAGTTTTTCATTTTCAACCAATAATTTACAAGCATAGCAGAACCCTTTTTTTCTTAGGAATTATCGAGTTTGACTTGTATTTGAGAAACTTAACCTTTGCTATATGCTGCCATACATGGACATCTGTGTTTCACATCTTTTACTGTATTACATGTACTGTACATATATGTCATCAATCATTCATTCCGACAAAGATTGCAGGAACTTGGAAAAATAAAAATCTAACATTGTTGAAATGTTTTGAGCCCATGTGTCGTCTTTCAATATCCTGACAATTTTCAAGTCCACTAGAGTCCATATGACAAGGTCACAGAAACAAGTTCCTGATAAATGAAGCTGATAAATGAAGCTGTCCTTGAATCTGATACCAGTAGTCGTGCGTCTTCGTCAGATTTAGACTCCCATCTTCTTCAGCAACTGAAACAGTAATACAGTACCACAAAATTATAATTTGATCACCTTATTTAACATGTTTAATTCAATTGATATTCTTTGAAAAAATGCAACCAATCTATGGTAAAACATTAGTAATCAAAGATTGAAGAGGAAACCTCATACATATATATATCTCATAATATATGTTTATAAACCAGCAAGAGCTCATCAGTATATATGGCAATAAATCTAACAAGTACCTAAGTAGAAATCCTTGATTCTAGTACATGCAGCTGCAACTGTCATATCCTTTGCTGAGAAAGGGCACTTGATTTCTACTATATCAGGTGAAATTCTGATGGTACACATTCAAGCTGTTTTTGCTCAAAACCATCAGGTGAAGCCCCTAAAATTCCTGTCTCATGAAGCCATATACCTAGAAAATCATATAATCTTCAATTTAAGAACTATTTTTAACTGCCTTTCAAAAAAAATTAAAATAATGTTAAATATTATCTGATTATGGTGGGAAAAATGTAATTTAGGCAAGTTTATTTTCTGAGAGTTAAGCTGATTTTTCTTGTTATTTTGGCATAATTTTGCCCTCTATACATGCACTGTATACATATATGTTAACAACTGCATAAAAACATAAACATGCAAGTCAACTAATCTTGCATATAATTTGTTTGTTTGTATGTTGTTACGTCCCTCTCAAGAATTATTCACTCATGGAGACGCCACAACTTGCCGGTGGAGAGCTGCAAATTTTGTCCTATACTCGGCACTTAGGGCCATTGAGCAGTGAGGGATCTTTTTCGTGCCAGCACCTACTGTGACACGGGACCTCTGTTTATACGGTCTCATCCAAAGGATGTCCCACAGTGGGATTCGAACTGGCGACTTAAGGATCGACTCCTTGCTTCGTGACTCTAGAGCAGACGCTCTAACCAATAAAATCCAATTGGTTTAGATGGATTTAACATTTTTGTAATTTTACAGAAAGATAGACAGGCAGACATATTGATACCATAATGAAACATTCAGTATAATAGTGCACATTTTTATGGTAACTGTTGAAACTGACCCCCTCTCTGAAAACATTGTCAGACTTCAACTTTCAAAAACAAGCACTATTTATATATTGTAAATATTATTTTGCATGTTACTTCAAGTTGACAGAGCAGTAATATCCTTCATATAGGGGGTAGTGATATGCCACCAGGTGGAATGAAAATAAAACTAACTTGTAAAAAGCATTTGCTTTGGAATCAGCGAAATACAAA
The DNA here is from genome assembly GCF_033153115.1 of Saccostrea echinata. Lineage (NCBI taxonomy): Eukaryota > Metazoa > Mollusca > Bivalvia > Ostreida > Ostreidae > Saccostrea > Saccostrea echinata. Next base: position 8,564,860 of record NW_026889774.1, read on the forward strand.
ACCTGTAATATCTTAATATGAAGATACCTGTTGGCAGTACTGAGACATCTCCTTCTTTGCAATACTCTGCCATTGCAACACTCTCATGTGTTACACCCCACTGGATGGGGTCCCTCTTCTCCAAGTTGTAAGCACTTAGTAGCCTTTTCTTCAGAGAAGTCGTCAACCTGAGGGACAAAGCCATAAAGTATAGTTTATTTGATTTTACATGTATGTATTTTTCTTCTTTATTTTCTTTCTTTTAAGTAAATATATTGTAATTGTGAGCTATTAATCCTGAATCTATTACTCCTAAACTACTTTACAATGACACAATACAAAAAAGTTTTCTGATGTGGTTAATGGGATCATGCAACTGTAAATAACTGATTTTTCTAAAATTCATCAAAATATTGCAATTTGCCCTGCTTTCCTCCTCTGTAAATGTGCCGTACATCTTAGTGAAATGTTCTTTTAGATATAAATGTATGTACCTATTGCGTTTTGCAGCTGAAATGATTTTTCGACAATTAGAGGCGGTAAACCTAAGTTTCCGTATTGCTCCCCAAACAGCATTTTCCCTCTGTCCAGTTGTAAGGAAGGCTGTCTGTATCACTTTTTCGGGGGATACATAAGTTGGTGCCTCAGCCATGTTAGTGGCTCCTCTGCTTGAAGATATTCCTGACACATGAGAAGGTCCTCAACCAATGGTACTGGCAGTGCCTCAACTTCAGGTCCCTTGCTTAGAATCCAGTGCAAAGCTTTTTTAAAAAAGGCTACATTCTAAGATGTATTTTATAATGTACAGATAAGAAATTATGGACCACCGGTCAATAGACTGCAATCTATTGGATCGGCAGCTTATAAATCTATTTGTTTGATTTTTCTGAGACAAATTTTCTCATTTTAATTGATAGAAGATTAAAAGATCACTGCATTGTGTTTATTTTACTATCATTCTTAAAATCTAATTTACAATGATTTGAATGCATAATGGTAGGGAAATCTTCTGTAATACATGTATATACAATTGTGAACACTAAATACTAAAAATGGAATTAGGTAATAAAACAACTATTTAATGCCTGAGCAGTCAATAGACAAGAAAATTTTCCCTTTCAGAAAATATTCTGGTGTATTGACTGCCCAGACATTAAATAATTGTATAATATTGCTCATGTAAAATAATGACTTGAAAAACTGAAAAATTCTAATGATGAACTTCTGTAAAATCACTAATTTTCATCGGGGTAGATTTTCATTGGGTTCATGGCATAAAGAATTCCACGAATTTTTGTCCACCATGAAACATACAGACCCTGAAGCGTGTTACCACCCCACACACACGCTGCACGAACGGTACACGCTCGCTACACGGTTTGCACGAAACGCTACACGGTTTACACGAAACGCTTTGCACGAAAGGCTGCATGGTTTACACGAAAGCCTGCACGAAACGCTTTGTACACGTTTCTCACACGCTTTGTACACGATTCTTGCACGTTTTGGCCTCGATCTGGATTTTCTATTCGGAATCTCTCGGACTTTATTTAAAGTATTACGGATTAATCAAAGATTAATTAATAATTGCAATCATTAAATTCAGATTAAGTGACATTTTTTGTAAGATTAGAACTCGCTACACCAGTGCTATATTAACAGATAAAAATACACAATGTTAAGTTGTTATTAATTAATAGTTGTAAATGAGTATGAGACGCGCCTGGTGAAATGCCTATCATCGTCTTTGTACAAAACTTTTTTTCACTAGACTCTAAATTACGCACTGAAAAAAAAAAATTATATTTGTAATTCATAATCCTTTACAGCATTCAATATTTTTACAATTATAGTTTGATATTAACTAGTCGTTTTATTACTGAAAAATAAACCCAGTTATTGATTTGAAGAAAAAATATATTGATTAAATTGTGTATGATTTCTGTAAACGGATTGATTTTCTTCCCTTTTTTTTTTTTTAAATTTTTAATTGACTTATTTTTTTTTTTTGATTTAGTAAATAAATACTTTCATTTGATTAAACTAGGTTCTGTTTATAATTTGCAAAGGTAATGTGTACACTAAATTAAATATGAACATTGTGCAGGAGGGGAGGGGATAGATTACCGAGATCTTACTTCTGTACATGGCTATAAATATAACTGACACTTGTTTCAGAAAGTATACCATTGGGAAAAAATTATTATAGGAACAAATGCCCGTTCTAAGAAAAAAAGGATATCCATATCTCCAGCGGGACCAGATACATGTACATGTAATTCATTAAATACACTTTAATAAGAATGGTAAATATATCGCTTCATTACAAAATCAAACTTTGACGTTTCATTAAAATTTAATATGGTAGAGAAGCCGGGAGAATAGATATTGTAATGCTTTAGTTCTCCATTTTGAGGCATTGTGTTTATCAAATAAAAACAATATACCCACCACTTTGTAAAATCCTTGATTTTAAATCCAGTCTAGACAAAAAAACAATGTAATCAATAGTCGCGGCTCCTAACAATAAATTCAAATATACATGAATACATGTCCAGTGTCCTAATAACTAAAAATGATGCTCTAAATACTAATAAAACCATTAAATTTCACGAATTAAAAATCAATCGTTATTGTCGGGTGTCATCTTAGCCATGATTGACAAGAAATAATGCATGTAGCAGAATAAGTTTTCAGTTCCCGACACGCGGGGCCCGTGATCGCTGTTGTAAATGACCTTGATCACAGTCGTAAGAAGAGTGTCGGAAGTGTAAAGAAGATTCCAATACATTTTGAAGGGGTGCATCAGGCGCACCCCGAAAAAAACCCAATAATTTTCTTTAAAAAGAAAATTATCTGTAAAAACTTGTTGACAAAAAAACTTCAAAGTTTATGTTTACATTTGAAAACTAAAAATGATGCTCTAAATACTAATAAAACCATTAAATTTCACGAATTAAAAATCAATCGTTATTGTCGGGTGTCATCTTAGCCATGATTGACAAGAAATAATGCATGTAGCAGAATAAGTTTTCAGTTCCCGACACGCGGGGCCCGTGATCGCTGTTGTAAATGACCTTGATCACAGTCGTAAGAAGAGTGTCGGAAGTGTAAAGAAGATTCCAATACATTTTGAAGGGGTGCATCAGGCGCACCCCGAAAAAAACCCAATAATTTTCTTTAAAAAGAAAATTATCTGTAAAAACTTGTTGACAAAAAAACTTCAAAGTTTATGTTTACATTTGAACACCCCCCCCCCCTCCCCCCTCCCAGAAATATTTAACCTTGTACATGTATTTGCCGATGGATGTGAATTATGATTCATTTATAAGACAATTATTAATCAACCAATTTTATGCATAAAAAGACTATAAATGACTCATCGTTTAAAAATTATTTGTATCACAATCTTGTAATATACGAGAATTATGTTCGTTTATAAAGAAAAAAAAATTATTGTGCTCCCCGGCCTAGAATTCCCATACTTCACATTTATAGCAACGCACTAAACTTTTTTTTTTCACGTATGCCTTATTTATTTATTATTTTGCATTAATCATCCATATCTTTTTATAATCTCTATATACCACAATTGTAAAATAGTGAAGAGATTCAAATAAATGAACGAAAAGAACAGGACCGAATTTTTGATGAATTTTCTTTCACACGATGTTCAGTATTGCTCCCTTTAAAAATGTATTGAATCAAGAACCTTAAAATTGATGTGCGTATAATTGATTACTTTGAACATATTTTCTTTCCTTCTTTATTTAAATAAAAAAAGAAAGAAAATCAAATATGTAATACATTACCAAGTAATTTTATTTTGTTGTTTCCGTAGTTTTTTCTCTCTTAAAAAAACACCTATTACGGTATAATATATTCGAATAATATTAGTTACTAACAACAGAGAATGACATGTTGATCCATCAATAGCCATATTTAAAATAAAATGAGTTCCGAATGAATCCTACACGTTTCTCACATGATTCATGCACGAAAGTCGCACGTTTCTTACACGGTTCTTGCACGAAAGTCGCACGTTTCTCACACGCTTCTTGCACGCTCGCTACACGGTTTGCACGAAACGCTCTGGAGCTTACACGAAACGCTGCACGGTTTACACGAAACGCTACACTGTTTGCACGAAACGAAAAGCGCACGAAAGTCACACGCTTTTTCGGGGTAGTAGCACGTTTCAGGGTCTGTATCGAACCAAAAATCGAGATAGTGAATCGAACATTGAATCGAGCAAATATATTGAACATTATCGGTATTTCGGTGAATCGTAAATTTCAGCCCTACAGCACAACATATCATCCTCTAGGTCTATGTTTCAAACACCTACACGGCCTATTCATTCCAGAATCCGCCACTGCAGACATTAAATAATTATTAAATAAAGGTTCTGAACACACAATAAGGAAATTAAAAAAAAAGTTTCGTATAAGATGAAGTACAAAATCGATATTTAATTTGACGAGGACTGCTCGATATCTTAACTTAAGGATTTTGTGATGAAATTAGTGCAAAAAAAAAATTGATATTTTCGGGGGGGGGGGGGATATTTAGCCAGCTCTGCGCTTCACTGTAGCGAGTGTCAAAAGTCGCAGTTTTGAAATAAATCTGCTAATGCTCAAAATACTTTGTACAAAATGCTTTTTTTTTTTTGGTAGATGCATTATTATAATGTATCTTGGGCATTCGTAGTATGACTACCGTTCCTACTACCATAGTGTCTTTTAACAATGTAGTTTTCCTACAGTGCACAACAGGATTTTTTTTTTTTTTTTTTTTTTTTTTTAGCTGTACCGTACACATAAAAATTTTACACAATTTTGCAAAATAAAAATATGTGAATTTTGTGCATATTTCCCCCCATTGTATCTTAAAATCATTTAGTAGAGAATGTCTTTATGGGATATTACTCACAACGGAACTCGACGTTAGGATTCTTAAATAAATAAATGCTCTAAAAGATATATTTTTGTCTTGATAGAAAATGAATACAGCCCTACACAGTCAAGCATAGCCGCTCAGGTAAAATTCTGAAACGACATTGACATCAAAAACAAGATTGTCATTAAAAAGGTATAACTGAAGCCGTCTACTGTTTACCGCACCCTGTGGTAATAACACTGATGTGACCCCATCCCGAATGTACGAATGTTTAAATAATCGTAAATCTTCGAGATCGCTGGGCTGAGGATTGACACCTTCCTTTGTGTACGTTTTAAAATGTTCTAAGGAATTTGCGATCGATCACTGGAGTAGGAAAGCTTGTATCATTTCAGAATAGGTAAGTAAATAAATTTTAGGTTTCTTCTAGTTCAAGGTAAGGGGCATTTGAGAGCAAAATTGGTCAACAATTGTCACACCGTTATTGTCCCAATGATTATATAATATACATGACATAAGCTGCAAACCTGTATTACGCAGTACATATATTTTAAATAATAAGGAGTTCACAAGCATTTAGTCACCAGTATATCAATACGTCTGAAGATTGAATATGAGAGGCGAAATATTGATGCATATGTCATTTGGAATTTGAGGGTTTTTTTTTTTTTTATTTCTGTCCTATTTCTTTTTCTTTTTTTTATTATTATTAGATCATTATATAAAATATGGTGTGTTACTTTTTGCACCAGAATTCATACCACTGCATGTTTATACATCTTCTTTCACAACATTCAACTACTGTTACGATGATAAATGCTAACTGCGTTCGTATATTTTCCCGAAAATATCAAGTTACATCCATTAAATCCCAAAATCATTGGACATGTTTTGAAACCGGTTTTTTCATATTCAAATTAAGTTAAATATACACTATGAATAAGGTATTCATGTTTTTGATTGTATATAAACAGACAACTGTTGACGATATAAAACTGATGACCTTCAAAGATTTACAATACCTTTTGAAAATATAAAATAAATTTAGAAATAGTCTTCTTAATAATTTTTCAACATCAGTGTATTAAGTACATTTATATTTATAAAAGTAAAATTTGAAATACTTATACCATTGCTTCAATGGGTAAATGGGAAATCGGTCATACTGTCAACAGTCCATCACGTGGGTATCCTTGAATTCATCATTAATGTAACCCTCCGATGAAATAGTGTGGCGTAAGACTGTGTTTTAATTGATTACTAACATGCGATGCAATTAAAAACAAGAGGTACTGTGAGTGAGCTCATAAAAGAATGCCCCCCCCCCTTTTGCAATTGTTTTCAAAGTGTCCATTTGCAATTCTGTGTATGTGACCTTGAACTTCCAAAATGACCTTGGTTTTAACAGAAGACACATCCTCTGGTCATAAGTAATCTTTCATGAAATATAGACATCCAATCAATCTCAATTAGAAAATTATAGACCTGACATGAATGTTACACTGTTCATGCTAGTGACCTTCAACTTGCCTGAATGACCTTAGTTCAAGGTCACGACATTTGTGTGAAATATGAACGTCCAATGTTATAGTCTTAAAATGTTACAGAACGGACACGCATTTAATTTGTTTTCGCCAGTGACCTTGAACTTGCCAAAATGACCTTGGGTTGGATCATTTTACATCAATAATCAATATTTTTGTCAAGTTTCAACTTCCAGTTAGCATCCATTTGAAAATTATGAACAGGACATGAAGAATTTATTGACAGTGACCTTGAATTCCATGGAATGACCTTGTAACATGGTCAATGAAACCTCTCAGATCATAACAATTCAATGTTTGTGATAGTATGAGCCTCTAATATTTTTCATTAAAAGTCATGGTTAGCTTATTCTGTGTATCGTTTTTGATTTGGAATAATGGTGTGTATAAATGACCTTGTTTGAAGATCATGACAGTTTCAGGTGATAAGCAATCTTTTTACAGAATAATGTTTCTATACAAGAAACTGTAGACGGAGAAATTATTTTATACTGTTTCTGCCACTGACCTTGAACTTGCCTGAATTTCCTTGGGAAGATCATGATACTTATGTAAAAGACAATTTTTGTATGAAGTATTAGTTACCAATGATTCTCCACTACAAAGTCAGAGCCCGGACAAAATTGCACGGAAAGACGGACAAGTTAAATTCTATATTATCCCCAACATCATACATTGGGGTAGGTGGGTGTCTTAATTAAACTATGTGACAGACATGGCCAATCATGAGAACTAGGCAATATTCTAATGAAAAGTGTTAATATTCCCATGAGTTATACAATTTTATTTCTAAAATTCTCCTGATGCCAGTTTAACATGCGTAGTAAAATTAATTCTTAAACAGGTTGGGAACAATTCCCCTGTAGAGAGATCATCTCGCTAGAGCGCGATTATCCCTCTCTAGCGGGAGAAAATACATCTCGGAAACCCGAGATTTATATTCCAATTCCATCTGTAAACGTGTTAACTACGGTAAAAGGAAAATCCGGAAGCATGTCAACCCATTGCTTAAACTTATTGCTTATTTGCTTATTGCAGATGTACGTATATCTTTCGCCTTATATTTTTAATAACCCCGTATGAAAAGCGGGGGGTATATAGTGATGAGGTTTCCATCAGTTAGTCTGTCTATAAAGCTGTCCGTCCGTCCATTACGATTTGGGGTAACCGTCTCTTATCAGCAACTCCTCTTATACCACTAAATAAAATGTAATGATACTTTTACAGATTCTTTTTTAAATTGCGGCCTCCTAATTAATTTTTTTTATCGGACGGATATTTGGACTTTCCCATAGCAACAAATGGACTTAATCATTATACACATGTGGGAACAGGAGTATCATTTCGTGAGCTCATTGTTACACTCGTCAATGTTTGCAGGAACTTCTATATATTTATTCTTTTGTATATTTTACCCGTGAATGAAAAAACACCCATCAGTGTACATTTCAGTTTCTCGTCCTACATAAATAACTCAATTTAAAGAAAAAACAACATTATATCATACTATTGTATTAATTGCTCTCAGAATATGACTGTACGTTATTTTGGAAAAATCATAAATTTTCGGCGGCGAGAGACGGTAGATGGGGAAGGGGATGACAATTGCAAGGAACAAATACAGTAGGTAGGCTATGTGACTAGATTTCTTTAGATTTATACCGAAGTTCAAAAACAGATGCATGGTAAAAGCTTTCAACATTAACCATTTTCAATTCACAACCCAATTTAATTTAACTAATCTTATGGGTGACCTTCAAGTATGACTCGACTTACAGGAAGCAATTTATAACCTGCAAATCATCGCTTATACGTGATTGCCCCCTTGTTAACTCAATAAAGATATAATTATAATTTTCATTGTAGGAATACGAAGTATCTCACATAGTGTTGGTAAATCTTCTTTCTAAATAAATGTGTACCTTTAAAAGCGTTTATTCCCTTGGGCACTTTTTATTTATTATTTTGGTCAATTTTTTGGAAGCCCCCCCCCCCCTCCTTTTTTGAAAAAAAAAATTCTAAGGACCTAGGTTTTCCTATGCAACCTCTGTATTGGATAGTATCTGATGCACTATTAAACTTTACACTTGTTATGCAGGATCCCAACATTGTTCCAGCGCAAGTGTCCTCAAACGTGGAACTTTTCATTGCCACCGAGAAAACGTAAGAATTTATGTCATTGAAATACGAACACTTAGGGCCTACCTCTTCAAACTAACACAACACGTGGTAAGCAATGACAACTCAACAATTTCGCATTTTTGTTTTCTCTGTTTGTGTTATAAAAAATAATTCATACTAAGCTGTTTTGTTCCGTTTATCAGTTAAGCTTGACTATGTTTCTATGAATATTGATGAGCCAAGACAACCAATGAAAATCTAGATCACCATTTGACAGACGGTTATTATCCATCGAGAATATCACGCCTTACTGCAAGTCCAAGGTTACCATATATATATATATATATATATATATATATATATATATATATATATATATATATATATATATATAAAGCACATTTTACAACAACTCTTAAACTAACATATATATTATATCTATCTATCTATCTATCTATCTATCTATCAACATTTTGTTCTATGTCAATATCGGTTAGACTTAAATTTTTTTAATTGATTTGTTTTCAATTATATTTGATTATTTAATGTGGTATCCAGCTTGTATATATGTCATTGATAGTTGTTTTTTTTAATCATGCATATGACTTTTAAACAAATGTTACAACCCTGTACATGTTGTGCTTCCGTACTTCTTATAGTTCACCAAAGATCAAATATTTAAGCAATGGTCATGGGTTTCTGGAGAAGGTAATTATTACCTTCTGTGAACGAAGGGAAAGCTAAAACCTTAACGAATATAATTTGGATGTCTGTTCATATTTTATATTGCTTCATAAACATATATAACTGTAAATTTCAAAACCTTTGCAAAAAAATGCACGATTTACACTTGCTTTTCGCCTCCTATTCTCACATGCAGCAGTGATTGTCTTAAATTTTTAGCCCAGGTTGTCAGTTTTATGTAGGAAATTCAAGCTTCAATGCAGTCTTCTCCCGGATTTTTAAAAAGCACGAGATTTTTGATTATTTTGTGATCAAAACAACAAAACACCTGTTTATGGTAATGTTTATTCTTCCGCTAGAGAGGGATAATCGCGCTCTAGCGAGATGATCTCTCTACAGGGGAATTGTTCCCAACCTGTTAAATACAACTAGGAATGTTTTGCTTAGGTTGTAAATCAGAGACTTGACACAAAGTACATTGGATTTTTAAAAGTGAATCATAAAATATATCACTATGAGACATGGTTTAACTTTCCTGCTCAGAGACTTGAAGAGCTAATGCGATAGTAAGGTGTCCATCTTCCGTCTAGCTGTCTGTCTGTAATTTTTCAAAACGCTACTTCTCCTACAGATTCGGTCCGAGTTCAATATAACTTGGGACACAAGTAGACTACACTAAGATACATAATTCAGTTTATGAAGGTTTTGCCAAAGGTCAACATGTCCAAAAATTTATTTTTACAATAGCTCCAAAGCTATGTGGTTTATAAAGTTAAAACTTTTACAGTTTATAAATATATTGATTAACAGATAGAAAGTATCACTTGATAACAAATACTTAAAGAAAGTATTTATCGAGAAAAATTCTTTTTAAAAAAAATGCATGTATTTTATAAAAATACACCTAATTAATTCTGTACTTTTAGCGAAAGCCATCATTTTAAGTGATACTCTGTCAATCTGTTAATCTATGATATATTTATAAACTGTAAAAGTTTTGACTTTATACCTCACATAGTTTTGGAGCTATTGTAAAAATAAATTTTTGGACATCTTTACTTTTGGCAAAACCTTAAATGATTGAACAATTTCTATTTCTCTGATTGGCTGAGACCCAACAGTGTAGAAAAATTACCACGTTATATTCACCTGCACCTGACCTTCCAGGTGAATATAAGGATTTAATTTTTTACACTGGTGTAAAAATAGATGAGGAAAAAACCAGATTGATACAAATAGTTCATTTGCTATCGACTTCCACTCAGTAAACATAACATTAAGGAATATATAATTTCGGGTGAGGATTGGTACCAGGGCATCCCACCCCCAACAATTTTTTTTCTGAACGTAAATTTTTACTTTTAAGACTAAAAGTATTCATTGAAAGACTGGTCCCCCACTAATGGACCTTAATCCCCCACCCCTAACCCCATCCCGACCCTAAAACAAAATTTGAAGTTAAAAGAATTCTCATTTCGTGGGGGCTAATCAAAGATTTTTTTCAGCTATCATTTTCCCCAAGTAATGCCCGCCCCTTTCAAAGTCTATTCTATTAAAAGAAAACGGGCATAATTCCTTCTTTTTTCATAGCAACTCAAGTACATTGTACTTCTCAGGTGGCTAATTCATCGTATTGACTGGGAAAAAACAGCAATAATTGTATAGTATCGGTTTTTAATTTTGATAAATGATCTTTCCATGGTTACTTAAAATAGAAATTTCTGTGAAATACTTTCAAAACACTACTCATCCTACAATTTTGGTATGAAATCAATATAACTAAACACACAAACAGAGTACACTAAGATACATAATTCACTGCATCGATTTTGTGATTTCGATGATCGATGTTTCCACTGTATAAATCGGGGTTCCGTGTCGCAATAGGTGCTGGAACTAGAAAGATTCCTCACTGCTCAATGGCCCTGAGTGCCGAGTATAGGTCAAAACTGGCAGCTCTCCACAAGCAAGTGGTGGCGTCTCCATATGACTGAAAAATTCTCGAGAGGGACTTTAAGCAACAAACAAAAACAAAACGCTACTTCCACAGTTTTTGTCTGATTTTAATATCACTTGGCACACAAGTAAACTTAACTGAGATACATATTCTTTTCATCACTTTTGGGTTTTTTTGTAAACTGTTGTTGCCATGGCCACTAGAATTAGAAATATTTAAATACTTTCAAACCGCTACTCTTCCTACGGTTTTAGTCTGATTTCATTAAAATTAAGACACAGGATTACAAACTCAGATAAATAATTCTGTGTATCGTTTTTGATTTGGAATAATGGTGTTGCCATTGTTACTAAAAATAGCTTTTTTGGTCGAAATACTTCCAAACTGTCCTCCTACAGTTTGCATCCCATTTCAATATAACTTTACACAGAAGTAGACTACACTAAAATACATAATCGATATAAGTTTTTTTTAAAAATTTTTGATGAACGGTCTTGCCGTGGTTTTAAAAATAGAATACTTTGTTTAACTGCCCTCACGAGAATTTACACTCATATCGAGACGCCACCATTTGCCAGTGGAGGGCTGCAAATTTTGACCTATACTCGGCACTCAGGGCCATTGAGCAATGAGGGATCTTTTTCGTGTCAGCACCTACTGCGACACAGGACCTCGGATTACACCACCTCATCCGAAAGATTGGTCTCCATGTCCTAAAATGGATTCGAACCCGCGACTTAAGGATCACTTCTTACACCGCGACTCAAAAGCAAACGCTCTAACCACTGCACCACGCGGGCGACCTTCGTGAAATTCTTTCAAAAAGTTACTCCTCCAACAGTTTTAATCTGATGCAACAAATCTTGCCACAAATCAACTAAACCAAGGATTACTGCTTCATGTGCAAGTGTTACTTTTTCTTCCTTTGTTATAAAAACAAACAAGTAGAGCTACAGCCTCAGTAGAGATTTCTGGTTGTGATTTTCACATCAATAACATGGAGTTTCACAAACTGAAAACATTCCTGATGATTAAAATTTTCGTGCTTACAACCATGCAGCAAAAGTACATTCAAAAAGTGCACTACTTGAATTTGTGTATGCCCCATATCGTAGTCATAATAAGAAATTCAGGCCCGAAGTAGCAGTAGGGGACTTTTTTCACAGAGTTGTCATTGGCTGTAAAGTGTTTTTTTTTTAATTTTCATTCATGTCCCTCCCCCTTCCACGTTTAGTCAGTTCGAACCACAGGCCTTTGGATCGCTTAAATTCGACTTTAAAAAATTGGGGTGGATAAAAAAGATTTTTTTTAACACCATATTTTTTAAAGCGATCTAAGGGCCTTTTGTTCGAACCTTCAAACTAGTTGTACTCAAAAATTTCTTTTGGCAAAAATGATAATTAGGATCTGAGTTTGGGGTTTTTTTAAATTAATTTTTTTTTATCATTTATTTACATAATCAGCACAAATACACCTGTCTTGAACAAGTTAAATAGCATGAACAGTCATGTTTTTCACATTTTGTTTTGTACGAACAAATTTCGAAATCATGAAATTCATTCATGTCCCTCCCCCTTCCACGTTTAGTCAGTTCGAACCACAGGCCTTTGGATCGCTTAAATTCGACTTTAAAAAATTGGGGTGGATAAAAAAGATTTTTTTAACACCATATTTTTTAAAGTGATCTAAGGGCCTTTTGTTCGAACCTTCAAACTAGTTGTACTCAAAAATTTCTTTTGGCAAAAATGATAATTAGGATCTGAGTTTGGGTTTTTTTTTTAATTAATTTTTTTTATCATTTATTTACATAATCAGCACAAATACACCTGTCTTGAACAAGTTAAATAGCATGAACAGTCATGTTTTTCACATTTTGTTTTGTACGAACAAATTTCGAAATCATGAAATTCAACATGTGGATGTAACATGTACAAAAGGTCATGTAGCTGCGGCTCCCTGGTAAAGAAAATTCTGTCAGACAAACTACAGAGCTTTATGCATGTATCCATCCATTGTTAAACCTTCGATTAAGAGTGCCATTTTTATTTATTTATTTATTTTAATTTTTTTTTTTTTTTGCAAGACTTGGATTTTACATGCATCCCCCGCCTAGCGTTGACATCGCTAATAAAACATAGATTTAATTAGGGCCAAGCTCTGCGGGCGCCCTATAGTGATCAGTCCGTCTGTCCATCCTAGTTCTCTCGTCCGGAGCATATCTTCTCTCCTTGGCCCAATCTGGCTCATACTTCACCCACAGAGTGTCTTTGGGTAAAGGGTATGCAGTGACCCTTAACCATGTTTCTAGTTTAAAGGTTAAGGTCATACAGAATTATATGAAAAATCCTTGTCCGGAGCATATCTTCTCTCCTCTTGTGCCACAGGTCAATGGATGAGCAGTGACGTTGAACGAAGTTTCTAAGTCAAGGGTGAAGGTCGAAAATAGCTTCTCTGTTCAAAATCTCTGTTCGGTGCATAATTTCTTTCCCTTAAGTCCAGTCAGCCTCAAACTTGACCAATTGACTTAGGGTACGGAACAGTGATTTTCCTTCCATATTTTGATAGAGGATATGCAACAATTTTCATAGAGGATATGCAACATTCGTGATTTTTGTGCCTTTTTTTGATTAGAGGGTATGGGTCACTAGTTATTTTCATATCATTTTTTTTTATTATAACAAGGATGACATAGAAGCCCTTTAGACTCAAACAACACATCCCTTAATAGTATACAAATGTTCCTCTTCAAAATAAACCCTTTTCAGCTACCTTACTTTTCATGTTCGTTGCTGAAAGCGGGGCCCTTTGAGATGGTCAGCAGGGTGACCATAAAGGCCCATGGGCCTATTAGCTCACCTGAACCGAAGGCTCAAGTGAGCTTTTCTGATCGAAATTTGTCCGTTGTCTGTCGTCGTCGTTGTAAAATTTTCACATTTTCATCTTCTTCTCAAGAACCATTGGGCCAATCTCAACCAAACTTGCCACAAAGTATCCTTGGGTAAAGGGGATTCAATTTTTTTTTTTTCAAATGAAGGGCCACACCTTCTTCCAAGGGGAGATAATTATGAATTTGTGAAAAATTAATGGCACCATTTTAAAAATTTTCTCAACAACCACTGTGCTTGAAAATATGAAACTTATATGGAAGCATCCTCAGGTAGTGTAGATTCAAGTTTGTTCAAATCATGACCCCCGGGGTAGGGTGGGGCCACAATGAGCGATCAGAGTTTTACATAGGAATACATAGGGAAAATCTTTAAAAATCATCTTTTCAAGAACAGCAAAGCCATGATTGGTCTTATTTATATGGAAGCATCATCAGATAGTGTAGATTCAAATTTGTTCAAATCATGATCCCCGGAGGTAGGATGGGGGCACAATGGGCGATCGAAGTTTTACATAAGAATACTAAGGAAAAATCTTTAAAAATCTTCTTCTCAAGAACCGCTGTGCTTGAAAAATAGAAACTTATATGGAAGCATCCTCAGGTAGTGTAGATTCAAGTTTGTTCAAATCATGACCCCCGGGGGTAGGGTGGGGCCACAATGGGCGATATAAGTTTTACATAGGAATATACAGGGGAAATCTTTAAAAATCTTCTTGTCAAGAACAACAAAGCTATGATTGGTCATATTTATATGGAAGCATCATCAGATAGTGTTGATTCAAGTTTGTTCAAATCATGACCCCCGGGGGCAGGGTGGGGTCACAATGGGCGATCAAAGTTTTACATAGAAATACATTGGAAAAAATTTAAAAATCTTCTTCTCAAGAACAGCAAAGCCATGATTAGTCATATTTAAATAGAAGCATCCTGAGGTAATGTAGATTTAAGAGGGGCCATAACAGGGGGTCATAGTTATACAAAGGATATATCAATAACAATTTTCTTTAGAACTGCAAACCCATTATTTCTCATATTAATTCAAAAGCATCCCTATGAGATATAGATTCAAGTTAGTTGAAATCAACCCCCCCCCCTCCCCAACCACTTTTATATTTAAACTTTAATTTTCAAGACTGAACTGATTTTTGCTTTTCCCTAGCCAGAGTGCTCAGGTGAGCGATGTGGCCCCTGGTCCTCTTGTTGAATACAGGCAGGATCTCTGCACCATGCAAGTATAGTCGCATGCATATGTGTAATACATTCAGACTTTTTATATCTCTGGCATGAAATGACCGGGGCATATTGTACCTCTTTCCGTCTGTTTTAGATTTTAAAAATTTCTTATCATACAGTGTTTTTATGAACTTTTTTAATGTTTCTGTCGTCAAACACCATTCATGTAGCTAAAATGCATTTATGTTGTGGTATTGAGAGCTCATTTAAGAAAACGAAAACAGCAATATATTTTATTTTTGTCTCAGTTCGTTTCTAAAGCATTTTCGCATTCTTGGACATTCAAGTATTTAAAAATTGCTTATTGGGGGGGGGGGGGGGGGCATTCGTATCACACCGACATCTACTTTTTTACAATGTCCAATATTAAAGTTTAGTTTATAATCAAAGCAAATTTGAATTTCTTTTTAGGTAAAGGACAGTCATCGACATGCTATTTGTTATTCTGCTTTTAATCTCTACCCTTACGTCAGTGAGGGCAACCTACGCCGAAGATTTCCATTGGGCAAAAGCTGTTCGAGAAAATGAAGGAGCTGACTTGGAGTGCTATGAGCCCAATTTAAATCTGAACGTAATGAATAATACAGGCAGTGTAGAATGGAAGAAACCTAATGGAGTAATAATAAGGGCAAACGACAACGATTTTCTTTTAGAAGATAAGGGAGGGTACAAGCACATGAGGCTAACCATTCACAAAGTCAACTCAACAAACAATGGTATTTATAAATGTGTGCTTACAGGGACAGGTACGAAATTGATCCGTGGTATCAATGTTCGTGGTCCAGTATATACCAAATTTCTCGATCAATACGAATATAATATAATTGTGGCAGTAGTCGCAACAGTAGTATTTCTTGTGCCACTCCTTGGCAGTTGTGGCGTGTACAAATTCCGATACATTGAAGACAAAGAAGAAAAACAAGACATGTTTCACATGAGACATGGTGAAAGCGATAATGGACAGGCAATGGTGGAGAAAAAGACAATAGCTGCAAAAGTAGAAGCAAACGAAGGTGGAGGAGCATACGAAAATGTTAATGGTTACGACACTGCAGATGACATTGATACGAAACTGTAAAATAAAAAGAAACATTTTCAACATAATCAAGGTATATTTCTTGTATATTGTATAGATTCACATATATTACAATTCCACTAGTGTTTATGAATATGCAACAAGAGATATTGTCAGAACATTATCTAAAGCTCTAGCCCTTCTCATCATGTATTGTATATGTGTGATTTGATTTAATTACTGTTTGTTTAGATATAATTGACTCTGCATAATGTTTGGCATTTAATTTCGTGAGTTTTTAGTTTGTATTTGAAACACTTTGAGCGGTTAAGTTCAGAATAAATTCTTTATGTACTGTTTATTGTTGTTCATTGTCAGCTTTACCGGTCGAGAACAGGAAGACGTGCCCCAAAGCTATTCGTACATCGATCTCTCTGCCTTGGACCAATTTGAAATGCTACTCCTAGAATACGTTATATTTCCATTAGTGAACTCTTCAAAATTAGAGGCGCGTTTGGTCGTCTGACAGTGACAGCATGGCGTTGCGGATAATACAAAACATGCCAATCTCAATCCAATTTTTAATGTTAAATGTATTTGTCATTCCAATTAAAGAATAGAAGAACTAAAAGACATATGTAAGAGAGCGAGAACCCTAAATTTATCATCCATTAATTAAAAAATACGACATTTCCGAGGCACGTGTATTGTATTTAGATGTACCATACGATAAATAGATACATACGATCAACAATAGATATAAATTGATATCGTTGTCATTCCTACTCTTTATGCCTATAAAGTCCACAACAATAAAATATTTCATTTGCATTTTCTTAGGATTTGTTCATCGACATTCAACATATTGTTTACATGTTTACGTTACGTTTGTCCCTGAAATCCCGAGAGATTTGTACATTTTCCGACTTTTTCACAAAAGAGCGCACTAAGAAGTATAACTCTTCCATACTGGAAATAGAACGTATTTTGTTATGATCTAAATGAAGTTTAGTAAACAAGTGGAGCAAGAATATTTGCGAAATGGTGATTTTTAAGGAGACTATATAAAGCCCTGTAAAATAACCCGATTTTTTAAAGTAACCTGTCTCAGTTTAACAAGTCGCCCGAAATTTTTCAATTATCAGTGTAGGGTCATCTCCAGATCGACTGACTAAGAAACTTTTTTAAACTCCAGGAAGCAATTATTATATATGCATTCCGGAAAATAGAATTTTTAAAATTCAGCATTGGTGTTGAAATTTTCTTTAAAAAAAATTCTCACCTACATGTACATACCGACCCAATTTCTTCCCCATAGATTTTTAACCAACTCTAGTAGTTCCACCTTTAGATTTGTGATCCTTGTTGTTCAATATACATATTTCATATTTTATAATACTCCTGTAGTGGTCCTGGAGATGCTGGGTACGAATTACCTCTGGAACATGTTACTCTCTGTTCGCGCACGTGTTGTACCGTGTGCAGAAGCTCGCTCTCTTCCTTGCAGACTGCTGGCAAGTGCGTACTTGTTTCTTTTAGTGTTATACATTGTGATTAGATCGTCGACCTAGCATAGTATATAAAGAGCAGAATTTATTGTTAGTGTTTTTTCTGTTGGTCATCACAACATTATATATAATATAGGAGAGAAATACTATACCCCCTTAACTAAATTTTCTATCTCTACTTTTTATGTGCTTGTTGAACCTTGGTGACAGCATAAAGAACACATAACGATAATTTAGAATGACACTTGCTTTTAAAATTATTGGTTGAATTTTATTACACTGCGTTATATCTAAAAACAAGCAAACAAAACGATGATTTACATCTCTGGAGCACAAACCTATCTAGGTAAGTAGTACAAACCTATCTAGACTAGCTAAATAGTACAAACATCTCTAAGTCAACTAACCAACTATGAATGAATTTTTATGCCCCTGGATCGAAAGATCCCGGGGGTATATTGTTTTTGTTCTGCCTGATTGTCTGTCTGTCTATTGTCAACTTTAACCTTGCGCATAACTTTTGATTGGACTATCATATTTCACATGTGTATTTCTTGTGACAAGACCTTTCTTTGGGTACCATCATATTTGACATCGGAGTTTGACCCACTTTTGCAAAATTTTATGAGACTTTAACCTTGGCCATAACTTCTGAACAGTTGATGCTTGGGGTTTCAAACTTCACATGTGTAATTCTTGTGACAAGACCTACCATTGGATATCAACAACTTTGACCTTTTGACCTTGACCTTAGAGTTTGACCTACTTTTGAAAAACTTTAACCTTGACCATAACTTTTGAACAGTTGGTGCTTGGGGTTTCAAACTTCACCTGTGTATTCCTTGTGACAAGACCTTCCTCTGGATATCAGCATCTTTGACCTTGATCTAGGAGTTTGAGCTACTGTTGAAAAACTTTAACCTTGGCCTTAACTTTTGAACAGTTGGAGCTCTGGCTTTCTTACTTCACATATGTGATCCTTGTGACAAGAACTTCCCCTTGGATACCAACCACTTTGACCTTTTGACCTTGACCTAGGAGTTTGTCCTACTTTGAAAAACATTAACCTTGGCCATAACTTTTGAATGGTTGGTCCTAGGTCTTTCATACTTCACATATGTACATGTAATCCTTGTGACAAGACCATCCTTTGGATACCAACAACTTTGACCTTGAACATGAGGTTTAACTAACTTTTAAGAAAACTTTAACCTTCGCCATAACTTTTGAACAGTTGCAGCAAAGGCTTTCAAATTTCACAGGTATATTTCTCGAGACAAGACCTTTCTTTGGGTACCAACATTTTTTATCTTTTGGCCTGGATTTTGACTTGCATTTGAGAAACTTTAACCTTCGCCATAAGCTGCCATACGGGGGCATCAGTGTTTCATAAACACATCTTCTTAATAAGCATAAAATAATCACTGGTACCGAAGACTAAATCATTGGATGCCACATGCCAGTTATATATGTACACTGAAGCAAGTCCTGTGGTCATTCACACTTTCTAGAACTGTAATAGCAATAATTGAAATCTAAAGCCTCTATCTTATCTTTGTATTATGACACAATACAAGATGTCCCTAGGAGGTCATCCCCACCTCCTGAAACTACAAATGATATCTAGAAAATGGTTGAAAACTTCCCCCCTTAATCCTTAATCTCACAGCGCTATATCCTTGTTCCTTGTTTCATTACGCATTAAATGGAATAAAAGTCATAACCTCCTTGAGGTCATCCCTAATCCTTGAAGTGGGATGATCACAATATGATCTGTGTCAAAAATACATCAATTCTCAGACATTTCATTCATGATCCTCTCCAATCAGCCCACCCTCTTAGAATTAGAAATGAAAATCATTCAAAGTCCTGCCTGTAAACTTTGTGTACATTTTTGTATATATATTCACATTTTTTTAAATTTCAAAACACAGTTTTGGTTTGTAGAAATGAACCCAAGGGGTGGAAATTGGAGAAGGGGAAGGAGTGATTTCTAAATGGTCTTAGATTTCCATGATTGCGCGCCCGTTTTTAGCAGACCTATTTTTGTATTCATATAAAGCAGAATTTATTCAAAATCTAATACATGAGAAAAAGAAGTCTCTGGCTGTGGCCTTCAACTCGACATTTACCGGTAGATATATCGACGACATATTATCAATTAACAATAGTAATTTCCATTCATATGTCGACACGATATATCCCAGTGAGCTTGAAATAAAAGATACCACAGAGTCTGATCCCACCTCTGATGTTTTTGGAGATCTGTGTTTGCTCTGCTTCCTTTTGGTATTGTTTTAATGAACTTCGAGTTAAATACTGTTCGTTATCTCCATATTTCTTCTTATGTAGAAAACTATTAAACTTTTTGAAAATATTAACCCAACTTCCCATTTGTCATTATTTTACAGTTCACTCCTTCTAAAACATACATCTTTATTAGTCAAAATGTCATGGATGTTTTGGACATATCCCTAGCCCTCTCTTGAATCAGAAATAATGATCTAAATATTCGAATGGCTAAGAGTTAAACAGGTCTCTTGATTAAGCTCTATAGTTGAATGAGGCTTACCTATACCGGTATAGCTTAATTTCGCTCTTCAATACATTAATATTGATAAAAATTGCTAAGTTTTCAAATTTTTGCATGGGATTATGTACCCGGGGTTATCATCTCTGCCTGCTCTTTTTCTTTGGCATCTACTTCGGTGAAAAAAATCAAAATAGAATTACAAAACAAGTTTATTAAATTGATTTTATATATATATATATATTTATCATTCGTCACAGAATTACATTGGGAGCGCCTTATCTTAGTGTAGTCAACTTGTGCACCATGTCTTACTGAAATCGTATTAAAAACTGTAGATGGAATAGCGTTTTGAGAGAACAATTTTGTTTTTATACACTATGTAATAAAGCTTTCACATAAGTTTTAAATTTTCCTGCCCTGTGATTCTTGGGGTTAAGATCCCTTGAAAATTTTTCATTATCTACTGGGGCCCATCTTACCCCAGGGGGTCATTATTTGGACAAATAAACTTACAATACGTAATGATTTGTTTGTTGTTTAACGTCCCTTGAAAATTTTTCACTTATTTGGAGACGCCACCACTTACCGGTGGAGAGCTGCAAATTTTGACCTTTACTCAGCACTCAATGCCATTGAACAGTGAGGGATCTTCTTTCGTGCCAGAATATACTGCGACACGGGACCTTGGTTTGAATGGTCTCATCCGAAGGACCGGTCTCCACGTCCCACAATGGGATTCGAACCCGCGACATAAGGTTCAACTCCTTACTCCGCGACTCCAAAGCAAACCCCCCCTCCAAAAAAAGTTTAAAAGGAAAAATTCCATTGAGAACACACTACTTGTCAATGAGCAATAGGACTTCAATGTGAAATGTAACAAATCATGGGAAAAGACTCCTGGCTGTATCTTTTGTAATTAGAAACAGATCAAAGACAAGATGGTCAGTGAACGTATTTTATACATTTCTGAGAGGGATATCGTTCGAGCTGCGGTATCCTGGTATGAATTGCAGTGTTTCAAATCCTAAAAAGTCAATCAATTTAATAAACTTGTTTTGTAATTCTATTTTGATTTTTTTGACCGAAGTAGATGCCAAAGAAAAAGAGCAGGCGGAGATGATAACCTCGGGTACATAATCCCATGCAAAAATTTGAAAACTTAGCAATTTTTATCAATATTAAGGTATTGAAGAGCGAAATTAAGCTATACCGGTATAGGTAAGCCTCATTCAACTATAGAGCTTAATCAAGAGACCTGTTTAACTCTTAACCATTCGAATATTTAGATCATTATTTCTGATTCAAGAGAGGGCTAGGGATATGACCAAAACATCCATGACCTTTTGACTAATAAAGATGTATGTTTTAGAAGGAGTGAACTGTAAAATAATGACAAATGGGAAGTTGGGTTAATATTTTCAAAAAGTTTAATAGTTTTCTACATAAGAAGAAATATGGAGATAACGAACAGTATTTAACTCGAAGTTCATTAAAACAATACCAAAAGGAAGCAGAGCAAACACAGATCTTCAAAAACATCAGAGGTGGGATCAGGTGCCATGGACGAGTAAGCGTCCCCTGCCGACCGGTCACACCCGCCGTGTGCTCCTTGTCATGATCGGTAAATAAAGGAAAAAATCGTCGACAAATCAGTGTCTAAATAATGGCCTAACAATTAGTATGAACAACGTCAGTCAGCATATGACTTAATGACAGATTGTTATTTTCTGACATGGTCATTATATCGACCATAGAGCTTACGAAGAATTTAAACAAGACTGTTTATATTCTTGTTTCATCAACTTGTTTTTTTAATAATTTACCTCGTTTTAGAAATGGTTCATACGTAGAACATGCTCTTGCGTATCGAATCAATTGAGAAATATGCATCACGTATGCAGGCGATAAGGGTATATTGCTGCATAAGTAAGGGAAGTTGACGATTGAAAATTTAAAGTCATCAAGTTTATCATAAAGTTTTGTTGTTAGATTACTAATAACGTCTTTTTACTAGTAAAATATTCAAATATGAAGCAGATGTGTCAGACTCTGTGGTATCTTTTATTTCAAGCTCACTGGGATATATCGTGTCGACATATGAATGGAAATTACTATTGTTAATTGATAATATGTCGTCGATATATCTACCGGTAAATGTCGAGTTGAAGGCCACAGCCAGAGACTTCTTTTTCTCATGTATTAGATTTTGAATAAATTCTGCTTTATATGAATACAAAAATAGGTCTGCAAAAAACGGGCGCGCAATCATGGAAATCTAAGACCATTTAGAAATCACTCCTTCCCCTTCTCCAATTTCCACCCCTTGGGTTCATTTCTACAAACCAAAACTGTGTTTTGAAATTTAAAAAAATGTGAATATATATACAAAAATGTACACAAAGTTTACAGGCAGGACTTTGAATGATTTTCATTTCTAATTCTAAGAGGGTGGGCTGATTGGAGAGGATCATGAATGAAATGTCTGAGAATTGATGTATTTTTGACACAGATCATATTGTGATCATCCCACTTCAAGGATTAGGGATGACCTCAAGGAGGTTATGACTTTTATTCCATTTAATGCGTAATGAAACAAGGAACAAGGATATAGCGCTGTGAGATTAAGGATTAAGGGGGGAAGTTTTCAACCATTTTCTAGATATCATTTGTAGTTTCAGGAGGTGGGGATGACCTCCTAGGGACATCTTGTATTGTGTCATAATACAGAGATAAGATAGAGGCTTTAGATTTCAATTATTGCTATTACAGTTCTAGAAAGTGTGAATGACCACAGGACTTGCTTCAGTGTACATATATAACTGGCATGTGGCATCCAATGATTTAGTCTTTGTAGAGAGCAGCCCTCGGTACCAGTGATTATTTTATGCTTATTAAGAAGATGTGTTTGTGAAACACTGATGCCCCCGTATGGCAGCTTATGGCGAAGGTTAAAGTTTCTCAAATGCAAGTCAAAATCCAGGCCAAAAGATAAAAAATGTTGGTACCCAAAGAAAGGTCTTGTCTCGAGAAATATACCTGTGAAATTTGAAAGCCTTTGCTGCAACTGTTCAAAAGTTATGGCGAAGGTTAAAGTTTTCTTAACAGTTAGTAAAACGTCAAGTTCAAGGTCAAAGTTGTTGGTATCCAAAGGATGGTCTTGTCACAAGGATTACATGTACATATGTGAAGTATGAAAGACCTAGGACCAACCATTCAAAAGTTATGGCCAAGGTTAATGTTTTTCAAAGTAGGACAAATTCCTAGGTCAAGGTCAAAAGGTCAAAGTGGTTGGTATCCAAGGGAAGTTCTTGTCACAAGGATTACATATGTGAAGTAAGAAAGCCAGAGCTCCAACTGTTCAAAAGTTAAGGCCAAGGTTAAAGTTTTTCAACAGTAGCTCAAACTCCTAGATCAAGGTCAAAGATGCTGATATCCAGAGGAAGGTCTTGTCACAAGGAATACACAGGTGAAGTTTGAAACCCCAAGCACCAACTGTTCAAAAGTTATGGTCAAGGTTAAAGTTTTTCAAAAGTAGGTCAAACTCTAAGGTCAAGGTCAAAAGGTCAAAGTTGTTGATATCCAATGGAGGTCTTGTCACAAGAATTACACATGTGAAGTTTGAAACCCCAAGCATCAACTGTTCAGAAGTTATGGCCAAGGTTAAAGTCTCATAAAATTTTGCAAAAGTGGGTCAAACTCCGAGGTCAAATATGATGGTACCCAAAGAAAGGTCTTGTCACAAGAAATACACATGTGAAATATGATAGTCCAATCAAAAGTTATGCGCAAGGTTAAAGTTGACAATAGACAGACAGACAATCAGGCAGAACAAAAACAATATACCCCCGGGATCTTTCGATCCAGGGGCATAAAAATTCATTCATAGTTGGTTAGTTGACTTAGAGATGTTTGTACTATTTAGCTAGTCTAGATAGGTTTGTACTACTTACCTAGATAGGTTTGTGCTCCAGAGATGTAAATCATCGTTTTGTTTGCTTGTTTTTAGATATAACGCAGTGTAATAAAATTCAACCAATATTTCTAAAAGCAAGTGTCATTCTAAATTATCGTTATGTGTTCTTTATGCTGTCACCAAGGTTCAACAAGCACATAAAAAGTAGAGATAGAAAATTTAGTTAAGGGGGTATAGTATTTCTCTCCTATATTATATATAATGTTGTGATGACCAACAGAAAAAACACTAACAATAAATTCTGCTCTTTATATACTATGCTAGGTCGACGATCTAATCACAATGTATAACACTAAAAGAAACAAGTACGCACTTGCCAGCAGTCTGCAAGGAAGAGAGCGAGCTTCTGCACACGGTACAACACGTGCGCGAACAGAGAGTAACATGTTCCAGAGGTAATTCGTACCCAGCATCTCCAGGACCACTACAGGAGTATTATAAAATATAAAATATGTATATTGAACAACAAGGATCACAAATCTAAAGGTGGAACTACTAGAGTTGGTTAAAAATCTATGGGGAAGAAATTGGGTCGGTATGTACATGTAGGTGAGAATTTTTTTTAAAGAAAATTTCAACACCAATGCTGAATTTTGAAAATTCTATTTTCCGGAATGCATATAAAATAATTGCTTCCTGGAGTTTAAAAAAAGTTTCTTAGTCAGTCGATCTGGAGATGACCCTACACTTATAATTGAAAAATTTCGGGCGACTTGTTAAACTGAGACAAGTTACTTTAAAAAATCGGGTTATTTTACAAGGCTTTATATAGTCTCCTTAAAAATCACCATTTCGCAAATGTTCTTGCTCCACTTGTTTACTAAACTTCATTTAGATCATAACAAAATTCTAGGAGTAGCATTTCAAATTGGTCCAAGGCAGAGAGATCGATGTACGAATAGCTTTGGGGCACATCTTCCTGTTCTCGACCGGTAAAGCTGACAATGAACAACAATAAACAATACAATTTATTCTGAACTTAACCGCTCAAAAGTGTTTCAAATACAAACTAAAAACTCACGAAATTAAATGCCAAACATTATGCAGAGTCAATTATGTCTAAACAAACAGTAATTAAATCAAATCACACATATACAATACATGATGAGAAGGGCTAGAGCTTTAGATAATGTTCTGACAATATCTCTTGTTGCATATTCATAAACACTAGTGGAATTGTAATATATGTGAATCTATACAATATACAAGAAATATACCTTGATTATGTTGAAAATGTTTCTTTTTATTTTACAGTTTCGTATACATGTTATCTGCAGTGTCGTAACCATTAACATTTTCGTATGCTCCTCCACCTTCGTTTGCTTCTACTTTTGCAGCTATTGTCTTTTTCTCCACCATTGCCTGTCCATTATCGCTTTCACCATGTCTCATGTGAAACATGTCTTGTTTTTCGTCTTTGTCTTCAATGTATCGGAATTTGTACACGCCACAACTGCCAAGGAGTGGCACAAGAAATACTACTGTTGCAACTACTGCCACAATTATATTATATTCGTATTGATCGAGAAAACTGGACCACGAACATTAATACCACGGACCAATTTCGTACCTGTCCCTGTAAGCACACATTTATAAATACCACTGTTTGTTGAGTTGACTTTGTGAATGGTTAGCCTCATGTGCATGTACCCTCCCATATCTTCTAAAAGAAAATCGTTGTCGTTTGCCCTTATTATTACTCCATTAGGTTTCTCCCATTGTACACTGCCTGTATTATTCTTTACGTTTATATTTAATTTAGGCTCATAGCACTCCAAGGCAGCTCCTTCATTTTCTCGAACAGCTTTTGCCCAATGGAAATCTTCGGCGTAGGTTGCCCTAACTGACGTAAGGGTAGAGATTAAAAGCAGACTAACAAATAGCATGTCGATGACTGTCCTTTACCTAAAAAGAAATTCAAATTTGCTTTGATTATAAATTAAACATTAATATTAGGCATTGTAAAAAAAAAAGTAGATGTCAGTGTAATAAGAATCCCCCCCTTTCCCCAATAAGCAATTTTTTAAATGCTTGAATGTCCAAGAATGCGAAAATGCTTTAGAGACGAACCGAGAAAAAAATAAAATAGATTGCTATTTTCGTTTTCTTAAATGAGCTCTTAGTACCACAACATAAATGCATTTTAGCTACATGAATGGTGATTGACGACAGAAACATTAAAAAATTTCATAAAAACACTGTATGATAAGAAATTTTCAAAATCTAAAACAGACGGAAAGAGGTACAATATGCCCCGGTCACTTTATTGCCGGAGATATGAAAAGTCTGAATGTACATGTAGTACACATATGCATGCGACTATACTTGCATGGTGCAGAGATCCTGCCTGTATTCCCCAAATCACACGCTTGGACTGTCTGCTATTCATGCCCAAAGGCGTCTGAAACTTAGCCAGGTGTTTACACATTTTATACACTGTGTATGGCTTTTAATCGGCCAGACAATGCAGTTGTTACGTGAATCTTGTTTTTCCTCAAATGTACACAAAAAGAAATGAACAAAACACAAATTTCGATATTTTCAACCATAATTTATTTAAAAATATAATTTTATATATTTTGTAAAACTTATTTATAAGATGAAAATTAATCAGGAAAAAAAATCAACGAATAATTGCTCACATTGTTTATATGACGGTAAAATGTCAGATAAGTTTATTTCATAGAAAAAGATTGTCCCTACCTGAATTAATTATAAGGTTTTATTTTGAAGCGGTAAAAACGGCATTGATCTTTCCCCGTAATTATTTGCAGATTCCGTTCATTTTTTTTGCAGAGGTTGCACATACTGAAATGAAATTTGGTATACAGATTTATCATAAGAATATCTAGGTCAAGTTTTGTTTTGGGTACGATCGAGTATTTTTTGACAGAGTTATGCCCTTGGAATTAGAAAAAATCCAATTATTTGCTTTCCATTCACTATCTCTGCAAAGGTTGAACAAATTAATTACTGATATATCATGAGAAACGTGTTATTGCCAAAGATGTGATGTAGAAGACTATTTCTGGATGATCTCAGATAGTACCGGTAGATGATCCCTATTGATTTTAAGTTAGGTCAATTTCATGTCCATGTACACTGCCCATAATGTATACTGCCCATAATAAAGGCTTGTGAACCCTATAGTGTGTGTCCAATTAATGGGGGGATACGTGTTTCACAAACATCTCGTTTAACTTTGGCGCTTAGGAATTTAACTGTGGCGGGGCCGCTAGGTTAAACGGCCCATGGAGAACCCTGATATCAACAGTCTCGTTTAAAGTAATTATTTCGTAAGTTCTAAGGTCAATACAATGACTTTGTCAGCAAAAACAATCTATCATTGAGTCATATGCTGACAAATGTTTTTCATACTAATTTTTAGGCCATTATTTACACACTGAATTGTCGACTGATTTATTTCCCGATTATGACAAGGAACACACGGCAAGGGATGCTCACTCCTCCGCGGCACCTGATCCCACCTCTGATGTTTTTGGAGGTCCGTGTTTGCTTTGCTCCCGATTTGTATTGTATTAATGGACTTTTGAGCTTGAATGCTATTCGTTATCTCCATATTTTATTATAAAATTTACTTCATTATCAGCAGTCTGAAGTACATAACACATTTACAGCATGTAGTGAAATGAGAAAATAAATCAATGAACCAAACAGATTGTTTGTATGTTGTTTTACGTCCCATTCGAGAATTTTTCACTTTTATCAGTGGAGACGTCACCATATATCGGTGAAGGGCTTTAAATTTAAACCTTTACTCGACACTCGGGGCCACTGAGCAGTGAAGGTTCTTGATCGTGCAAAGCCTACCGTGACACGGGGCTTTGGTTTTAAAGGTATCATCCGAAGGACTTCAAAGTGCCGAGCACTTTGCAAGAAACAGTATTTTTTATCGATCTAGAAACCTATTTTTATCGACTTTGGTCAGTCGCGGCCGTGATTCGAACACTTCACGGAGCGAGCACTCTGCCGACTGAGCTACCGTAACGGACATGAACCAATCAGAACAAGATGTGTTTGTGAAACACTATGCCCCCGTATGGTAGCTTATGTCGAAGGTTAAAGTTTCTCAAATGCAAGTCAAAATCCAGGCCAAAAGATAAAAAATGTTGATACCCAAAGAAAGATCTTGTCTCGAGGAAAACACCTGTGAAATTTGAAAGACCTAGATACAACTGTTCAAAAGTTATGGTGAAGGTTAAAGTTTTTTAAATAAAAGTCAAACGTCAAGGTCAAGGTCAAAATGGTTGATATTCAAAGGAAGATCTCGTCACAAGGATTACATATGTGAAGTATGAAAGCCCTATCACCAACCATTCAAAAGTTATGGCCAAGGTTAAAGTTTTTCAAAAGTAGATCAAACTCCTAGGTCAAGGTCAAAGGGTCAAAGTGGTTGGTATCCAAAGGAAGATCTTGTCACAAGGATTACATATGTGAAGTATGAAAGCCCTAGCATCAACCATTCAAAAGTAATGGCTAAGGTTAAAGTTTTTCAAAAGTAGGTCAAACTCCTAGGTCAAGGTCAAAAGGTCAAAGTCGTTGGTATTCGAAGGAAGGTCTTGTCACAAGGAATACACATGTGAAGTTTGAAACCCTAAGCACCCACTGTTCAGAAGTTATGGCCAAGGTTAAAGTTTTTCAAAAGTAGGTCAAAGTCCAAGATCAAGGTCAAAAGGTCAAAGTGGTTGGTATCCAAAAGAAGGCCTTGTCACAAAGAATTCACATGTGAAGTTTGAAACCCCAAGCTCCAACTGTTCAGAAGTTATGGCCAAGGTTAAAGTCTCATAAAATTTTGCAAAAGTGGGTCAAACTCCAAGGTCAAGGTCAAAAGGTCAAATATGATGGTACCCAAAGAAAGGTCTTGTCACAAGGAATACACATGTGAAATATGAAAGTCATAGCTCCAACCAATCAAAAGTTATGGGCAAGGTTAAAGTTGACAACAGACAGACAGACAAACAGACAGACAGGACAAAAACAATATACCCCCGGGATCTTTCGATCCGGGGGCATAAAAAGACATGCTGATTTATGTCTCCCCTTCCAGGGGAGACATATTGTTTTTGTCGATTTTCTTATTCTTCTTCTTCTTGATCCAAATTTTGTCCAGGCCGTAACTTTAATACCCTTTGACATTAAGACTTCGAACTTGGAACATAAATAAATGACATTAAGAAGGAGTGCAGGCCACCAACATTTTTGACCTTGACCTATTTATAAGGTCAAGGTCAATCTTTTACATCAAAATAGAGTTCAGCCCATAACTTGAGATCCCTTTGATATTAGGACTTCAAACTTGTAACATAGGAGGAAGACCTTGAGACAAAATACACTGCATTGAAATTTTGACCTTGACGCCTTTCTGCCTTCAAGGTCAAATAGGGAAAAAACACGATCTGACCATAACTTGAGAACCTTTTAACATTAAGACTTCAAACTTGGAACATGCAGAGGTGGTATAAAGGAGGGATGCATGCCACCAAAATTTTTGACCTTGATTCAATTATTATAAGGTCAAGGTCAATCTTTTACATCAAAATAGAGTCCAGGCCTTAGCTTGAGTATCCTTTGATATTAGGACTTCAAACTTGTAACATAGAAAGAAAACATTGTTACAAGATGCAACGCTTCAAAATTTTGACCTTGACCCCTTTCTTCAAGGTCAAATAGAGAAAACATGACTAGACCATAACTTGAGAACCCTGACATTAAGACTTCAAACAAGAACATGGAGAGGTGGTGTAGAGGAAGGGTGAATGGCAACTTTTTTTTCACCTTGACCTATTAATAAAGTCAAGGTCAATCATTAACATGAAAATATAGTCTAGGTCATAACTTGAGAACTTTTTGACATATAGGATTTCAAACTTGGAACAAGGAAAGACAACATCGAGACTAAATGCACTGCATCAAAATATTTGACCTTGACCACTTTCTTCAAGGTCAAATTAAGAAAAACACAACCAGACCATTACTTGAGATCCGTTTGACATGAAGACTTGAAATTTTGTACACAGAATTTGAGTTGAGATGCACTGCATTATTATTTTTCACCCTGATCATATATTTGCACTCGTTAATGTTGGTAAAGAAGGGGAGACATCTGTTTTTTTTTTGTAAAAAAAAAAAAAAAAAAAAAAAAAAAATACCCACTAGTAACAGTGTAGTTTTGTCCAATTCTTCATGTTTTACTCACTGACTACGCGAAAGAAAAAAAATCAAAAACTCAAAAATTTGCACCTGAGCATGAAAAAAAAAAAAATCAAGGACTTTGTAGAAAATTTGTCTAAATTATGAGGAGCCCGGAGAAAATGAACATATCAAATACGCAGCTAGACGAAAACACCTCTTAGAAATATTAGAACACAAACGCAGATGTACATATTGAATCATGATGATATTTCACCCCACCCCACCTTCACTCTCTTGATGAAAATGCTTAATACAATAAAGTTATGGATTCTATTAGGGCTTTTTAAATTCAGCAAATGTCTTATTCTTTTATAATTCCAATTTTAATTTTATTTATTGATTTCCTGTGTTTTGATTGGACGAGAACAAATTCAAGAAAAAGTTTACACATCGATAAATTCTCAATCACAACTACTTTCTTGACCTAGCTTTTATTGTAAGAACAAATGAAAACAAATCGTTAGGCCTACTTCTGTGTTTTAGCTAAACAATTACAGAAACTTGAAATTAATTTTAAATAAAAACAAAACTGACTACATACAGGACTGACAGACGGGAATATTATGTTTATGTCACTGTCAGATCACGAGTGCAAATTTTAACTCTCTGAAGTCATATTCTCGACGTTCCTAATAGGCCTACAAAACAAATCAGCTCAGTTCCCGGTAGTGCTGTGATAGGATAGAGAAACGTACCTTAGACTCTTGCATTATTAGCATCAAATTCATTTTTCTACATCCTACATTCTGTCCCGTCTTTGAACAAACCAGAGCAAATCAAGGTTGTCGTCGGTCTGCTACTTTCGTTTTAGAGCGTCTGTCGTTATATTGTCAACATGGTCTATATATGCATGGTCAAGGATGAATTCTTTTGAAGTCTACTTGTATTTACGATATTTGTTGACTTAAACAATATTGTAAGAGTTTTTATAAGCATATTTTATTAAATGTTTTGACAATTAAAGTTGAACTTTATCGACGTTCATCTCGATTGCGATTCATTTGCACATCGCGGCATAAAGTATTCCTACGCTGTACAGAATAACAGATTGTATGGAGGCTTCAAAGAGAAATAGTTTTACAATTTCGTAATTGGAATTACAAGAATTAAACGTTCTTTTTCAGAAGGCATGAGTTTACACATCGATGAATTCTGAAAAAAGAACGTTTAATCCTATAGTACAATTTGTCATAAAAGAATACTTGAAATGAACATGGCCAAAAGTGCGTTGCTATACCCATTAACATCAAATCAAAATGTTCTCAGCAGAAAACAATATGAACCCAGGTACAGTACCAGAGGAACTTCGAGATTTAACTATCATAGAACAGGAACTTACTAGAATAGCTCCATGTATTAATGTCAATATATTAAATCATGGGGTATTGCATCATCTGGTCATTGCGTCACATTTCCTCAAGAAATTAATTAACCAGCCAGAATTTTTCCTAGGTTACCACGTGAAATTCAAATTATATAAGTTAAAAAAACAAAGGGAAAATGATACAATTAAGGATTTCAGAGTCCGTAGCTGAAAAATTGAAAGTCTTTTAGATGGGTAAAAAAAAAAAATCCAGCCTATTCTGATATAATAATAGTACAAACACATTACAAGCAATCCCTGAAGATGGATAACTAACAGATATGATGACATTACAAATCAAAGAAAATACTGTGCATTTTAAATACAGGTCTCTGTAAAAATCAGGCAAAGGGTGAATCATGAGGGTTCTCAGAATTGGATGATTTTCCATATATAGATTTCTTTCGCACTTTGAACTATGAATGTAAACTTAAAATCAAATTGGATTATGGTTACTATGGAAACCTGGCTAAAGAAATTTCCCTAGCAACCAGCCAATTTTCCATATTTATGGACCAAAAAATCACTTATATTTCAGGCTTGAAATTGAATGCGAATATTACAAGAATTCTTTTAATGGATGTTATCGTAAAGATGAACGTTAACATTTAAAGTGTTTTAACAGTGCAAAACATAGAAATTAGATTTTAAGACATCTCCGTCATAGGCAGTGTAAGATACGCATGTTTTGCATTTTTTGCTGATTTTTGTAAATTTCAGCACTATTCAAGCCCATATTTTCTAAACTTCTGACACAAATACATAAGTTTCGTATATTTTACACAAAGGCAGAGGAACGTCAATTATGGAATTTAAATTTAAAAAGGTGTGTTTTTTGATATTTCCCATCCGTTGCCTAGCAACAAAAATGGGTGTTTTGATGAAGAAGAAAGAGTAATTGTAAATTGTGGGATATATAAATCGAATAAAATGTTGCCGTTGAGTACCAAAAAAAAAAAAAAAATTTTGCAATAAGAAAATTTATCTGAGACTTCTTTACAAACCAAGGAACGTTGTGCAAATACTTATCGCCATAGCAACAGAAAATTGCCCATAGCAACAAAGAAATAAAGTTTCTTTTTGGCACTGATGCATTCCTGTAAAGATTAATAGAGATTATTTTTTGTTTCACTCTAAATTTCAAAACATTTCTTTAATTAGCACATTTAACAATATGAAATTGATCTTGATTAAAGTATATGTTGTATTTGATTAATCCATGGTAACGATTCTGAGCTTATAACGCCAACATATCTCATGAAGAATTACAAGCATTTCTTTGCAAGCAATTTAAGACCCAAAGTTAATGTAAGAAAAAAGAATATTTTCATAATGACAACTTTTTGTGGTTGCTGATCTTAAATGATTATTGTAAAGTATTTTCTTATTTAAACATACGAAGTAACACCATTACTATGGGAAAAGGTACAAAGACTGAAGAGTTCACTGTAACGATTGGTAAACCGGTCTCACTAACAATCATGAACACGCAGTACTTACAGTTAAGGTTACAAATGGAAATACCGGCGAATATTTTTAATAGAAATTACATTCTTTACAACGATGGGCGATTCTTTTTAGGACTGAACTATTATCGGACAAATGTAATGCGGTTGAAAACTACATGTTGAGGATGATTAGATTTCTTATCTAGACTTGTGACGTAATGTGACAGTCACGTCGTTGTAGCAAATTTACCTGCAGTATTGAGGTCATCTATAAATTCCAATATTGCAAGGGCATAACCACGTTAAAAATCTAAGTTTAATTAATTATTATTTTCATCACTCTTTGTAGTTTGTGAAAAGTGCTGCGAACCTATATAGATTCTACTATATAATTGCTAAAATTACGTTTGTTAGACCTTATGTTGAATATTTTGCTGGTCAAGTACATTAAATATAGATATAATTAATTCGTTTGCAAGATTTCATCAGGTTCGCAGCACTTTTCAAATATCTTGATACCTCTTGAATTTATGTGTAAAAGCTTGTCATAATTCATTGAGGGTATGCCCTTGCAATATATCGATTTATTATGACCCTTCTATTACCCTTCAATGAATCTGCATACAAAATTACGGCAGTATCGCTTATCTAGTAAATGCAATGGAAGTATATGAATAAAATCATAAAATTGACATCGCATCCAAGTTAACGGCCTCTTATATATCTGCAAATATATTTTATTTAATTACAAAATACATTTTTTCATTGTATAAAATATAACTTATCCGCCTCTCACTGCATACGTTTGCGATATGACGTCACATTGACAATTGCATTGCGATCAGTGAATTCTTTATATATTGCTGTGTGGGATTTAACCAACAACAAAAATACATGCAATAGTAAGTATTGATGTAGTTTAAAGCTATCCAACAGTTTAAAATAGCAAATCATTTCATTTTGTGGTAATTTGAAGAACATATATTTTTGTGTGATGTCATATTAAGCATTTCCCGTAAAAATTAGGCCCCGCCTCCTTATTGCAGCCTTAACTGTGCTGCGCACTTAATGGCTTAAAAAAGGATCATGCATATATACAAAAAAATACAAATACAATACAAGTTTACATATTATGACACTTTAGTATTATTCTAATTTTTCTTCAAAAATATTTTGCCTTCAGTCAGTGTGGATTTTTTTTTAAAGCGTTGAACTTCCAGATACATGTAGACCCAATGCAATATGTGACGATAATTTACATGGATCTAGCATATTAGATCCATTACTTAGTATATTCACAAACCCAAATGCATAATGATTATATTATTTAAAAAAAATCTTTGAAAACAATTAAAAAACAAATTCGTGTTCTCTGTTTGTAATAAAAAAAAAATCGTAAAATCGTCCTACAACGGTTCAAGAGCGATTTTTTTGTAAGAGTTATTTCCCTCTGAGAACTCTTCTGTATAACTGATGTAAACAATATGGCAGACGTACCAGACGTCAGTTGTTCCATCGCCTGTGTATCCAATGCTATAAAAACACCCTGCACAGTATCTTCAAGATTTCCTCACGAATTTGGAGTAAGGAAGTTAAGTGAGTGTAAAAGGCCTATTTACAACCATTTAAGACAGTGCTCAGTAAGTAATTCCGACATAGCAAGCGAAGGGCAACTGATAGCCGTACGATGTGGTTTGTTTGAAGTTGATCTCAGCTTATACACTGTGTGCCCCTTCCATAGAGACAATCTCGGAATAGCATGGCACGAAAAATCTACGTGCCAGTATCCTCTTCATGAAGGGAGGGCCAAGCCATACCGCAGATTTACGCTCCAATTGAGCAAGCTGGTTTTCAGTCATTTTGCCTTATTGGTACCAGTTGGCTCAGGTATGTGTACAGTTTTAATTTATTGTGCAGTTTTATAACTTCCTTGAAACAGTGGGCCAAAAATAAATTCACTGTACTCTTGTAATATACCAAAGAAGTGTGAATTCAGGGGCAAAAGGGGGGGAGGTATAAGGACACAAATGAAATAAATCAAACATCAGTGATATGGTGTCAAAAAGGAATGTTAAACGACTTTTTTGCAAAAAAGATAATGAAGAATTAAAATGTTCCTAACATCATATATGAAAGTACATGTATACAAACTGTACAGGAAATTCATTGCAATGATCATTTGTTAATTGTAGGCATTTGCCGTAAGTGTATTGACCTTGTCCACAACCTGCCTGATATTTTTAAGGAAAATCTGAAACAGACAGACTTGAAGGTATATGTACTACAATGAAATCAAAAAGAAATTCTTTAGAACATACATGGCATGTTTCTGCTAGGAATAAGGGAAACTGTCCCAACCATGTATGTAAGGAAACAATGCAAATGTTGATTTCTATTGAATGTTTCTTTACTAAAATATTTTAAATATTTTAATATTTACATATCTAATAACATAGCAACAGTAAAATACTGTAATTTACTTACTGAATAAAAGTGATATTTTGCAACAGTGTGAAATATCATGGTGATATTTTGTCACTGTGTTAATTAAAGAATATATATCAACAGTGTGACAAAACTAGAAATTTTCCTTCCCTTCATGAAGAGTGTTGGAAAAAAAATACTCAATGGCTTATTTTAAGATAGAGTCAATGAAACATCCTGAAAGAGGCTTGAGGACTCCCAAAGTTTCTCCAAATGTGTTGAAACCATGTTTACAAGGTTTTCAATCTCCCATCCCTAAGCTATGACATCTCAACTTTGATGTCACAGTATATGATGTTGTTTTGCTAAAAGATGGAGGCAAAGGGAAAAGAAAATGCAATAAACAGAAAATTCAATATTTTGTAGTTGTACATGGAATTTTTTTCACTCGTGAGACAGGATTTTTTTATTGTGTTAACCAGTGCGAAGCATGAATGAAAATTTTTAAAAAAACCTGTTCCAGTAGTGAAATAAATTCCATATATATATATATATATATATATATATATATATATATATATATATATATATATACCTTGGAGTTTGACCTACTTGTATTTAAATAGTAGGTCAAACTAAGGTCAAAGCATTGAGGTAAAAAAATCTTGGTATATTGAATGGGTCTGCCTTACTGGGGCATCGGCGTTTCACAAACTTGAATTTCAATCTCACATCCCTAAGCTATGACATCTCAACTTTGATCTCTTTGGTATATATATAGCCGTCACCAATTGAAAGTCATGTGCACACTTAGCATATAGGATATCAGGGTTGTCCTTAAGTCCCTGAGGCCAGGGAATTTCCCTGCCTTTAATGATATAAACCGCCGGTTATTCTGGTACATATGTATTTCCCCTCAACCCTCTATTAGGAGAGGAAACCTAAAACCCCTTTCTACTTTTTAAATGTTCCCGGTGAATACCAAAAAACAGTTCTTACGGACAACCCTAGGATATTCTAACAGTAACTTGTATTCATATCTTCATGTATGATTAATTTATTTTTAGGCTGAAAATGTGGATGAAAAGAATTTCTCATCTGATGTTACACAGGTACATGTAATTTTGGTACATGCATTAAAATATTTTTAAAACACAAATTGAATGACTGATAACTTAGGAGTACTGAGTTACTTTAGCTTTATATTCTACATGTTCAACATGTTCCATGAAACTAACTCCTTTCACTCCAAACATTATTTTACAGAGGTGTGCTGAACATAACCTGCAAGCATTTCAGGACGAAGTTGATGGGATATACACTGAAAATTCAGATCAGGTACATAATTTTTAGCTCACATGGGCCAAAAACTCAAGTGATTTAGTGTCAACTGCCTATCATCTTTGTTGTAAACTTTTCATATTTTCATCTTCTGAAGAACCACTGAGCCAAATTCGATTGCTATCTGTAAGAAATTATGAAACTTATGTGAAAGCTTCTGGATATGGAGAAAATTCAAGTTTTTTATGCCCGGCCATGAATATGGCCGGGGCATATAGTGTTTGTTATGTCCGTCTTCCGTCCTTCTGTCTGTCCTTCCGTCACACTTTGCGTTTAGCTCTGTTCAAATCTCACTTTCATAGAAACTATCCAAGTTATTTTTATCAAACTTCATATGCTGATAGATATTGATGAGAGCTATGCAACTGCATCAACATTTTTTGACCTTGACCTTTCCTTTGACCTTGACCTCACTTTTCGTAAATTACTGTTTAGCTCAGTTTTAAAGATACCATTCAAGATAGTGTAATCAAACTTCATATGTTGATACATACTGATGTAAGCTATTCAACTGCATCAACATTTTTTGACCTTGACCTTTCTTTTGACCCTGACCTCACTTTTCTTTAATTACTGTTTAGCTCAGTTTTGATTAAACCATTCAAGATATTTTAAACAAACTTCATATGGTGATACATACTGATGAGAACTATTCAACTTCATCTATATTTTTTACCTTGACCTTTCCTTTGACCTTGACCTCACTTTTCTTTTAGAAGTGTCAAACTTCATATGCCGATACATACTGATGAGAGCTATTCAACTGCATCAATATTTTATCCTTGACCTTTCCTTTGTCCTTGACCCCACTTTTCTGAAATTAGTGTTTAGCTCTGTTTTAAAGAAACCATTCATAATATTTTTATCAAACTTCATATGCTAATACATACTGATGTAACTTTTTCAACTGCATCAACAATTTTTGACCTTGACCCCACTTTTCTTAAATTAGTGTTTAGCTCTGTTTTAAAGAAACCATTCATAATATTTTTATCAAACTTCATATGCTAATACATACTGATGTAACTTTTTTAACTGCATCAATATTTTTGACCTTGACCTTTCCTCTGACCTTGACCTCACTTTTCTCAATTTGTTAAAATGTTGCATTACTAATATACCCTCGGCGGGGCATTCATGTCCTATGGACATATTTCTAGTTTTTTCAAATCATGCAAGTCTTCCATGTGAATATGTATATATTTTTTTCTTTTTTGAAAATCTTCTTATTGCTAGTGCTCTATCCAATGACTATATAATTTGGAAAATGTATTTCATACTTTATTTAATTTCATACTCACCTGTAAATGTTGTTTCAAGAAAGATTTAGGATAAAAAGAAATTTCTCAATATTTTACATGCATTACGCAGCGTATGATATTTCATAGTGAAGATTTCATCATCACCTTGGTTCCGGTTCTCA
The DNA here is from genome assembly GCF_033153115.1 of Saccostrea echinata. Lineage (NCBI taxonomy): Eukaryota > Metazoa > Mollusca > Bivalvia > Ostreida > Ostreidae > Saccostrea > Saccostrea echinata. Next base: position 8,603,405 of record NW_026889774.1, read on the forward strand.
ATTGTGATTTGTTTTGATTTTCAGTTTTCATCACAGGAGAGCCCTCACCTGTCACAGATTTCAAACTGGAGTGAGGAAAATACCACCGGACTAGAGGCATTTAACAGTTTAGTCCAAACTTTATGAAAGGGAAAATTCAGCCCTTTGAAATATCAACTGCAGAAACCTCTTCAAGACATTACATCCCAAAACAGAAATTACTTACAGAAAAAAAAACATCGCAAATGGTCCATAGTATACTTGAAATGGTTGCTCCTGGACAGTCACAAGAGCTGTTAAATCTTATTGTCGAGCCTGACAGAACCACCAAATGCAATGAAGAATCTGAATATCTGTTGGAACTATTGACTAAAATTTACAATGAATCCACTTCTAATGTTGTGAAGGACCATACTCTCTCTTTAATGGCTGGACTGTCAACAAAAGAAAATCTGAAGAACAGAATCCCAGGACTAACAAAGTACCATATTGACAAAGTACGGGCAGTTTCACCAGACCAGATCTTTCAGAGGGTAAATGAACCACCAAAGAAAAGACAAAAAAATGGACCAATCCAAACTGGAACACTGTCTGTCATTTTTCTTCAACTCCTCTTTCCATCAGCTTATGTCCTATAGCACAAGGGAATTGGAACTTGACTCAGGTGAAACAATTGTGATTCCAGATGTCCTACGTACTGCTTGTCACTCTTCAATTATTGACATGTATGAAAAACATTGCGAGGATACTGATTTCTCACCACTATCAAGGGCTTCATTATTTCAAATACTGCATGCTTGCTCTGCTTCTAAGCGTCGCAATCTCTATGGCTTGGATAATATTACAGCAGATGGCCTAGCTGCTTTCAAGTCCTTGAGTAACATCATTAAGAATCTTGAAAACAAAGGCATTATCAACAAGGATACGAAAGCTACATTGACAAAACTTCTGTCAGAAAGCCAGAATTATCTTAAAAGAACCTTCAAGTTCCATGTCTTATTGAATTCTTCTTGTGCTGACCATTGTATCATGTGGCCTTGCAGTGACAGTAAAGATGCCAAATTTCAGTCAGTTTGTAACCATGATCATGTAGACAGCTGTCAACAGTGTGAAAATCTATCAATGGTCTCAGATCAGGTGTGCTCCTTAGATCTAGATGATGATGAGGCAATAGATGTCACAGAAGCAAGAAACAACATCCAAGCATGGAAAGCTCACATTGTTAGAACAATAAACCAAGATCGTGGGAGAGTGGACCTCCTAGATAGCATGCAGACATGTCATGTTCTGTTAGTAATGGACTGGGCCATGAAATTTCTTCCACTTTTGCACCGAGAGAGGCAATCAGACTGGTTTGGCCAAAAAGGGATCTCCTGGCATGTTACAGTTTGCATCACAAAAGATGATAAAGGATCTTTAAAGGTAAAATTTAAACAAAAAGCAGAAAAGAATTTATTAATCATGCATTCAGATTTCTTAACAATGAGCTTATACTTCTGAGAAAAATCCGTCTGACCCGTGGATAGCATTTGTAGAATCAAAAAAAAAAATTTGTTCATATATATTGTTTTCTCATTTTTTTCAGCATAGCACTTGGGTGCACATTTTTGAAAGTGGCAAACAAGACTGGTTCGCTGTAGCGTCCATCTTGGAACATACCCTCTCATCTGTGGTTCAGCAATATCCTTGCGTTAAAGAGGCTTTCCTCAGATCTGACAACGCTGGATGTTATCATAATGGATTTCTTTGGAGTTCGATTCCTAGTATATCTGAGAGAACAGGTAAATATAAATTTTGGTGTGTCTTTTATATACAAGGTATCAGGATTTGAGCATGCAAAATAGAGAATAGTAATATCCTTTTCCATATCACACCTTCCTGTCCTCTGCCTGATATTGGTGTCCCAGGCTAATGGAGAGTTTGATGTGGAAAAGGATATGTTTTATTTCCATTGCATACTTAGTAATAACATCAAAAACTGTAAATAATTTAAGTACAGTATAATTTATATGTTAACCGTTTTTAATAACATTTCTTGCAATTTTTTTTTTAAATTAAAAATAAAAACATAAATAAAAGTAAATAAAATTCCTACTTTTGTTTTTCAGTCCAGTAAATTCCTATTTTTTAACTCATCACTATTTTAGCACAGTGAAAGATTAAACTTACATTTGTAATTTAATGCAACATTTAATTTAAATGTTTATTACAACAGAAAGAAAGTATGTGTATTTCAGATAAACATACATACATAGGAAAAGAGAGAGAGAGTTTATTTTGAGGTCACAGTTTTATAGCTGTTTCAACATCCTTGCAATATGGTGATGTAATGTTTTCTTTGTCATATTTGCAGGAATACAGATTAAGAGCTACAACTTTAGTGAGGCGCAATCAGGAAAATCCTATTGCGATGCCAAAATTGCTCATCTTAGGAAGAAGATGAGAATGCATGTTGCAGATGGAAATGACATCAAGTTCCCAGTCGACATGAAGATGGCCTTAGATAGTGGAGGAGGAGTTACAGGATGCCAAGTAGCAGTTGTGGCCGTGGATTACAGTCATCAGCAGATAATCAGTCACAAATGGAAGGATGTACGCTTCATTACAGATCTGGAAGTAGAGTCTTGTAAGATGACCACGCACCATGCATATGACATTGGAAATGGAAATGTTATTGAGGCATCCTCAATGGTCTCCTCACAGCAAAATTCTACAGGTCTAAAGATCCTATCTGAGTTCAGGAAACCAGAGAAGCAAGAAGGACACATACAAAATCCAACTATTATTAAGGAGCCCCTCCAGTGTTTCCCTTGCTCAGAAGAGGGTTATGTTCAAAGTTTTTATACCTTTGAGGAATACGAGGAACACATGTACTTTGAAAAGCACACTTATGAATTTCATCAAAATTCAGATTTATCTACATTTGACAGGGTTAAGCTGAGGTGGGCAGAAAAATGTAATTTAGTCTCACAGAGTGAAGAGCAGATCTCCATGCCAATAGCAATGTGTGACTCTGACAAAAGCCAACAAGGTACTGCTACAAAAGGATGGGCACTTCAAAAGGAAAAGAAACAAGTGCGATTTAAGCAGCATGTGCGAGATTTCCTCAAAGAGGTATTCAAGACAGGAGAAGAGAGTGGGAAGAAGGCTAATCCTTTAGAAGTTGCATTGCATATGAAACAATAACTGGTGAGCGTATCTTTTCAGCCCAGGATTGTTTAAAACCAAGTCAGATTATGTCGTATTTCTCCAGACTGACATCCCAGTACAAAGATTCCTTAGCTAAAAGCAGGGAAGAAGAGGAAGAAGATGAGTACCTACAACACGTTATGAACGAAATTGAAATGCAGGATATCAAGAACATTGTATGGTTTGTGTGAAAACATTTTGTAACCTTATGTGATATGTTTATTTAATTACATACACACTTTTTAAAACTTTGACTCATCTTAGAAAAATCTACGATATTTTTAGCTTGCCTGAGCCAAAACTTTTCCGATCAGTGTGTCATCTGTCATGTATGTTATATTCATTTTTCATTTTGTAAGTAAATGTAGAAATCCAAAATTTTCAATTTTTTGTGTGCCAAAGTTAAATTAAATCTGGTAAGGGCCTGCTCAACATAGAGTTCATTTTCTAAATCAATCCTCATATATAATCTCCTTTTAGAGTAATATTTTACATATAAATTTTCTTGTTTAACCTGTTCGAATCTTTTCTGGTATGGTAATAGGTTGCACTATATGTAGACTTTTTTTTATCGTTTGATCTTTGGTGTGAAACTTAAGAATGATCAGGTTAAATTACTAAACCACTCTCTTAAAATAGAGAGTATATATATGCATGATGCCATAATGTGTCTCTCAAACTTGAATTCATTTCTTATTGTTTTGATTAAATAAAAAAAATGCTTTTGGTATTTGCAAAACCAGATTTGTTCTATTATTTTAAAACAAACACGTTTGGGCTACCTTTAAATCAATGTTTGTTTGCCTTATCCCGACTCAAGACAAAAAGATTGGATCGGTAGGTAGGTGGGAAGACTTTTTTTCCTAGAAAATTTCAATATACGTATTGACAAGATGCGAAAATTCAGGAATAAAATGAAAAATATATCGTTTCCTTCAGATTAAAAAAGTATCGAGTCGGGCTATTTTTAGCCAGTCGGTCAGGAGAGGGCAAACAAATATTTTTTTAAAGATGGCCTTGACAAGGATATTTGTGGATGACGGTCGGTTTGGTAGTACCCTGGATGTTATCTCTCCAGACATGTGCAGCACAAGCAAATACACACATGCACAAGAAAAAACTCAACCATGCCCCCCCCCCCTCCCCCAATACAAACAGAAGTTTCACTCATCAAGTGTAGCTCTAGCTGGAATCTTATTATTCATAACATGGCTTGACAAATTTTTTCATTACAATAGACATGATTCGTCTGTTCAATCATTTTTACTGGTGAATCTATATGTATTAACTCTTAAGAAGATACCAAAATACTTTCCTAAGACTCATTAATCGCAATTGTATGACAAACAATGAATAATCTTTTACAATCATATACAAATAGTCGAATACAAGCCAAAATATAACTTTAATTTTCTTTGTTGCTATGGGCAATTTTCTGTTGCTATGGCGATAAATTTTCTTATTGCAAAATTTGTTTTTTGGTATTCATCGGTAACATTTTATTCGATTTATATATCCCACAATTTACAATTACTCTTTCTTCTTCATCAAAACGCTCATTTTTGTTGCTAGGCAACGGATTGGAAATATCAAAAACACACCTTTTTGAATTTAAATTCCAAAAGTGATGTTCCTCTGCCTTTATGTAAAATATACGAAACTTAAGTATTGTGTCAGAAGTTTGAAAAATATGGGCTTGAATAGTGCTGAAATTTACAAAAATTCTGAATCAGCAAAAAATGCAAAACATGCATATTTTACACTGCCTATGACAGAGATGTCTTAGAATCTAATTTCTACGTTTTACACTGTTAAAACACTTCAAATGTTTATCTTTACGATAACATTCATTAAAAAGAATTCTTGTAATATTCACATTCAATTTCAAGCCTTAAATATAAGTGATTTTTTTGTCCATAAATATGGAAAATTGGCTGGTTGCTAGGGAAATTTCTTTAGGCAGGTTTCCATAGTAACCATAATCCAATTTGATTTTAATTTTACATACATAGTTCAAAGTGCGAAAGAAATCTATATATGGAAAATCATCCAATTCTGAGAACCCTCATGATTCACTTTTATACCCATCTTGCCTGATTTTTACATAGACCTGTACTTAATGACAAAGGACCCATCATCTGAACAAACAGACATAGGTGCAATTTTTTTTTAATACAAATTATCACGGTCAGCTACCAACTCTAGTGTAAATATTCAACAAATTAAAAGGTACAGAAAATAATAGAGAAAACCCTAGGTGAAAATCATGGGGAGGTTACTCTTAATAGACAAGGCACTGTTTCTATTCCTTGGCCCTCTAAAGGTGAGACTCGAGTTCTAAGTTCACCAACCAACTTTTTTTTACCCTTGCTTTTCCAGCACTCTTTCCCTATGGGTCTGGTGATTTTTACATCAATAGACCAATCACTATATCATGTATGGGACGGTATGCTGATTATTTATTATGGTATGCAGATGGCAGGTTTGCAAAGCATCTTATTTTCAAATTTGTTGTTCATAACATGATTATGCGAAAAAGAGCTTTAGAACAAAGTAATTTATTTATTAAGCAGAAACGTTAACTACTGGCAGTTGTGCAGAATTTCACTTTAAACCACTCAGACGATTGCTTTCAATGTTTGCTTCTCAAACTACTGGTACCTCTGTTGATCTAACTGATAGAAATATTCCTTTTAAAGGTCTTCAGGAAAATACACATATTGTTGCACAATACTTTGATCTCAGAACACAGTCATAGGACCTGTCTTTGGAGTTGATTTTTATTGGTATAGACAAGAGCTTGCCAAAGCAAGAAGTATGGTTCACTAATATGGTCTTTGTTGGAAATCAGATAGACAGCCTCATGATCTGTTACATAATGCAATCAGAGCTTGTTTTGTTATTAGGAACAATGTGCAGAAAAACTCTCTCAGTGGACTGCAGAAATCTTTGGTCTTACTGCTTCTCATCCTGCTGGTAAGGATAAAAATGGTAATCCAAACAGAAATTTGACCTCCACCAGAGGCTACTGTTCCTCCTGAAGAAAAGAATACCCTGTTGAAACTTTTCCTGGATGTCAGCATTTTCCAAAAAACCCTTGTGGAAGATTACTTGCTTTTGACAAATCGCTTCAATGTGCACTGTTGCTCGGATTACCGCCTGCAATCTTCACGATATAATTCCGATATAATAATTCTTTTTTAAAAAAAACTGCAGAATGGAATTTCAAAAGCAGTCATCAGTTGCTTTAGTGAAAGACCGAAACGGATTCTTGCGTTTAGAAATGAAGAGAAATCACCCCGTTTTTGTCAGTTGCTTTCATACACAAGGCTGGAGAGCAAATGGGGATATTTTTCTAATTCTCTCTAAAAATGATCCTTCTAAACAATCAGTACATAAAATTGTTGCAAGCAAAAAATAAATATCAGGTTATGCATGCAAGGGAAATGAACCGACTTGTGCTCTTTCAGATCTCTTCTCCGATTTGATCAATTGTGCAGATGAATCCTCTGGTGCAACTGGCAAATCACTCTGTACAAAGCTCCTAAGGAGCTTTCTTCTATTCCTCTTTATCGATCTAGTCATTGCTTTCAATCAGTTAGTTTATCAGTGTGTAGAGTACTTGACCAATGTGGAAGTAACACAATTGCAAAATCTACAATTGTTTAAAAATATATCTCCAGATAGGAAAATGATACTTTTTCCTTATATCAATTTATTTGTTTTTGCAAAAGTGGTAAAGACCAGTCGTCTCTGGTCCCACTCAGGCATACTGGCCAATAGTGAGAATTTTTGTAAAACATCATTGTTTTTTCACTGGCCAAACTGGCACAGACTTTCTGACATTATAGGTGTAAATATATCTTGGACAGAAAACTTAACTCATTTTTTTTTAAATTTGATACTTGTCCAAATTTTATTAAAAGCAGACATTGAGAGGGCAAAGACTTAAGAAACTTTACCCTAATATATTCAAAACAATGAAAGGGATCAGCTTGAATGGATGGAAGTCGTACGCCCAAATCCCGAGTTTGGCGAAGTTTGCACAGATTTTAATTTCAAAAGTGTGGTCTTGATTAATACTGAAGCAAAACGCATATGACTATCCAAATGATTTCGGTGAAGATTGGTGGAACACTGTAACCAACGCTGCCAACATGGATGACAAGTCTTTAAACATTTCGAATGTAGATCTACATAAAATGAATCATGAACAAATGTTAGCATTCAATATTGTTATGAAAACACTCATAAATTTTTCAAACAAAGTATATAAATACAAGCCCCTTCGAATGATTGGCTAAGGTAGGATCAAGAAAACCTTTTCTAATCAAATGTTTAGTAAAAGCAATTCGTACTTCTTTAACTCAAATAAATCTTTTCAGTTTCTGCATGTCCTACAGGTAATGTCGCAAACTTATCTCTGGTGTAACACTACACAGTTTCCTTAAATACCTATCCAGGTCAGAGGATGAGAAATGAAACACCAGAGGGTTCTATTGGGGAAAGCCTTCAGGAGAATTTATCTGACCTCTGTGTCCTACTTTTTGATTAAAGATCATTGTTTGGTTCAATGCATTAGGGTGGATGGAGTTTCACAGTAGATGTGGCACTGGCATTAGATCAGACATGGGGAGGTATTTCAGTAGTATTTTTAGGGGATGATGTGCAACTTCCACCAGTATCGGATGCCCTAGTGTATCACTCTTAAATTAAAAATCCAGCCTCAATATATGGTGTTCTTGTCTGGCAAGGATTTCACAACTTTAAAATCACTTTGCTTGGCACCCTTCCATTCTCTTCAACGAAAACAGGATCTGTCATAAAGTAAATTCTCACACAATTGTTGCCAGAGAACATGAAATAAAGAGAATAGAATGACTAGATGGATAAACAACAAAAGCCTTCAAATGTATGAAAGAAGATCCAGCTATTGTTATCTAATTCCAGAAATTAACATTATCTTGTGTCTCAGAGGAGTTTTTATTATTATTATTTTTTTTTTACATGTACTTATTTCCTGAATCTGTTCTTTAATGCAGTGTGAAATTCCTGAATTTTTCCCCCATACTTTTAATAATAGTTAACGGTGGGACACATGTCAGTCTCTACCCAAACACTTTTATTCTTAATCCAGATTTCTGAGTGAAGTAATGATAAGTTTTCTGAATTTCAGTTCGTACATATATATTCCAAAACTTACTTGAACACAAAATTTTGCCAATGTCCCATTTTTTCAAATGTATTTTTCACCATGTTGCCCTGGCAACAATATAAATTGCAAGGCACAATTCAACCAGTATTCAATTTCTCCATAGATCTGAATTAAAATGAAATATTTTTTGAGCTGCCTCTGACAACCTGGAGAGGATTCCATTCCTATCTCCAGAATATGCACTCTTTTCCATCTGATTTGCATGTTTCTTTTCTTTTTAAACCTGTGGCGTCTGTAGAAAGATTAAGTCATGAAACCAAATAGTTCCTTTGATCTTCACCTGACAAGTCCAAACCATATGTATTTTCATGAAAGGTATTTGTAATCTAACAGAAAAAGTAAAACACAAATCTGGCACCGAAATTATTTTTAACCACTCCCTCGACAAAATTCAGTCAATGGTTCAGATCATTGAAAACACTTTTACAAAATTCCTTCATCATCTGCAATTTGTTCTACCCTCCAACAATTCCTCCTGTGTCTCTCAAAAAGTTAAAAAAAATTAAAAAAAAAATAACAATGAAAAAGGAAACTTCCATCTTAGTAAATTCTCTTCAGATGATTTAATTATTCAACTGGAAACACTAGAAGAAGACAGCAAACTCCTCAATTCTATTAAATGTGAAATAATTACAACTTACAACAGTTCTCCTATACGGCTCGATAAAGATATTACAAAAAATTCAATATGACAAGAGGCCCATGGGCCACATCGCTCACCTGAGCACATTGGCTGGGCAAAAGCACAAATCAGTTCAGTATTGAAAAGATTACCGGGAAGGGGGGGGGGGCTTGAATTTTAAACTACCTGATGATGCTTCCATGTCAATATAACAAATGGCTTTGTTGTTCTTGAGAAGATTTTTAAAAAAATTTCCAATATATTCCTTTGTAAAAATTTGATCCCCCATTGTGGCTCCTCCCTATCCCAGGGGTCATCATTTGAACTTGAATCTACACTACCTGAGGATGCTTCCATATCAGTATGACTAAACATAGCTTTCCTGTTCTTGGGAAGAAAATAGTTTTTCTATATGTTTCCATATCAAAATGACTAATCATGGTTTGCAGTTCTTCAGAAGATATTTTCCTTTACATTTCTATTTAAAACTTTGATCCTCCATTGTGGCCCCATCCTACCCATGGGGGCCATGATTTGAATAAAATAGAATCTACACTACCTTAGGATGCTTCCACATAATAATACATCAATCAGGGCTTTGCTGTTCCTGAGAAGAAGATTTTTAAAATTTTTCCTATATATTTCTATGTAAAACTTTGATCCTTCATTGTGGCCCCACCCTACCCCGGGGGGTCATGATTTGAATAAATTTGAATCTACACTACCTGTGGATGCTTCCATATAAATATATACCATCTGGGCTTTGCTGTTCCTGAGAAGAAGATTTTTCCTATATATTTCTATGTACAACTTTGATAGTCCATTGCAGCCCCGCCCTACCCCCGGGGGTCATGATTTGAACAAACTTGAATCTACACTACCTGAGGATGCTTCCATATAAATATGGCTCATCATGGCTTTGCTGTTCTTGAGAAGAAAATTTTTAAAGATTTTTCCTATATATTTCTATGTAAAACTTTGATCCTCCATTGTGGCCCTGCCCTACCCCTGGGGTCATGATTTGAATAAACTTGAATCTACACTACCTGAGGATGCTTCCATATAAATATGACTCATCATGGCTTTGCTGTTCTTGACAAGAAGATTTTTAAAGATTTTTCCTATATATTTCTATGTAAAACTTTGATCCTCCATTGTGGCCCTGCCCTACCCCCCGGGGTCATGATTTGAACAAACTTGAATCTACACTACCTGAGGATGCTTCCATATAAATATGACTCATCATGACTTTGTTGTTCTTGAGAAGAAGATTTTTAAAGATTTTTCCTATATATTTCTATGTAAAACTTTGATCCTCCATTGTGGCCCTGCCCTACCCCCTGGGGTCATGATTTGAACAAACTTGAATCTACACTACCTGAGGATGCTTCCATATAAATATGACTCATCATGACTTTGTTGTTCTTGAGAAGAAGATTTTTAAAGATTTTTCCTATATATTTCTATGTAAAACTTTGATCCTCCATTGTGGCCCTGCCCTACCCCCAGGGGTCATGGTTTGAACCAATTTGAATCTACACTACCTGAGGATGCTTCCATATAAATATGGCTCATCATGGCTTTGCTGTTCTTGAGAAGAAGATTTTTAAAGATTTTTCCTATATATTTCTATGTAAAACTTTGATCCTCCATTGTGGCCCCGCCCTACCCCCGGGGGTCATGATTTGAACAAACTTGAATCTACACTACCTGAGGATGCTTCCACATGAGTTTCATCTTTCCTGGCCTTACGGTTCTTGAGAAGAAGATTTTTAAATGATGCCATTATTTTTTCACTAAACCCTAATTATCTCCCCTTGAAAGAGGGCGTGGCACTTCATTTGAACAAACTTGAATCCCCTTTACCCAAGGATACTTTGTGGCAAGTTTGGTAGAAATTGGCCCAGTGGTTCTTGAGAAGAAGTCGAAAATGTGAAAAGTTTACAGACAGACGGACAGACAGACAGACAGACGGACAGACAGACGGACGCCGGACAAAATGTGATCAGAAAAGCTCACTTGAGCTTTCAGCTCAGGTGAGCTAATAAGGGGGGAAATTGGGGAAAAGAATCTAAAGATTTACTTTCGAAAATTTTTATGATGGGGTCCATCCAGACAATTCTCTTTCTGATCAATAGTTTTGTACTAGAGTATGTATTTCAATTTTAGCCTTTCTCACAGCTTCATCGAATTCAAAATTTAATGACACAGATATTTCCGAGGATAAGAATGACACCTCGGATCTCAAAAGAAATTAGAAGTTCACATGTGTATTCAGATAATTTTCTTATTTAAAAAAATGTAAATTTCTTAAAGTCATTAATCTTCTATAATTCCTGTTTACTTTTGTTGATTATGAAGGTGGAAGACATGCCAGCCTCTGTCAAATCATTCAATTTTTTTTACTTTTAAACATTATAATTCAGAATCTGTTTTCTTACTTTTAATTGTGCAATAAACACCAGGTACTCTACACTTCATACTTTATGCTCAGTGTAGTTGCACTGGGAAATAACCACAGCATTTACAAATATTATACTGGTAAATCTACCTGCATGATCGTTTAAGGTTTTGTCAAAGGTCAAGATGTCCAAAAATTTATATAGCTTCAAATCTATGTGAGGTATAAAGTTAAAACTTTTACAGTTTATAAATATATCATTGATTAACAGATAGAAAGTATCACTTGAAAACAAATATTTAAAAAAAAATTTTGAGAAAAAATTGTTCAAAAAGGAGATGGGCGAACATAACGTGCAGAAAGCCTATAGCTTCAGATATATTAAAATCATGTTCAGTTTGTGAATTTAGTATTTAGAGTAAAGTTCTCATTATTGAATTTTATGAAATTATGATAAACAAAACTTTTCTGAGGAAAATTTTTTCGGCAAAATTTATTCTTTTATTAAAAAAATTCGTGTGGTTCGAACCCTAGCAATAAAAAACCTGAGTATCATTTTCATTCGAGACTAGCACGCTAACCACTACGACTACACAAGTCCTGATGAAGTGTCGGATTTAAGGTTTTGTCAAAGGTCAAGATGTCCAAAAATTTATTTTTACTATAGCTCCAAAACTATGTGAGGTATAAAGTTAAAACTTTTACAGTTTATAAATATGTCATTGATTAACAGATAGAAAGTATAACTTGATAACAAATACTTTAAAAAAAATAAAAATATTTATCGAGAAAAATTCTTTTAAAAAAATGCATAAATTTTTAAAAAATACTCCTTATTAATTCCGTACTTTTAGTTAAAGCCATCATTGCAGAAACAATATATGTTTATCAATGAAGGGCAAGGTGGACTTCGATAGCCTCTGGAAAGTTGTTTTCCCTGTTTATTTTGTCCAAATGTCAAGGTTTGAAACCGAAAGTACATTGCAAATGGCGGATTTTATTGGGGTCTTGTCTTTATACATGTCATGCTCTCAATAACAGCCTTTCAGAGACCATTCATGTCCAGCTTGCCCTTCATTGATAAACATATATTATTTCTGCAATGATGGTTTTCACTAAAAGTACAGAATTAAGCCGGTGCATTTTTTTAAAATATGCAAATTTTTTGAATTTCTTTTTCTCAAAGAATATATTTTTTTTTTAAATATTTGTTTACAAGTGATGCTTTCTATCTGTTAATCAATGACATATTTATAAACTGTAAAAGTTTTAACTTTATACCTCACATAGTCTTGGAGCTATAGTAAAAATAAATTTTTGGACATCTTGACCTTTGACAAAACCTTAAATCATGTTTGTGATATGACCCTTGACTTAATGGACTTCAAGTATTTCTCGAAAACCTGCGAATGTTATGTCATAAAAGTATATTTTTAATATATAGTGGGTCATTGTTCCATATTTTTGGTAACCAAAAAATGTATATTTTTATGCAAACTTTGAGGATTAACTTTCAAAAAGGTGGAGCGAAGACCCACTCATATCGAAAAATAGTATTAAAGTATGAGAAAATGACTCTTTTTAGCCCGCTTTTGTGTGTGTCTAATATTTCACAGGCAAATAATTTCAATCTTTGCGGGATTTTTGCAAATTGTAGAGATTTTACATAAAGTATATTTTTATGTTAGACGAAATATCATGGAAAATTTTGATATAATTGAAATTTAATTTTTCACCTTCATGTTTGTCACACTATAGGCTTATCGCTCGTCATGTTCACCCATCTCCTTAGCATATTTTCAAAAAAAAAAAAGCACCTGCTTAATTCTGTGCTTTTAGTGAAAACCATCATTGCAGAAATAATATTTGTTTATCAATGAAGGGCAAGTTGGACGCGAATGGTCTCTGAAAGGCTGTTATTGAAAGCATGACATGTATATAAAGACAAGACCCCTATAAAATCCGCCATTTGCAATGTACTTTCGGTTTCAAATCTTAACATTTGGACAAAATAAACAGGATAAACAACTTTCCAGAGGCTATCAAAGTTCAACTTGCCCTTCATTGAAAAACATATATTTTTTCTGCAATGAAAAGTACGGAATTAATTAGGTGTATTTTTTAAAAATATATGCATTTTTTTAAAAAGAATTTTTCTCGACAAATATTTTTTTAAAGTATTTGTTATCAAGTGATACTTTCTATCTGTTAATCAATGACTTATTTATAAACTGTAAAAGTTTTAAGTTTATAAACCTCACAATTTTGGAGCTATAGTAAAAATAAATTTTTGGACATGTTGATATTTGGAAAAATCTTAATTGACTTGTTGCTTTGTGTTTATTTTCTCACCTCATTGAAATTGTGACACCACCATATTTTGACACAGAGACAGAACTGTTACATCATGTATTAATTTCTCTGTTTGGAATGACCCGTGAGTAATACTTCAAAACAAAACTGTGACATGTGAAAAAAAAATGCAACAAACAATTTATAAAATCAGTTTTTGGTATGAGCTTAACGACTGTTCTCATCATCAGTAACTACCAACGCGATGTGAAATCCCGCGTCAGAGTCATGTGACAAGTCGTTCCAAAAACACTCGCACGAATGCTGTAATCAGCTTATTTAAATCTAAGTTGTCTGCGTTCATTATTTTCCCCTTAAAAAAAGGGTTGTTTCGCTTGTATTTTTATAGTACCCACTGTACGGGTGACTATTTTGAAAAAAAGTCAAAAATATTAAACCCTGTTTTTTTTTAATTTAAAGAGGCTGGGGGGTTGTGGCCATTTTTAGACTATATTGATCTCCTTTAGAAGAAGAGCTCCATATGAAGATATAGAAAATGATCAAATTTTTGAAATTTTTCTTTGCCAAATGATAGTTGACAGCTTAAGATATCATATCTAAAAAATTAAGTTAAATCTGGTGGTTAATTTGTTGTTAATTTGTTGACCCCCCAGCCTCCTTAATCAGGCCGGCATGCCGGCTTACTTTAAACAGATGTGTTTTGCTGCGCTCGCCCTAACAATACATGTATTATGATTCTAACCGGAAGTTGGTATATAATCTGTGAAGTCTTAAAATGAATTCAGATAATTTTTGAGGAATGATTGAGTGGATTACAATAAAAAGGCTTGACGAAGGACATCGGGTACGATTTATTGAAAAGAAAAAAAAATCTCTCGGAGCAAACTATTTCATGTTAAAGTATATTAATGATTGATAGATTAATAAAGTTCGAGTATGAAAATTGATTGATAGTTTGCTGTTTAACGTCCCATCCGAGAATTTTCACTAATATAGAGACGTCCCGTATGTTAGTGAAGGGATTCAAATTTTACCCCTATCTCGGCACTTAGGGCCATTGAGCAGCGAGGGTTCTTTATCGTGCCAACGCCTACTGTGACACGGGACCTCGGTTTCTAATGTCTCGTCTTAAAGACCCTTGACCGTGACTTTTCACTTCAAAATGCCGGCGCTTGGCGAAGGAATAGTCACTACCGATGTTAACGTCTTAGATCTAATGGGGCGCAGCGAACGAAAATTGAACCCGGGCCTCCCGATAACGAAGATAGTGCCCTACCACAAAGCCACCGTAATCGGTGTGAGCTTGAAGAGTGGGTGCCTGAAATTGAGTAAGGTACCTTATGGCAAAAAGAATAGGGCAACCAACCCCATATACAAAAAAAAGTACCCGAGATTCTAATAATGTATAAGGGTTTAGATGTATATACATGTACCAATGTGTGTCTTATTAAACCAAAACTTTTTGTGTAAAATCAGTTTGGGGTGCTGGGCGAGGTTTGTAGACGAAGATGTCTAATTATTAAATAAAAATACGCATTAGTCTTTTTATTGATTGCATATTGGTTTACATTCCATTCTAGGATTTTCTTTACACACAGAGAAATTTTGATTATAACAAGGATCAGATATAAATATAAACAATTGTACGTTTGTGGTATTTCTCCATGATAAAGACATACAACAAGCAAATATTTACATTCCTGTATTTCAGAGGTCAAGCTATTCAGAGTTCATTACATGGTCGAATTACATGGCACAATAATATCTACAAGGAGAAATTGTTAACTCAAACAATAAAAACATAATAAACACAGCAATTTGTGGTATTTATTAACAATTCTTCATGTCTCATTTTTTTTGAAGGAAAAAATTGCACAATGTATGATTAAATAAAACAAGATGTGTTTGTGAAACACTGATGCCCCCGTATGGCAGCTCATGTCGGAGGTTAAAGTTTCTCAAATGCAAGTCAAACTTCAAGGTCAGGGTAACGAGGTAAAAATTTTGGTACCTCAAGAAAGGTGTCTCAAGGAATTCTGGTTTTAGGGCGGGGCTCTATGGATTATATAGTGAAAATGCATTAATTCTTTGAAAATTTTCTCTGCTTCTGGGTATTATACAAAGTAACCGAGTACATAGTAATGATGAGCAAGGATGCCTCTTCCAAAATTGTGAATTTATGGCCCCTGCGTCAGAGGTTTCTGGTGTTCGGGCGAGGTTGTATTGATTATGTAGTGAAAATGCATTAATACTTTGAAAACCTTCTCGGTCCCTGGAGATTATTTAAACAAATAAAGTGCATGATTATGATAGGCAAAGACGGCCCCAGGGTTGGGGGTTCTGGTGGAAGGGGGGGGGGGGCAGAGGGGCTCTACTGATTATACAGTGAAAAAGCATAATATATTTAAAAATACTCTTTTCTGCTTCTGGTTATAAGGCAAAGAAACTAAGTGTATAGTTATGATGAGCAAGAGTGCTTTTTCCAGAATTATTAAATTCATGGCCCCTGGGTCAGATGCTCTGGGTAAGGGTGGGGCTCCATTGACAATATACTGAAAATGCATTAATTCTATTAATTAATCCTGTATGCTCCTTAGTGTTGAGCAGATAAACAAATTGCATAGTTATGATGAACCAGGGTGCTTCTTACAGAATTTTGAAAAACTTGCTGTCCCAGGGTTAGGGGTTCTGGCATCCCTGGGGGGGGGGGGCGGCTATTGATAATATAGTTGAAATGTGATAATTGTTTGAAGTGCGTAGCTATGATGATGTGGGTAACTCTTCCAAATTTGTAAAATTCTTGACCCAGCCCCCCCCCCCCCCCCCGATCTTTTTTTCTGTGTATAGTTTTTGCTATAGTGAACTTTTATTAGATGCTTTTTACCTCTCCCCCCTCCTTCCCACTTTTTGATGTTGCAATGTTGAGCACAGGCAAATTCCAGGATTTGAACAGTAAATTAGCTTTTTTTTTTAATTTGCTTGGCAGATAATTTTGGGAAGTTGCCCCCCCCCCTTTGAAACCGTTGCTACGGGCCTGTATTTCTCTTGCTTTTGGGCAACAAAACTTCATCTATCAGTTGACTTTATACTCTATAGATCCTCTATTTTTGTTGTATTATACTCAGGTGACCGTTAAGGCCCTTGGGCCTCTTGTTTTTATCAACTTAGGTCAGTCGCGTCCATGATTCGAACACACGACCTTCCGATCACGGAGCGAGCGCTCTACAGACTGAGCTACCGTGACGGCCACTTATAAATGAAGTATGGAGACAACGAACAGTATTCAAGCTCCAAGTCCATTTAAACAATACAAATCTGAAGCAGAGCAAACACGAACCTTTACAATCATCAGAGGCTGGGTCAGGTGCTATGGAGGACTCGGGAGTGAGCATCCCCTATCGATCGGTTACACCCGCCGTGTGCTCCTTATCACGATCGAGTAAAAGGACCGTAGAAAATTCAGTGTAAAAATAAAGACCCTACAATAAGTATCAAAACTCAGTCAGCATTAGACCAATTTGCTGACAAGCCTCAAGTTCATTGCAACAACGATAGAACTTGCGAAATGATGACTTCAGACGAGACTGTTGATATCCTTGTTTGATCACTTTGCTGGTGAATAGATTGCTTCGTTTTAAAAATTGATCGTACATGTATGTAGAGCATACAGGTGATATGGGTATATTGCTTCATAAGTAAGGGAAGTGGACGATAAAAAAGTTGAAGTAATCATGTTTATCATAAAGTTTTCTTGTTAGGTTACCATTAACATCTTTTTTTAGTAAAATATCCAAATGTGAAACCGATGTGCCAGACTCTGTGGTATCTTTTTTTTTTCAAGTTCACTGGGATATATCGAGTCGACATATGAATGGAAGTAACTATTGTTAATTGATAATGCGTCGTCGATATATATAAATGTCGAGTTGAAGGCCACAGCAAGTGTCTTTTTCTTCTTATGTATAAGTTTTTGAATAAATTCTGCTTCATAGGAATACAAAAATAGGTCTGCTAATAACGGGGCACAATTGGTACCTATGCAATTCTGACTCTACCTTTGATGAGTGTACACATGTACAACCATCAACAATGGCAAGACACCTTTATTCTTTGTGTTTTCTATTAAATACTTAGAAGCGGAGAAGATTTTCAAAGAATTGATGCAGTTTCACTATATGATGAATAGAGTCCGGCCCAAAGTCAAGACCTCCTACCAACGGGCCATGATTTTGGGAGAGGAACCCTTCCTTAACATAGCCATGCTCTTGCATGTAGTATGTGTGCTTAAAACCAAGGAGCAGGTTTTCAAAGAATTAATGCATTTTTTCTGATCAATTGAGTCCCGCCCTTAATCCAAAACCCCTCGTCCAGGGGCAATGAATTCAATCTTTTAGATGGATTAAATTGCTTATCACAACCATGCAATTATTTGTCTGCTAAATACCTAGGAGCAGAGAAGATTTAAAAAGAATTTATGCATTTTCACTACATGATCAATAAAGCCCTGCTCTTTCACCAGAACCCCTGACCCTTGAGCCGTGAATTTCAAAATTTGTTTGGGGACCCAATGCTTGCTAGAATCATGCCAACAGTTTGAATGCTTATGTCTAGGAGTAAAGTAGATTAAAATTTTCAAAGATTGCATCTATTTTAATGGTTTTTCGTCTCAACCCTTGGGCCTCAGAGAGGCAGATACCATGAAATTCACATCTTATTCTCACTTGCCCAAAGATGCAATATATCAAAATCGGTTCAGCTGTTCCCGAGAAGACAAAAAATCGTAGTCACCTCAATGACTCAGTTGACCAAAACTGGATGAAGTATTCTGCCTTCAGCATTTTTGACCATCACAAGTACCCTTTTCCTCCTCTTTGGTATTTACGGAACTGCGCCAGTCCTGCATTTTTTAATCCTTGTTATAATAAAATATGGCACGAAAATCACAAGTGCTCCAAACCCTCTATCAAAAAACGGCTCAAAAATCACGAATGTTGCATATCCTTTATGAAAATTGTTGCATATCCTCTATCAAAATATGGAAGGAAAATCACAAATGTTCCGTACCCTAAGTCAATTGGTAAAGTTTGAGGCTGACTGGACTTAAGAGAAAGGAATTATGCACTGAACAAAGATTTTAAACAGAGAGGCTATTTTTGACCTTGACCTAGAAACTTCGTTCAAGTCACTGCACATCCATTGACCAGTATGTGAGTGAAAAATGAGCCACATTGCACCAAGGGGAGAGAATATATACCCCAGACAAGGATTTTTCATATAATTCTGCTATGACCTTAACCTTAGACCTAGAAACATGTTTCAAGGTCACTGCACACCTTTTACCCAAAGACACTCTGTGAGTGAAGTGTGAGCCAGATTG